>NW_028088227.1:15475021-16075021 GCF_014824575.4 Sturnira hondurensis | reverse complement strand
GAATGGATAAGAAAGCATGACCCACACATATGCTGCCTACAGGAGACCCACCTCAGGACAAAAGACCATCACAGACTAAAAGTGAAAGGCTGGAAACAAATTTTCCAAGCAAATGGACAAGAAAAAAAAGCCGGGGTAGCAATTCTAATATCAGACAAAATAGACTTCAAAAAAAGGGCCATAAAGAGAGACCCAGAAGGTCACTTCATATTGCTCAAGGGAAGAATCCAGCACGAAGACATTAACATCATAAATATATATGCACCCAACATAGGAGCACCCAAATATATAAGAAAAATCCTAGAAGACTTCAAGAAAGATATTGACAGCAACACAATTATAGTAGGGGATTTTAACACCCCACTGTCAAAAATGGACAGATCTTCCAAACAAAATATCAACAAAGATATAGCAGCATTAAATGAAACTCTAGAAGAAATGGACTTGACTGATATATATAGAGCGCTTCATCCCAAAGAAGCTAAATACACATTCTTTTCAAATGCACATGGAACATTTTCAAAGATAGACCACATGATAGGACACAAAATGAGCCTCAACAAATTCAAGAAAATTGAAATCATACCAAGCATTTTCTCTGACCACAAGGGACTGAAATTAGAAACCAACCCCAAAGGAAAAAACCCAAAACACCCAAAATCATGGAGACTGAATGGTATGCTATTAAACAACGAATGGGTCAAGATTGAAATTAGGGAAGAAATCAAAAAGTTTCTGGAAACAAATGAAAATGAACTCACAACAACCCAAAACTTATGGGACACGGCCAAGGCAGTCCTGAGAGGGAAGTTCATAGCAATACAGGCTTACCTAAAGAAAATAGAAACATTTCAAACAAACAACCTAACCCGACGCCTGCAAGAACTCGAAGAACAACAACAAAGACAGCCCAGAGCAAGTACAAGGAAGGAAATAACCAAGATCAGAGCAGAATTAAATGACATAGAGACCAAAAGCACAATTATAAGGATCAATGAATCCAAGAGTTGGTTTTTTGAAAAGATAAACAAAATAGACAAGCCTTTAAGTAGGCTCATTAAGAAAAGAAGAGAGAGGACACAAATAAACACAATCAGAAATGAAAGAGGAGAGATTACAACTGATACCACAGAAATAGAAGGGATTGTAAGGAATTACTATGAAGAACTGTATGCCAAGAAATTTGAAAACCTAGGTGAAATGGACAAATTTCTAGAAAAATATAATCTTCCAAAACTCAATGAAGAAGAAGTAGAAAGCCTGAACAGACCAATAACAGCAAATGAAATTGAAGCAGTAATCAAAAAACTCCCATCACACAAAAGCCCCGGACCAGATGGTTTCACAGGAGAATTCTACAAAGCGTTTAAGGAAGAGCTAACCCCTATTCTTCACAGACTATTCCAAAAAATCCAAAATGATGGGAAACTCCCAAACTCTTTTTATGAAGCGAGCATTATCCTAATTCCAAAACCAGAGAGAGACACAACAAAGAAAGAAAATTACAGGCCAATATCACTGATGAACATAGATGCTAAAATCCTCAACAAAATATTGGCAAATCGCATCCAACAATACATCAAAAAGATCATACACCATGACCAAGTGGGATTCATCCCAGGGATGCAAGGATGGTTCAATATCCGCAAATCAGTAAATGTAATACACCACATAAACAAAAGCAAGGACAAAAACCACATGGTCATATCAATAGACGCGGAAAAAGCTTTTGATAAGGTACAACACCCATTTATGATAAAGGTACTCAGCAAAGTGGGAATAGAGGGAGCATTCCTCAATATAATAAAGGCCATATATGAAAGACCTACAGCCAACATCATACTGAATGGGCAAAAACTGAAAGCTTTTCCACTAAGATCAGGAACAAGACAAGGTTGTCCACTTTCACCACTTCTATTTAATATAGTATTGGAAGTTCTAGCCACAGCAATCAGACAAGAAAAGGAAATAAAAGGCATCCAAATCGGAAAGGAGGAAACAAAACTGTCACTGTTTGCAGATGACATGATAGTGTACATGGAAAATCCTATAGACTCTACCAAAAAACTGCTGGAACTAATAAATGAATTTGGCAAAACAGCGGGATACAAAGTCAATATCCAGAAATCAAAGGCATTTCTGTATACTAACAATGAATCAGCAGAAGCAGAAATCAAGAAAAAAATCCCATTCGATATAGCAAAAAGAAAAATAAAATATCTGGGAATAAATCTAACCAAGGAGGTTAAAGACCTGTATGCAGAAAATTACACAACACTGAAGACAGAAATCAAGGAAGACACAAACAAATGGAGACGTATACCGTGTTCATGGATTGGAAGAATTAACATCATCAAAATGTCCATACTACCCAAAGCAATTTACAGATTCAATGCAATACCTATTAAAGTACCAATGGCATATTTCACAGACATAGAACAAACACTTCAAAAATTTATATGGAACCATAAAAGACCCCGAATAGCAGCTGCAATGTTAAGAAAGAAGAACAAAGTAGGAGGGATCACAATACCTGATATCAAACTGTATTACAAGGCCACTGTAATCAAAACAGCCTGGTACTGGCATAAAAACAGGCACATAGACCAATGGAACAGAATAGAGAGCCCAGAAATAAACCCAAATCTCTACAGTCAATTAATATTCGACAAAGGGGGCAGTATCATAAAATGGGGTAAAGATAGCCTCTTCAACAAATGGTGTTGGGAGAACTGGACAGCTACATGCAAAAAAATGAAACTCGAGCACCAACTTACATCATACACCAAAATAAATTCAAGGTGGATAAAAGACTTAAATATAAGCCATGACACCATTAAAGTCCTAGAGGAGAACATTGGCAGGAAAATCTCAGATATTTCACGCAGCAACATTTTTACTGATATGTCCCCTAGAGCAAGGACTATAAAGGAAAGAATAAACAAATGGGATCTCATCAAAATAAAAAGCTTCTGCGCAGCTAAAGAAAACAGCATTAAAATAAAAAGACAACCAACTGTATGGGAAAACATATTTGCCAATGATACCTCAGACAAAGGTTTAATCTCCAAAATATACAAAGAACTCACACGACTTCACTCTAAGAAGACAACTAACCCAATTAAAAAATGGGGAAAGGACTTGAACAGACACTTCTGCAAGGAGGACATACAGAGGATCCAGAGACACATGAAAAGATGCTCAATATCACTAGCTATCAGAGAGATGCAAATTAAAACTACAATGAGATACCACTTTACACCGGTGAGAATGGCTATCATAAACAAAGCAATAAACAACAAATGTTGGAGAGGGTGTGGGGAAAAGGGGACTCTGGTCCACTGTTGGTGGGATTGCAGACTGGTACAACCATTATGGAAAACAGTATGGAATTTTCTCAGAAAACTAAAATTGGACTTGCCTTTTGACCCAGCAATTCCACTGCTGGGATTGTATCCTAAGAACCCTAAAACACCAATCCCAAAGAACCTATGCACCCCAATGTTCATAGCAGCACAATTTACAATAGCCAAGAGTTGGAAGCAACCTAGGTGCCCGTCAGTAAATGAATGGATCAAAAAACTATGGTACATATACACAATGGAATTTTATGCTGCAGAAAGAAAGAAGGAGCTCCTACCTTTTGCAACAACATGGATGGAACTGGAAAGCATTATGCTGAGTGAAATAAGCCAGGTGTTGAAGGACAAATACCATATGATCTCACCTCTAACAGGAAGCTAAACAACAAAGCAAACAAGCAAGCAAAATATAACCAAAGACACTGATATAGAGAACAGGCTGACAGGGACCAGAGGGGAGAGGGGAGGGAATTTCAGGGGAAATAAGGGAGGGATTTAGAGGAACCTATATAAAGGATACATGGACAACAACTGAGAAGGGTGGAAATGGGAGGGAGGGGGGAGGCAGGGGGGTGGGATGGGATGGGAGTAATAGACAGAAAACTGTACTTGAAAAATAATTAAATAAAAAAATTTAAAAAAAATGCTACAATAACACTGCAAAGTGGCCTTTTCTATATCCTGGATTATTGAATCAACCTAAACTTTCTCTAATATTATCCCACTCCAATATACGCTTCGTTCTGAAACATGTGTCATATTTAGAACATGAAAACCAGGGAATGTCACTTACCTTCAAATCTTGTAATGGCCTTCTATAGTTTATTTGATAAAGTCAACACCCTCTGCAGTGTTTATGAGACTTCATAAAGGAGGATTTTCAATAAAGTGTCTAGCTATGTACCATGAAAAATAGAGACATTTATTGAAGAAGATAATAATATAAGAAACATTGTACGTAGGACAATTATGCCTTAGTCCCCTTCAAAGTAGGCACCCTGAGATCTCACACAGTTCTCCCAGTCACCATCAGCTACTCAGTCATGCTTCCTTAAATCTCATCAATGGTCTGAAATCTCTTGCCTCTCAAGGGTGATTTTAGTTTTGGACAAAGCCAGAAGTCACAGAATATCAAATCTGAGCTATAGGGGCCTGGGTGACTTAGGTGATTTGATGTTTTGCCAAAAAACTCTGCATGAGACATAATGCATGAGCAGGGGTGTTGTCGTGCTAAAGCTGCCAATCCAGGTTGCCCATAGCTGTAGGCTTCTGAATTATCCAAATAGTTTCCAGACAGGAAAGTTCAAGCTTAACACAAAATCTGACGCTGATTCATTGCTCTACTCCCTCAGTCATTTTGAATGTGACAGCCACACAGTACACATGCTCACTCAATGGTGTCTACCACCCCCACTGACTAGTGCAGTGAAGTCATCATTGTTCACACATGCGTATTCCAGTCCACTCTCCTTGGCTACCAGGTTACAGTGATGTCACCAAACCATTCTTGTGACATTAACATTAAGTAGACTTTTTCCAGACAGAGCTTGTGTGATCAGTCCCTTGTTTGGAGCTCCACTTTAATAACACACACCATCGTCTAACACTCAGTATTTGAACCACTCTACACGTCTCAGTATTCCCCTATAAATAAACCCTTTGTTGTGTGGGCGCCACGCGTGAAGTTGTCTCCCTAACTCAGGCTTTCCTTTCCATACTTTTGCCTGGCACATTCCTCCAGTCCATCCTAAGAGTCTCTTCCTCTAGAACTCCTTCCCTTAATCTTATTTGAATCTGATTTAAATGACCCCATTCTTTTCTCCCACACATTACAATTTTCAGCTTGTAGAAACTATCATTGTTTATAGTTTTATTTCCTGAGGTGGGCATATTGTAAGAATATTAGTAGTATTTATTTAATAAGCAAATGAATATGCAATAAATGAAATGCTGCATTTATATCTATCACCCCATTTCTTGAGATTAGTTTTATTATCTACTTATTTATGGCTTTTCTATTTTACCTTAAAAAATTCATACCTTAAACTGTTAAAAGCTCAGTACTACTCAATGTTCTTAGTAATTGTATCCTTAAATACTACATGGAAAAATAAAACTTTGGTTAGTTTCATTCTAATACTTCAGATACTGATGAGTCTAAAAAAGAGAGAAAGAAAGAGGGGGGGACCTGGAAATTGATGAAATCAATAGCCAAATTCAAAGAAATAGTCTCTTACCATTACCTTCATGAAAATATGCTGGCGTCTTTTCCTACTAACTAGTAAAAACCATGGTTTTGCTATTTCATACTTTGTATAAAAATATACAATACAACAAATAAATTTATTTTAGATTCTTTATAAGTAATTCAGAATAGTGACTAAAATAACACTAAGCTTATATTTTCAGCAAAAAAAAATGGTCACACACACAGTGAAAAGTCTGTATTGGATCATAATGTATTATTCAAAATGTAATTTTCATTCCTAAATGTTTTTAAATCTTCTAGAATTATATTTTAATCAGATGTCTTCAATATAATGCTAATTCAAATTATAAGACAATATGTATTTTGTATCTACATTTTAATTACAAAAGACACAGTTCTTTGAAAATAGTCTAGGTGGATGTGCAAACAAAATTTTAATACTAGCATCTTTATGTGGCAAGATAGTAATTATCTTTTCTTTTGAGTTATCTGTAAATACTAATTTTCTAGAATAAGTAGGAATTATTTAAGGACAGTGTAAAATATTGCAAATTAAAAGAACAGTTGCTTCTATGTTACTGCAACTCCATATAATTCTGTGAGGTAATACAAAGGTATTGAAAGAACCAACAGATGGGTGGAAAAGCAAAAAGTATTCTCAGACTTTTTTTTTAATCAATTTGATTTCTACAAATGTGAAAAAGAAAAACATCATGCCCCGTATAGCACCACAAAAGGGAAATTCATTGTCATCTTGAATACCAGTTTAGGCCATTTTAACCATCATTAAATAATTACTGTGTGAATTGATTATATTTTAGCAAGTAATGATGTTTTAAGGTTTCTGGTAAGTAAACACACTGCCCTTCCTGTACATGAAATGACTGTATTTGGTCTTATTTCTTTGAAAAAGTAGATGGGCAAAGAGTATTGTAGTCTATAAAGTAAATCTATTCTTACTCACGCTTCTGCTTACCTTTGGAAATGAGTACTGTGAAAGAAAATGTATTATTGTTGTGTTCATTATTATTGATTATTAATTGAAGTTATATATTTGCCAAGCTTTCATGCTCTCATCATTGATTTTTCACAGTAAATTATGTCTGTGAAGCAATATTTTATGTAATGATGTCTGATATGCAGTTATAATGACATATGGGTTTGCCAACTTCCTTTATTGTGTAACTATAGTAAATATATAAACACATAAACCTGGTTTTCTTATTAAATTGATCTGTAGACAATTTCTAATTTTGTGATAACTTGTAAAACCTTAATAAAGCATTATGGACTTAAAATTAAATGGTTAGAGTTGACCATAACAATCTATTTCTTTAACAATCTCAATATTTATAAAATATTATGTATTTACCAGCTGCTAACATTTGGACCCAAGGTTGTGTCAATTATTAATATCCCAAATAAAACTGAAAGCAGAGGGAACTCTTTTTGTTTCAATAGCATGTGGAAACACTGTTGAAGGGTGATGCTAACTTATCAAGTATTAAATAAATGCCTCTTAGAAATAACTATGTATCTTCAAAGAATGCTGCAACTTGTAGGGTTCCTTACTCAGCCCGTAAGTTCCCCAAGTAAAACAGAATATAACATCTTTGAAGACAGTTTTCAAATCCCATCTGTTTTTGAATTCTAAATTTGCAATAAAACCAAAGCCTTTTCAAGGCTAACACACTAAGATTGCGTATAAATCTCACAGATCAAAAAGCAGGGGGACTGGAAACACTCTATGAGAGTCCACAAAGAGGACTAGCAATGCCGCAGGCTTTGGCACAGAAAAGCCTCACCTCACCTCTGGGCCTGAAGGTTGAAGCTGTGATTCATGTGTCAGGCAGACCGGTTTCTGCTTTCTTAGAATTCACTGCAGCCCCACCCTTGTAGGAGACAAGTGCAGAAGGCACACAGGAATCTAACCATGCCAGTGTCTCATCTCTAGTTCTACTAAAATTTACCACTGTAATTTTAAAGTACTACTATAGGAAGCACTAAAAATAAATCAATACATGTGAAAAGGTTATACTGCAGTGTTATGCACTAAAAGGCAGGTACATTCTTTGATAATCTTAGGTCCCTAGGTACAAATACACACTGCCAGTCTCAGACGCTGCTTTTGCCATTAGTGCAGTGTGTGGTAGGAGGTGAGCTTAAAGTTCTGGTGGGTTTCTTGGTGTGTTAAAGACACTGCTCTAAAATCTAAAAACAGCTGAGTGGCTAAGAGATCAGGGATGTCATTGGCCTCCCCTGTGTGCTCCACACACCTTTTGGCTTTTTCAGAGTCAGACTTAATGGTCACCAGAGGGCTCTATGCTCCAAACCCCGCACAACACTGCATATCACAGGGTCAGAGCACTTGTTAATATCTTTCTGCTAAAAAAAATTAAATTCTATGTTTGGTTGACCCAGCTAGAGAATATCAGGACAAAAACAAACAAACAAACAAACAAACCAGACTCCCCAGGAACCTAGGATTTGTTTCATTGAATTTGGTCTGTTACCCCCTAATAACTAGAGAAAGGCCACTATTAGACTCTACGAATAGAAATGGCTACAAATTTAATTTTTCCAGCTGTTTTACTTAGTTTTTCCCCCTTTGATTCAAGTTCATGCAGCAAGTTTATTTTTTCCTCCAAGAACCTTGAGCTAAAATGAAACTCCGGGATGCTCCAGAAATGCTGATAAATTGATTATTCACAATTATCTCTAACATTGTTAAAAAGAAATAAGCACAGTGAAAAAAGCTCAGTGTTTCTATAGTTTTTAGTAACTCCAGTTTATTTGTATAAAGTCAGACACATGAAGAAACAATTTGATGATAACAGAACATAGTATGTCTCCAAAGCAAATCAATGACTCTATGTGCATATTTGCAGCAATAGAGAAAATTGTTTAAGAGAGAGAACAAATATTTATTAGTAAAGTATATGAAACTGAAGTCAGAGAAAAATGGAGGGTGAAAATGGAGAGTTAAATATTCGTTGCTCTAAATAGCCAGTATTCACATTGGTAAGTCAAATGAGCCTTAATGATTTGCTTTACCCAGGCCTGTGCTATCAAAATGCCATGAAGGTCAAAACTCAGCCACCTACTTTTTAAGCATGTATAGATTTACGTAGTAGACAGATGGGGGCTGGGCTTCCATTGCCCCACTGAACTGTAGGTGGACACTGATTTCAGAATCTGCCCACTTCAAAACCACTGCTTTTACTTCTTACAACAGTAAGAGCAGAGGACATTGTGACATAGCATCTCACCACACCTTCGTCATAAATTGGAATGGAACCCAGGCTGGGTCATGTGGGTTGAGGGAGCATGCAGAGTGAGATCAAGTCTGTCTACTTCTGTGGGCATGGGGGAAGAGTAAGCTGAACAGAGAGAAAATTATGAAGTGGAAGAACAGAGCAGGGCATGGAGTAGGTAGGTGCCTAGTTTCCTGATTGATTAGTATCAGTCAGCCATCTGGCCATCAGTAGTCCTTCCAATGGATCTTTTCCTGTAATGGAGAAAATGTATGTTCCTATCTTATAACATCTAAATCTCTTTAGAAAACACAGTTTTTATGTGGCTATTAACCTCTAGTCTTGTCCTTCCAACCACACCAGTATCGGTGTATCATGGTCGATTTTTACTTTCATTAGGGTATTGGAAAGGGCTCTCCAGACAAACAGAACCAACTGGGGAGAGAGAAAGGTGGGGGTGGACAGAGAGACACAGAGAGAGAGATCGAGGCAGAAAGAGGAGGTTGAGAGGATTCATGATAGAAATTGGCTTACGCAATTATGGAGGATGAGAAGTCCAACAACCTTCCTAGAAAATCAGGAAAGCAGAGGTGTGATTCGGTTCGAGTGAAGAAGCCAAAGAACTAGGGGAGCCGGTGGTATATACAAGTCCCAGTCTGAGCCTAATGCCCAGGACCCAGAAGTCCCAATGCTCAAGGCAGGAGAGAGTGGATGTCCCAGTGCCCGAAGAGAGCGTTCCCCTTTTTGTCACCTGTTGTTCTGCTGGAAGCTGAATGAATTGGAGGACACCCAGCCCCAGGAGAGGGAGATCTTCACTCCAGCTTTCTCAAGAAACATCTTCGTGAATTGGCTATCTGAGTAATGAAATATTGTAACTGTAACTTAAATATTGTAATATAATTCTTGCTTAGGTTAACTGCTAGTTTAAAAATCCAGTATCAACTTCAACAATTAAGTCTTCTAATTTAGATTTTTCCATAAGGGGCTTTATTTCTGGACATTCTGTCCAGTTACATTTCATTTTAAAACTCTCTACCTTATCTTCTAAACATTTGGTACTACAAGAAATATTTTAAAAGAAATATTCACATTATGAAATTGTGATAGGAACAATTGAGAATAAAAGATAATCTGTTTCATGACTGCTGTGAATTAGAAGGCATAAAAAATCAGTAGGCACATGGGAGAAATAAAGACAAGTATCATTAATTGGCACAGTTACAGTAAAGAAGTTAACCTCAATTCTCCATTGGAATATAATCATCCATAATATTAGGAGGAGAAAATGATCTTCACATTATACATTGCATACGTTGATTTTCTTATCTTCAAAATGTTTTGGCATTGTCAAAAAGTTCCAAATTCACTTCACATTGATAAAACAGCAAAATAATTCACAGCAATTCTTCTGATTGCTTCTAATCTGATAACTTTACAATAGTGGAAATAGATAATAATTTCAATGGTTACTTACTAAATATTCTCCCCCATATTGCTTTCTACTCTGTCACACTTCTCCAATTAACTCAGAAGAGGAAAAGAGAAAAGCTACATGGAGTGTTCTGTTTATTTAAATGCCTACCAAAATCCCAACCGAATTTCTTCATTCAGATCTTATTTAACTATTCTATCAAGCAATCTTAGAAGCATAATATTACATTTCAGTGCTCTTTTTGCTCCAAAACTGATTTCTCTTCATCTAATGAAATCATACCCTAAACCCCAAGCCATCAGCCCAACATTAATAATCTTTCGTATTTAACTCAATCTTTAAAATTTCTCCACATTTCTGGTCCAACTGTGTTGCAAAAGCCCAGGCTTTGTGTTTTGGATCCTTGCATTGTATTTAAACAGTAAATAAGTGTTTAAAGGAGCCCTGTCAAACTCTGGCTGGTGCAGCTCAGTGGACTGAGCGAGGTCCTGCGAACCAAAGGGTTGTGGTTCCATTTCCTATCAGGGCACATACATGCCTGGGTTGCAGGCCTGTTCCCAGCAAAGGATGCACAAGAGGCAAACATACATTGATATTTCTCTCCCTCTCTCCTTCCCTTCACCTCTAAAGGTAAATAATAAATAAAATCTTTAAACAATTTTTTTAAAAACAGCCCTGTCATCTTATCTAGTCTTACTTTTGATTTGCTTTAAAATTGCTACACTGTAGTTGTGAGGGAGACTGTTAGGTTTATGAAGGAGATGAAAAAGTTATAAAAATTTTTTAAACTAGAAAATAGTGAATGTTTAACATGCCCTTTGTGCAGCTAGGAGACTGTGTACTGAATACTGTCATCCTGAATCTTTCTGAAAAAAAGTTAATTATCTAATTAGTCCTTTTTCAGTTATCTACCTACTCTAGTGTTTACATATTATCTGATAAGATTACTTTCTAAATAAAAATAATTCACAATTTTAGAGGCAAGAATAACCATATTTATAGCCTGTATCTCCTAGTAGTCACTTAATCTATCCAGATGAGTTGGCTCTGCCAAATATATATTTGTCCAAGATACAGATATTAATTATTAAAAGTTCATAAATCCAAAACTGAATTTTATGCATTTTTCAGGAGGATGGAAAGGACAATAAACAAACATCAGCCAGAATTTTTAAAAAACCTGATTACATAGAAAAGGAGAAGAAAACAATGAGAAGGGAGGGGAGAAGGAAGGTGTACAAGACAAAGGGAGGAGGATGGGGGACAGAAAAGCTAGGAAAGTTGGGGAAATCGGGAAAATGAATACTCAGGGAAAAGTTAGGCATGGTGTGCCTCCTTCCTGGAGGCAGGCAGAGCGGCCTGGAATAGGTCGGATTTCAGAAATCTCCTATCTTCAACTTCACTGAAGCTACGATAGGAAGTTCAAACAACAAGAAACATTAGCAATACCACATTCTGTGGTTCACTAAGTGACCTGTCTACACAGTACGGGCTTGGTAGTTCAAGTTGATTCATTCAAGCTATTATCTGATGGTTCTTTGATGTGGGTATGAGGAATAGTTAGTTATACTTTTCCCAGGTAATAATTTTGTTTCCATCTTTTGATTCTGAGATCATGCAATTCTTTATCTTTCTCAACGCATTTTGAGTACCACAAACACTAAAACAAATTTCTGTCTTAGACATAGAATAAACACAGACATAATGGTATGTATGTTGTGATAATCTCACTACTGACTTCAATAGTCAGTATTGAGCTAACTTTTGTGGTTGCAAATCTATTCTATAACTTAATAGAATATAAATTGTTGGAAATGAAGGCATTGATGGGAGAAAGCAGAAAGTGAAGTTGAGAAAGAAATATTTTAGCTAAGTGATTCTGGCCGGACCATGTTCTCAGTTTTAAATATCCTCATTTTTATCCTCATTTATGTCAACCTGATTTTAGAGAATTAAAATATATTTTACATCAGTTAGTAATGTGAAGCAACAAAATATCATACAAACATGGACTTTCATAAAATATACAGTTTTTTCTTATTCAATATCTGGTCCAGGGTTAGGTAATCCAAATTGATAAAACTACTCCAGGAAGTCTAAAGGAGACTTTTTCTTTCTGATTGGCAATTTTTGTGTGGTCTCAGAATGACTGCTTGACTGTAGGTATAAAATCCCTCTGAGACAAAAGAGAACAAAGATAAAAAAAGGTTCCCACTATAGGAACTTCATGCTGTACCTCATTTTCCAGAACTGTGCTATTAGGTCACCTCTATCTGCAAAGAATGCTTGAAAATAAAGTATTCTAAATACCTAATTTTCATTAAATGAAAACAATAAAAAGGAAACTAGATGAGGTATTAAATATGCCATATTTTATGATAATTATATTATTATATACTTATGACATGGTTGGCTATTGCAATGCAACATCTTGAGTCTTATCTATTTTTATCTGCAAAAAATAATAATTTCTACTTGATATAATTATTGTGCCCATCAAATGAATATAATATTCAAATTGCCTCTCACATAATATATGTTCAATAAATGTCAGTACTTTTTTCCCAAAGGTAAGTATTCAAACAGAGGCCATGAAACTATTTATTTAAAATAGCCAATTTTAAAGAAGAATTTCTAAAGTAAAGAAATATGGAGGTGGAAAGGGGAAAAAACTTAGTCTAAAATATAAGCAACATTCTATGCCACATATTAAACTACTTTATATATTTTATGAATTGTCTATAACTAAAAAGTTTAATACACCATAATTTCTAAGTGATTTTCTAAGTAGTCTGACTAATGCATAATAAACTGAAATATACTTACTTCATAGCCTTTAAATATCAAGAAAAACACAAAGTCATATTTGTGGATTCTCTGCAAAAATTCAAGGGATTAAATATAGGAGTGACAGTATTCTTTTTTTTTTCCATTGTTATATCTTCATTTCGGTTGTTGAGAGCAGTGCCATGCCCCCCTGGGAAGAGAAAAAATTCTAAACAGCACATCCTGACACAGTGTTTCAGAAAAGAAAAATCGGTTCCTGAAAATATATCATGAAATCAATATATTTCCACAAGTGACCAGCTTAATCACCCAACCCTCCAGTCAAAAGAAGTCTAATTGAAATGCTGTACTGCGTCTCTGTCTTCAGAGTCTGCTCAACAATACATTGACCATTTTATAGAAGTCAGTAGATCTGGAGAGCTGTGTATTGACTCGAAAGGAGAACATTGCGAGTCTAGCCAGAAGGCTGCAATGCCTGCGCTTAGAAGGAATCAATAAAAAAAAAAGGTATTCATAGTTCTATCTATTTATTTCTGTCAGATGTATTGTGGTGATCCTTTCCATTCTAAGAGTGGCATAAATGTAACAAGAATAAATTTTCTACTAGATAATGGTGCTATCTGGCTGTGCAAAAACCTCTCAAAAGTTGCAATTTAGTGTTCTGTCAAAAATAAAAAGGCACTATTTTTCTATGATAATAGTGCCAAGAAAACCCCATGAATTTTAGAGGAAGATAATATATGAAATAATTGTTTTTAAGATTTTATTTTATTTTTAATATATCATCTTTATTATACTTTTCCATTACCATTCAGTCCCCTTATACCCTCCTCCCCCCCAGCAATCGCCACACTGTTGTCCACGTCCATGAGTCCTTTTTCTTTTTGCTCAATCCCTCCACCCTTTATCCCCCCTCACTAGCTGTCATTTGTTCTCCATCTATGAGCCTGTCTCTGTTTTGCTTGTTAAAGTTTATTTTCCAATATCTCCAATTCAAAATTCCTTTTACCGTGTTGTAGGAAACTGCTTATTAGAAACAGAAAATGCCATTTTTACTTCTTAAAAATTTGGTGAAATAATGGTGCGAATAAGTTAGCTAAAAGGAAATGATGGCCATTTGGCTGTTCACTTGGTAAAACAGAAGTACTCCCATTGAGTCACTCTCTCTAGGAGGGACACACGCCTCTCTTTTCCATGTGACAGGAAAGCAATTCTCCTTTCTGAAGCTGGTCCAGAATTACTGCAGCTATTTTATTTTCATTTTATCATTTTTATGTTTGGATTTTACATATTTATTTTTAGAGAGACGGTAAGAGAGGGAGAAAGACAGGGAGAGAAACACTGATGTGAAAGAGAAACACGTATCCATTGCCTCCAGCACTTGATGAACCTGCACCCCAGACATGGGCCCGACTGGGAATCCAATCAGCAACCTTTCACTCCAGGGGACAGCAATCAAGCTACTGGGCCACACCAGTCAGGGCCCATGTAGCTGTTTTAGGTGAAAAGTCTCCTTTGGAGAGTGATGCATGGCCCACAGTATTCTCTGCTTGGAGCTTCTATTCTGATAAAGATGATTAAAATAATAATGCTTTATTGTTTCTTGATCCTAGTTTGTCCCTGCACTCCATCAAACACTTCTGTGTTGTCATGTACTGCCTACCTAACCAAATCTACTATTCTATCTATTTTAGATTAAGCCACAAGATTTGCAGGCCTCTAAACCAAGGATTAAGACTCCTCAAATCACACAAATAATAATGAATGTATCTTTTAATAATTTCCTGCATTTGGTTGACATTCAGCTTATACATTTCCTTGGGTGTTAAACTGTTCACTTTAAATTCTTAACATTTTGCACCAAATTAATGAGGACAAGTCCTTCAGCAATAACAGTGCACAATGCTTCTCTTGCAGGTATCAGCTCTGACATGCTACCAGCTTCGGAACTTAGGCAAGTTACTTAACCTCTGTCCAGTCTTAGTCTCTTCAATAGTGAAATAGAGATGATAATAGCTTTAACTTTGTGTGAGATACTATTACATATCATTTTATTTGAAACATTATATTATATTTATTAGGGTATTAAAGGCATTACAATATTTACTCTTGTCATGGGAAAGGAAAAGAGCAAGGATCGACCTCAAGAAAAGAGAGCAGTTACATTAACAGCAGAGCCACTTCATATTTTAGAACCATTTACATCCAGCTTAGATGGAATGTGAGTTATAAAGAAGATCAGAATAACTATCAGGACTGAAGAGGTGTTTGAGAATGAAGCTGTAGTGGACTTAAGGAAGTTCTGGCTTTAGCCTGTATTGACCCATGGATTTAAGTATTGAACAATCTGATTGTTTTTGTTCTGGTAAAAGATGTCTTAATGTACAAGGCGAAGGAGACATACGTAAACCCAGAGACAGGAACATCAATTCCTAAAGGACTGCAATAGTACAGAGGAAATAATTAAATTGTTTACTAAGACATGGGGCATGAGGTTAGAGATGAGAGAGAGAAGACAGGTGTTCAGAAAATAGGATTTATGGGGCGAGATGGCTGGTTTGACGTGGGACATGAGGGAGGCAAAGGAACATCAGGATGTATGTGCCTATGACCCTGGAGAAATCTGTGCTGAAAGCTCAGATTTGGAAAACAAATCTGGATCAGATCACGTGAACTGCTGAGATCTACCAGAGGGTGTGGACAAGAATGCAAAATGGCGCTGAGAGGACAGAAACACCATCTTGCCCCTGTCTCTATTGTTAGTTATTGTCCAATCATCCCATGTTAACAGAACACAATGAATGGAGACAAGTAATAAATAAAATTAAACAATGAGTAGTTTGACACATTTCTGAATTAGATCAATGGAACACTATCTACTTAACTTTTCCCTTCTTGTGGAGCTTTCTCTCTCCCTCCCTAACCACGGAGCACTGCTGTTCCTTTAGTTAAAATGACTGGCCCAGAGAGGTCGTCTGATCTTAAGCACTAACCTCAGTGCCAGGAACATATTAAATGTTAAATACATTACTATATATATATATGTGTGTGTGTGTGTGTGTGTGTACACATACACACATACATACATACACACACATATATATCTGCTTACAAATTTTTTAAAAATATACATATATATGTAAAAATGATATATATATATATATATGTAATCAAACTTGGCATCAAGGGCAGTTGTGCCAGGAAGCATGTCATCAGCAGATCTGGGTCTTTCAAAAGTACTGTGGAGGAAGACAGGGAGGAAAGAACTGAGGACCACTCCCAAGCTCTCTTTACCAGAAAAGAGAATAGAATTGAAAAATCTAGATGAAGTTTGAGAATCTTAGAAAAACTGGTGTGGTACAAGTTCTGAAATATAGCAGAAGGAATTTGCCTTATTAATAAATAATGGACATTGTTTCTGTTTAGGATGCAAAGTTTGAAAGCAATGGAAAATGAACAGATATAGGTAAGCAGAAGCAGATACGGCTTCTGAAAACAGAGGAAAACTTGAAAGACTGAAAGAAATTAAAAAATTGAAGCTGAGGGAAGTCAAGTTACACAAAGTAAGGATTTTATAGCAGCTGCCATATATGCACATGCACATATGCATATGTCTCTGATGTAGTTGTGACAATGTTAAGTATATTTAGGAATTATTAAAATAGCCAACAAAATGTCTTGACAGAAATGTGTGAATTCCTCTATAGGGGGGTTATAAATTAACTTTGGGGGGTAGGTACCCAGAAGAGAGGTTTCTGGGTTGTCTGGTAATTCTATTCTTAATTTTTTGAGGAAACTTCATACTGTTGTTCATACTGATTTTACCAGTTTACATTCCCACCAGAAGTGAATGAGGGCTCATTTTTTCTCCACAGCCTCTCCAACACTTGTTATTAGTTTTCTTGTTGATAATATCCATTCCAACAGGTGTGAGGTGGTGTCTCATCATAGTTTTGATTTGCATTTCCCTAATAGCTGGTGAAGTTGAGTGTCTTCTCTTGTATCTGTTGGCCATTTGTATGTAGGTCTTCTTGGGACACGTGTCTGTTCAGGTCCTCTGTCCATTTTTAAAAATTGGATCATTTGTTTGCTTGGTGTTGAGTTGTATGAGTTCCTTATATATTTAGGATATAACTCCTATCCCAAAAAATCTGAAAAAAGCATTTATAAAATTATATGCACCACTATGTTCATTGCAGCATTATTCATGGTAGACAAGACATGGAAATAACTGTGGCAGAGGGGCAGATAAAGAAGGTGTGGTGTGTGTACATATATGTATGTGTGTGTATGTGTACACACAACAGAATACTACTCAGCCATAAAAAAGATGAAATACTCTCATTTGCAAATATTATGATAATATTATGAAAATATTATGCTAAGTGAAGTAATTCAATAAAAGTTAAGAACCATATAATTTCATTGATATGTGGAATATAAAACTGAAACCTAGACACAAGCAGCAATATGGTGGTTACCAGAGGGAAGAAAAGTGGAGGATCATAGAGGATAAAGGGGGGCAAATATGTGGTGATGCAAGATGATTTGACTTTGGGTGGTGGGAACCCAATGCAAGGTAAAGATCATGTCATAGTAATAATGTACACTTGAAACCTATATAATCTTGTTAACCAATGTCATCCCAATAAATTTAATTAATTAAAAACAAAAATAATTCCAATATAAAAATAATTAATGCATTTTTATTCATGGTTATTTAGTGTTGTTTATTTTTACAATCACATTTCCTGCTTTTCTCCCAGTAGATATGCTAGCAATTTTCTTTTGATCTTTAGAAATATTATACTGAATTTGATATGAAACACTTCAAATGAAGGCAAGAACATAAAATATTGACATTAGATGTATTTAACATGCCCCCAAACAGTGAGCTATTTCATTAAAATTAATGAGATTCTATTCAGAGTCTTAGTAAGTAGATAAACTTCCCTAGACAACATAGAAGCTGCAAGCTTTTTCTCATAATTCTCCATGGGAGTACCTAATATTGCAGCATGGGTACCCCAAATCCTCTGTGAGTCCAGTCAGTGCACATGTCTTCGAGAGAAACGTCAACAGTCAGGTAAATTCAACGTGTTGTACTTGCAGATTCACCCATTGCATTCCTACTGTTATTTTATGGCCAACACACTCTAAAGTAAAATCAGATCTTAGAAAAAAAAATTGTAAAATAAATTAAAATCATTATATTCTATTAAAAAACAGTCAGGGCTGCAAAGTACTCTGATGAGTGGTTATATATTAGATGACTCCATGGGGCCCTCAAAGTTGGCAGTAACTGAGTGGCCCTGAAAATGCTTTTATTTTCATTTTTATTTTAGAATCCCAATATCTCCTATTTAATATTAGAGTGATGAAAACTACTTGGAAAGAGATGGAACCCACCACCTTAAGTTATAAATATTTGACAGTTATACATTTGTAAGAATAAATTTAATATACATTCTTAACAAGTCATAATTTTACTTGTTAAAGCTCTAAGAATAATGAGACAACTTGGAGTTTAAAGAATGCACTATCTAGTCCAATGATACCACAGCACTTTGTTTACTGGTAAGAAACACAATATGGGTAATCCTTTAAGCACTGACAACAGTGTTCTCTATATAAAACAATTAATTTCCATTGATCTTTTGCCTTAATATTCTCTAAATCCAATGTCTAAGCCTGCTAAAGCACAACTTTCATACTATAAAGTTTTCAGAACTTCACTAGATCTAAGATATATTTCTCCTTATATTTCAACACACATGCATATGTAATTTACACTTATTACCATTCTTATCATTTGTCTTCTCCAAAACTTCCAATTTTTTTTAATATTGCACTGACCATCAACCTGAGTGAATTAAGTATTTTTATTAGTAGTCTGTGGTTATTTAATACAATTATTGTAGCAATGTATAAAGAAAACAGAGCTATGGTTATCCATCATTCTAATACAGCACCTGTAAAAAAGAAGGTGGGTTAGCTTGTTTTGTCTTGGGAAGTTAAAAGGGTAAGTTAATTTATGCCGACAAAGAAAAATCAATAGTACATTGTGCACAAAAGAAGAATCAATCATCATTTCTATGGCCTCTATATTCATTATGACATGAATCTATTGAGGAAAACATTACATCAAATATGAATTGAGTTTGCCTAAAAAGTTACTAAATTCAAGGAGGGCATAATTCGGGTCCTTGCATCAGAATCTTTTCATGACCCCCAACATTAACATAGAAACCTGCAAACAATGAGTGGTGAATATGTATACTTGGTTGGCTTCAACAGCATTTTGAGAATCATAAATCTTATATTTCAAATGCCACATTAATAGACATTTTCACCTGGCTTAACTTTATACATTAATTATAATTTTATCAAGGATGCCTTACAAAATAGCTCCAGTACACCAGGTCCTCAAGATTATTTTGGCTACTTGCAAATAAATATATGTACACTCGTTTGTGCTTACTCCCATATTTTTTGTTTTTATTTTTGTTTTTCAGTCATCCTTCCTCTGAAAATACTTTCCACCACTATAAAGCACTTATTAATCAGAAATAGTTCACTTCTGTAAGAGTATATTTTAAGTATTTTTCTTCATAATAAAACTAACATTAATTAGTAAACAAAAGAGAATTGAATGATGTAAAGTCCTGAAATAAAAAGGTTATCCAAAATTAAACATATTCAGAATAAAAACTTGAAGAAAATATGTCTTCTGTGTGGTTTGTATGTCTTCTGTGCAGTCTTTATTTCCTGGGTTGTACATAAATGGGGAGAAACTAAGATTTCGGTTAAAGTTCATGATCTCTTGGCTCACATTAAAATTTAAAGTTGTTCGGTCCTAGCCAGTTTTAGCTATGTTTCACAGAGGTGATAGCCGTTTGAATGTTGCATCCGTGTCTAAGAAACCCCACAAGGCTTTTTCCTTTTTAGTGCTGGGATGACAAATCAAACTGAGCTAACCAGTCCCTTCCTCTGTAGCAAGAACCTCTTCCCGAACTGGTTCCACCCTGACTAACGTAACATGTCCAAGAACTGCTCTTTCAACGCTCCATCATTTCCCAGTCCGTTTGACTCTCTCCTAACAACGCAATCACCACTGCTCTGCTCTGGCTTCTACTGACAGAACTTGAGTTACTGTTTCCACCGATTTAAAAATACTATGTAGGGAACTGCCACATAGGGAACTGTCTTCATCTCAGGATGAGTCTTTTCATCCAAAAGAGTTAAAAAAAATTAGCTCAACAATTTTCAAAGAAATTGTAAAATGAACCCCTAGTTTAGAAGAGGACAGGCAGAAATTGTGTGTATACATACATGGTTATAAAGCAGTGAGGACATTTTTAATTAACAGTATGAACCATAAAGTGAAATATAGAAATCTCAGTGAAGATGACATCAAATCAGATGAACTTTACACACACACACACGCACACACACACACACATACACACACACACAAATGGGCTTCAGGGTTAAAGACCAGGTCTCAGGAAGAATTAGATACCCAAACACAGATAACTCCACATAATGTTTGCAGTCTTAATTCTGCTGCTCATAATAGACAAAACCAAACAAAATGAAACAAAAATTTCCTTTACATCTGCAGTTCCCTAGATGTGGCACAAGGAAGAATGTTCTTCTGACATCAAAATATTCTATTTACATTAATACTACAGTTTATTCTATGGATAATTAAGAGCATCTTTCTGTTTGTCTTTAGAAAGTTTTTCTTTAATTCTCTGTGCATCTGTGTTTGTCCTGTTGATTTGTTGTTTTACTGATATTCATGGTTCAGCATTTTGTTCCCTATTATATATGCTGTTGTTAATGCCTGGAAGTGCTCCAGAGATAAGTCATAATTCTCAAATATATTGTTTGGCTTTTTCATTCAGCATGTATATGGAGAAGTTGATAAACACACCATTCATTTCTTTATCAGAATTGTTAACGATCATATTTAGGTCAGAACAGAGAGGAGGATAGAGAAGGAGAAAGCTCAGTATCTGATTATTCCTCTCAACACTTCTCAGTCTTCCAAACACCTAAAACATTCTTCTTCAGAATTTAAGCGTAATTTATTTATGAAGGTGAATAGACAAGTCCAAGTGCACTTGCTTAATTGTGGCCATAAAGTCTTTTAAAGGTTGACAAAGGCTATTGTTCCGCAACTGGAGTTAAAAGATATTGATAGAGAAAAATGTCAGAAACTATATCTGGTTCAAAAACACTTAAAAATTAAATGATAATACTTAATGTGCATATTCTGGTATGACAGATTGGAATCAGAAAATTAGCACAAGCCACCTGCTCATCCGGGTCACTGGAAATGACAGCAGAAGAAAAAGGAAACTGAAAACAGAAACTTCAATTATGGAAATTGAGAGCTGCAAATCACCTTACAGAGTAGAGACCAATTGCATCCTTTTACAGATGAGAGAAGTAAAGAAATGACTCACTAAAATTTGCATAGCTAAACAGTGGCAGAATTAATCCTAGAATCTATGTTTTCTGACCCTAAGTCCATATGTTTTTCACTACCCTGACTGGTCTAACAAACTCTAATGAGTCTATGACAGTAAGCAAACCAGTGGTAAATTTTAATCACTCATAACTAAGTATGTATTTGTTAATGTTTGATAGTGTCCTAATATATATAATACCTACATTCACTTATAAACCAATTTCATTTAAATTGGTATCTCAAAATCCCCAGAACCATGCTAGAAAATCTTTTATGTTATTACATTTCTGATACTGTAATACAAAGCTATGATTAAGAACAGTTTTCTTAATCTTTCGCATTAATAAAATGTAAATACCTACCTTCTTGGTTTGCTTTATAAGCAGATACAATTTTGAGCGTGGTCTTGGAAAAGTCCCTTTGCAGTAAAATGAACAAACATCTTTATGTGAGAGCCTGTGTATAGTAGAGCATTGAAATATAAATCAATTGCTTTCAACCTAACACTAGCCAGAAACTGTACTGCTAATTACTGAGCTGAACTCCAGGATCCCTTTGCTACTGCTCATTAAAGAGTTCATCACAAATGATTTTAAAAAATTCAGGAAAAGTAAACTCCAGAGCACTGCTACTTAGAGAAGGGGGCAGATGTCCATCTGGTCGGGATTACTAAAACTTCAACTATGGAAGAAATGAAGAAAATTTTCCTGAGGAGACACATTGTGACCTGCTTTCACAGAAGGGCTGCACTGACATTTATCAGAAGGATGTCTTGGTGTCATAAAGTAAGCTAGTGTAATAAGCTAATGGTCCCTTAGGCGGAGCAACTGTGTTTCCCCACGTACGTATCAGCATGGTCTGACTGTGAATGCAGCTACGTATCTTAACACACACCAGCTTGTTAACCGAAGCAAAGACAAATGAATAGTCCACACTCTTCTCCTAATGCCTTGAGCAATATTGCCTAAATTTAAACTACTCATGTCCAGTTTTTCAGAGAAGATTGTGTTGCCATCTTGTTTTAAACCAAGAACTAAATTGAAAACAAAGAGACAAGCAACCTAAGAAAACTTCGTAGTCTGTGAAGGTCAGGTAGCTAGTTTGTTGCTCCTGAATGTGAAGGAAGCACTCTAGTGTTCCTAGTAGTATATTTACTGGTCAGCTGAGAGGCAGGTTACGGCCATTCTCAGAGCCAAGTACTCTCTGTGTTATAGGTCCATTGTGGGTCTTCTAAGGAAAGAGTCACATCAACACCTGATTTCAGGTGGAGGTCCTGCCTGACACAGGTGAGGACATAAAATAGGCCTAGAGAACTAAGAGCCCCACAGTCCTGTCCACTGGGAGTGGAAGGGAGAGTGAGGTCACTGGCCTTAGCTTACCCCAATTTCACTTTCTCACAGCTTTATCTGAAAATCTACTTCAATAGCCTCCCGAGCCAGGCTTTTTATTGATTATTTTTCACTCACATTTGTTCCTTTTCACTCACTTGTGATGTTCAACATTCCTCCTATCTACCTGAATCCTACCCGTTATTCAAAAGTTTGTTTTAAAGTACGTCTTCTCTCAGCACTTACTCTAAACACTGTGACCCACAGTGGCCGTCACCTCTCAAGCCCCAAGACACCATTTCAACAGGTCAGTACTCGTTGGGCACGTGTATTGTTAACGACTTGTTCACATACAGGTCACTGTTTTCAGTCTGGCACGTGCTCTGTGACACTAGATGCCATGTTCCATAGTACTTCTTAACCCGGTGCGATTGCATTTTACAAAGAAAGAAAATCATTGAAAACTTGTGATCTGACCCAAAATCTATTCTGTTTAAGCCATTCCACATACGAGGTTAAAAATTGTATATGTTTTCACGATGCATGAAAACAAGCTGAAAACCTAAAATGTGTACACTATGTTATATTAAAAGTTAACATAAAATAGAGAATCAGGCTTTTCTGATACATTGTGACTCTACTTAGCCTCCAAATAAAGAATTAACATTCTAATCAAAAATTCTGAAAACTTATTTCTATCAATTCCTTGGGCAAAGCACCTCCAGGTTATTCCAAAACCCATAATGTGTGAACATGACTCAATGTGAAAAAGTTGTGGAAAATATCAACAGGCATTTCCCAACTTTTCATTCCCAACAGAGAAAATGAATGTGTCAACTATAGATGTACTAAACTAATGTTAAAATATCCAACTTATGTGCAGGTCAAAAGTCAAATACCAGAACTTTAATTGAAAGTTTTGGCAACATTTCTTGGCTCTGTATCTACTTTCCATTGGACAAATATTTTTTTCTCTGTCTAGCGTATTAACCACATCTCAACTTTGTTGTTTCAAGCTACATGCAAAACTGAACTGGCTACCTATTGTCACCCCAATTTAAACATTGTTTCAACCTCTCCAAAGATACATACCTTTCAACTAAAAGTTGTCAAATTGAGCACTGCCGTGGCTCACACAGCACTTCTGTGAGAGGCACATTTACTGTAATTACCCACACAGAAGCTGGGGGAGGATTATGGATTGGTTAAGTGCATTCCCACTCCTCCCTGGCAATCTAAGATTACATTTTACCATTAAGCAAAGGAAGTCTTTAATATATTAACAACATTCGATCTAAAGTACCTCGCAGAGAAAATGCTATAGAACACTGCAATCATCCTAAACATGGATGCAACACTATCAGATGTTGAGTATTTTAAAATGTGAATCTGTTATGTCTGTCTTAATCAGGGATTGTTGCAATAAACATGTCAAAGTCACTCTAGTTTAGAGCACAATAATTGATTGATCATAATTTTTGTGATACCATAAAAACTGTCTAATGGAATATGAGCAAAGCCTATCCTTCTTTATCTGGAAAGCTTCCAAAATTCTGTAATTATTGTGAAAAATATTTAGTGGCTCCCCTTTGAAATAAGGGTTTCTCTATGTTTCTCTGTTTCTCATCTGCCCTTTCTTAATATTTAAAGTAAATTTTTAAATTTCCTAAATCATGTTTTAAATAGGATGAGCAAATCACTTTTCCCCAAAATTGAATATGCTGCTTCCAGCAATCCTGTAGTTTAAAAAAACCAAGATGTCTATACCGACTCTCTGTCCCTCACCACTCACTCGCTATCTGCTCTGTCCCCGCCTGCTGGATGCCCTGCCATTACCAACACCGGCATTTTCTCAGGGCATCAATAACCTAAGAAAAAGTGTGTGTGTACACATGTGCATGTGTGATACCATATATATATTTATATATAATAATTGTTATTGTTTTTTGTCCATCCATTTGTCCACAAACATTTAGGTTGTTCTCACACCTTGGTTATTATGAGGCAATGAACAGGGGAGTCCAGATATCTCCAAGATAATAATTAATTTTGCTTCCTTTGGATACACAGCCAGAGGAGGGATTGCTGGATTCTGTGATAGCTCTATTTTTAAGTTTTTGAGGAACCTCCGTATTGTTTCTGTAGTAGCTGGACCAGTTTGCATTCCTACCAATAGTACGCAAGAGTTCTTTTTTCTCAATATCCTCACCAGCATTTACTTTCTCTTGTTTTCTTTTTTTTATATAATAAACATCTTAGCAGGTGTGAGGTGATATCTCTCTGCGGTTTCGTTTGCATTTTCCTGATGATTAGTTACGTGGCGCACCTTTGTATGTACCTACTGGCTATTCATATGTCTTCTTTGGGAAACTGTCTATTCAGGTTCTTTGCCCATTTTTTACTTGGGTTATTCTGTTGGTTAGTTGGTTGAATTTATTTTGTGTGCTATTGAGTTGTTCCTTGAATATTTTGGATATTAAGCTTTATCAAATGTGGTTTAGAAATATTTTCTTCAATAAGTTGCTTTTCCTTTTGTTGATGGTTTTCTTTGCTGTGCAGAAGCTTTTTAGTTTGATAAAACTAAACTCCACTTGTTTATTTTTCCTTTTGTCACCATTGTTTTTTTGTGTGTCAAATCCCCAAAATCATTCCTAAGACTGATGGCTAGGGAGTTTTTCCTATGTTTTCCTCTAGGAGTTTTATAATTTCAAGTCTTACATTCAAGTATTTTTTACATTTTGGATTGATTTTTGTGTAATGATGTAAAACATGGGTCCACTTTCATTCTCTCTACATGTGGCTCTACAGTTTTCCAAATAATATTTACTGAAGACACTAGCCTTTCTCTATTAAATATTGCATTTTTTTCACCACACAACATACCCATTAAATATAGAAAAGAGACGGATTTTCCATTATTGTAGGGTGCTTGAAATATAGTTCTTTCATTGAAAAATATTTCAAGATATAGTGTATACATTAAAGCACTGCTTGATAGAAAAAGGTGTTAATTTACTCATGTAAACCTAATTATTTTAATCAATAATTTTCTATTCTTTAACAATAACAACAATAATAAACATTTTGTGCGTATGTAAAAATAAAGATGAATCCCACATTTACAGTCACAGTCTTGAAAAGCAAACTGAAGAAATGCAGAGCATCACTTCTTCAGAATGGTGCCTGCCATGAGCTTTACTACTGTGTGTGTGTGTTTAACAGAGCTTCATAGCACTCAATAAGTCTCTGTTTGATCCATTAAGAAAAATAATTAGCAGGACACATTATTCAGGTTCTTCCACCCCCGTTATTGACAGTGTTGTTTTTGTTCCCAGAATCTGTTTTGAGCCCTGAATGCAAAAGTTTCATTCCTGACTGCCCTTTAGTCTCTGTAGTTAGCCTCTAATTTGAACCCAAGAAAATTCATAATATTATATGCAGATGTTTTATGTAGGTCCAACATTATAGTTGGCACATGTCTGTTCAGCAACAAAGAACTCAAGCAAAAAAAAAGCATAAGAGGTTCTAAGGAGAATGGTGATTCAAATGAGCTTGTCCTGGACACCTCAACTTTTAACTCTTACCTCCTCTTCAGTTCCTATAAGGGGCTACAAGCAATAACAGGCAGATAAGACCAAAGGGACATAAGCGAGACCCCAGTTTCATAGAGTCCTAACAGAAAGAGATAGTAGAGGAATTTCTCCCCTGGGAGTCAGACAAGCTCTTTCGGAGAAGGGTTGGGTCCTAGAGAACTATGGGCCCCCACATCCACAATCAGTGAAAGGTCAGTGTTAGTTCATTCACCTCTGGTTTGCCTCCTTGCTTTTCAAAGAGGTGAGGAGGCTATGAGGATTCTTTTCTTTTTTGCTCAATCTCTCCATTCTGTTCTCTATTTATGAGACTGTCTCTATTTTGCTGGTTAGTTCATTCTGTTCACCAGATTCCACATACAAGTGAAACCATATGGCACTTGTCTTTCTCTGACTGGCTTCTTTCACTTAGCATAATGCTCTCCAGGTCCATTCATGCTGTCACAAAGGGTAAGATTTCCTTCATTTTTATAGCCAAGTAGTATTCTATTCAGCAGAGAGGAAGTGCTGGGGGAGGTAGAAGAAGATATAAGGGTATAAATGGCAATGGAAGGAGCCTTGACTTGGGATTGTGCACGCACACTACAGTGTATAGATTACGTGTTGTGAAATTGTGCACCTGAAACCTGTATATGTTTGTTTACCAGTGCCACCCTAATAAATTCAATAAAATGGAAAATGAAGAGTTGACTTGAATGTTCTCAACTTCTGAGCGTGAGAGAGGGAAGAGACCAGGGATCAGGGAGGAAACTCCACAGCAAATCCCCAGGAGGCTAACAGATTTCTTTTACTGGAAGTGAACAGAGTTCAGGGATCACACACCCACTGAAACAGTGTGTCCCAGAAGCTAAACTAAGATACCATAAACTAGCAAAATTATAAATTATGTGCCAAAGGGGGAAATATTAAGGAGATAAAGTGTACTCAGAATACACTTTAAGGAGTGTATATTAAGGAGGATAAGTGTACTCGGAATTAGCTCACACGAAGGAGGACAAAACCTTAAAGAAATAATAACACTAAGAAGAAGATAGGACAGCATCAAATATAGAATTTTTGGTATAAAAGCACTATGCTTTTTCAAATAAAAATAAAACCAGGGAATTTTCTGACTGAAAATAGTATGATATTGTTAAATATCAACATGCTGGCCTGACATATAATGAGAAACCATGAAAGATGAGGAGAATGAATTAGGAAGATCAAGAATTAGAAAAATAGAAGTTCTGAGAGAATGGAAAGGAACAGATGGAAGCAAAACAATAATTAATCTAACAAAAAAAAATGTTCCTGAGCTGTAAAACAACCTGGGACTATAGACAGGGTCAACACAATCTGGGTAGGATCAGTGAGAGAAAGCACACATCAAGCCATGACCTAGTAGAGAGGAGAAACAATTTACAAGCTCCCAAGCCAAACAAACTTGTTGTTTAGAATGGAGAGAGAGAGAGAGAGAGAAGCAGACAGACAGAGAAACAGATAGACAGAGAGAGATACTGTCATTGGACTGAACTACAACATTGGAACTTACAACATGAGAATAACGTAAGAATAATGTAGAATAATGTAAGTAGATCACTGAGAAAAAAAACACAAAAACATTTAAACTGAAAATCCTATATTCATCCAATATAGCATTTATCCATAAGGTAAATGTGGATATACAAAGATACAACTATCACTCAGATGCCCCTTCTAAGGAAAACACTCTTTCCAGACAATAATAATTCAGAATAAAAATTTCAAAATAGAAAAAGATAAGGAAAAATAGTATTGATTTATAAATACAGATTAGATACATGATAGATACATAAAGATATGATTTCTAACCTCTGTATATAATTGATAAATACTAAATAAAGTTTCTTGAAATAGGGAGGCTGCATTATAGGGGAAAAGCTAATCATAATCTAGAGCTAAAATTCTAAAGTATCTCAGCAAAATCTATTGATAATGGTAAGCCAAAGAGTGAGAGGGGAGAGTATTCTTGGAATTGATCTGGAAAACAGTAAAAAAGTGAGATATATGAGTAAGGGAAAGGGCATCATTTGAATATACTCATATACTGCATTATATTGTGAGTACTGGGAGATGGAACATAGTCAGAAGTAAAATGAAAATGTACAATCATACTTCCCAAATTGTGAGAGGAATGAGGAAAAAATAACAGTTTTGTCAAGTCACAAAAAGTTGGCTGAAGAAAAAGAACGAGTGAAAAAAAGGTTTTAAAATTAGTAAAAAATAAAATCATTTGTATTTATTATTTATTATTTTACAATCCAGGGGTGTCCAACCTGTATCCTGCGGGCTGCATGCAGCCCAGGACGGCTGTGAATGCAGCCCAACTCAAAACTGTAAATTTACTTAAAAGATCATGAGACTTTTTGTGATTGCATGTCATTATTTATTTAATGTGTGGCCTAAGACAGCTCTTCTTCTTCCCGTGTGACCCCCAGATGTCAAAAGGTTGTAGTAATTTATGGACTAAATTTTCCTATTCAAGTATGTTCATATTGACAAAAAAAAATCTGAATTTATGGACTAAAATTTCCTATTCAAGTATGTTCATATTGACAAAAAAATATCATAGCTCTACGCCATTTATAAGTAACACACTTAAAACAAAGTATAAAAGGGCACTGGGAAAGTAGTTGACCAAATGAAAATGTAATCAAACAAAGAGAGACAGGCAACGCTAATAATTAAAAAGGAGGATATAAAAGGCAAAGAATGTAACAGAATGTAGAATAAACAGGGAAATTATATGTTTAATATACGAGTGTGTGTACATGAAGGCACAGAGTTCTGAGAGAGCATAGCAGTTCAGTAGTGACATACAAGTAGTTCGGGGTCCTGGTGCCGTGCACGGTGGTCGAAATGATGACACAGAGATTGACAGCAAATGTGTATCTACCTCTCTTAAGGTTCTTATAGATTCAGCTCTCTACATTACTACTTACGGGATCAACAAAAATATTAGCTTACAAGTCTAAATATGTTTTAAATAACCCCATAGTATCACACAATAAGGTGAAAACCTTACAAAAAGACAATTCTGAGGGTTTTTTATTACATCACATTGAAATTTTTTCAGGCTTATAGGTTCAAACTCTGTTCATTTTTGACACACCACATTAACATGAGATAAAATATCAACTCATTTGAATTCTAACGTACTTCTGGCAGAAGAAACTAATTGTATATCAGGTGCCAAAAAAATTGCCAAGTGTAGAATCTGGACATTATCAAAATGCAAAGATTTCCAGTAATGTTAATTCAGCCATCTTAAAAATATAGTAGATTTATATCTCTCATTTAAGTGGTGCTTAATGTCTATATTGACAAGTTACTGTAGAAGTGATTGTAGAAATTTGAGAAACAAAGACACTTAAGCTTTAAAATTTAAAAAATACATTGTAATAGATTACATAGGTGTGATAAAATGAGCTTTTCATTTTAAGGAAAAGAATGTTAAAAGTTGATTGTTTCAAAGTGGCAACATGTTTATTCTGACAGGACAAATTTTTAAACCTTAGAAAGATGTTCAGATAATATGTTTCTTTCCTTATTACAAATTATAAATAATAAGTATGCAATATGTACCATCTCTAAGAGTAAACACAGAAAATTATAACTAATCCAATTACTCAGAGTATACCATTACTACTAATATTTTGGCATATATAATTAGTTATTTACCTATCTATGAACATATAAAGAAGGAGGTAAAGGGAAAGAATAGAACACAAGAAAGAGCTCTTTCAAACTTTTAAAATATAGTATGTTATGAAGCTGTTTCTACCTCAAACACTTAATGTTTGCACAGCATACTATCTTGAGATTAACTTACAATGTGTTCAACAATCTTTTATTGTTAACATTCAAAGTTGTTTTTTGAAAATTTCTTATTATAAACAATGTCACAGTGAATACCCTCATATATGAATCATTGAAACTATTTCAATTATTTCCTGAGACCATAAAGTAGAAATAAAATTGCTAGTTTACACTCTACATATACATTAGTCTGTTGGAAAGTTTGATTAATCTCCATTCTCCATAGCTGAGTCTCACATTTTTGATGCTCTTTATCAATCTTTGCTTGTTGAAAATCTTAGCAATTTGACATGGAAGCTACATTACAATGCGTACCTAAGCCTTGCATTTCTCACAAATATCTGAAGAATGAAAATTTTCTTTCACACGTTTAAAAGGAGAACACTAATAAAGGACATCCAAAATAGAAAAGAAGTAAAACTCTATTTTCACAGATGACATAATCCTATATATAAAAATTTCCTCAGGCCCTGGCTGGTATAGCTCAGTGGATTGAGTGCAGGCCTGAGAACCACACGATTGTGGTTCAATTCCTAGTCAGGGCACATACCTGGGTTGCAGGCCAGTTCCCAGCAGGGAATGCATGAGAGGCAACCATACATTGATATTTCCCTCCCTCTCTTCTTTCCTTCCCCTCTAAAGATAAATAAATAAAATCGTTTTAAAAAATTCCCTCAGAAATAAACACACACACACATTCCCCAAACCTATCAAAGCTAATAAATGAATTAAGTTGCCTGTCAAAGCTAATAAATGAATTAACATAAACACAAGAAATCAGTTGTTTCTACATATCAAAAATAAACAATCCAAAAGATTTTTAAAAATTCTATTTATAATGGCATCTAAGCAAATATTATATCTAGGAGTGAATTTAACTATGGAGGCAAAAAACTTGCTGAAAAGAAATTTAAGAAGACCGAAGTAGAGAAGCCTCTCATGTCCATGGCTTAGAGATTTGATAGTGTTATGATAACAAAACAACCTGTATGTTCAATATAATCTTTATCAGAATTCCAGTGACCACTTACAGAAATAGAAAGGACGACCCTCAAATCCATACAGAATTGCAATGGGTCTTAACTATCCAAAATAATCTTGAGATAAATGAAAAAAGGAGAAAGGAATATTTCAATCAGCTTAGGCTTCCATAACAAGACATCTTAGAATGGGTAGTTTAAACAGAAAAAAATTATTTTCTCTTTTTTTAAAGATTTTATTTATTTATCTTTAGAGGGGAATGGAGAGAGAGGAGAGAAACATCAATGTATGGTTGCCTCTCATGAGTCCCCTGCTGGGAACAGGCCTGCAACCCAGGCATGTGCCCTTACTGGGAATCGAACCGAGATCATGTGGTCCGCAGGCCCGTGCTCAATCCACTGAGCTACACCAGTCAGGTCAAAAATTTGTTTTCTTATAGTTCTGGATGTTGGCTATGTGAGATCAGGTCTTCCTGACTTTTCAGGTGGTGACCTTCTCCAGGTGGGGAAAGAGAGAGTTTGAGAGATTTCTGGTGCCTCTTCTCCTGAGCACACTAATCCCATCATGAGTTTCACACCCTCACAGGTTCACCTAAACCAAATTCTCTTCCAAAGGCCATCACACAGGGTGTTAGGGCATTAACATACAAATCTGGGGGACACTGTTCAATCCAGATTTGGGAAAATTTACACTTCCCAATGTCAAAACTTGCTATAAGGCTACCGTAATCAAAGCAGTGTGGTACAGGCATAAGGACAGATATATGGACCAGTAGAAGAGCATTGAACCCAGAAATAAGCCCATAAATACATGGCCAGCTGATTATCAACAAGGGTACCTAGATTGTTCAATGGGGAAAAAACAGTCTTTTCAAAAATGGTGTTGGGATGGCTGAAGAGCCATAATGGGAAAAAAGAGTGATTTATTACAAAAAAAAAAGAGTGAAGCTGGACCTGTATTCACATCATATACAAAACTTAGCTAAAAATGATCTATAACCTAAGTATAAGAGATTATACCATACAACTTTTAGAAGAAATATAAGGGTGAATCTTCATGATCTTATTTTTGCTGATGAACTCTTAGATACAAGACCAAATCATGAGTAACAACAGAAAAAAATAGGTACATTGGACTTCATTAGAAATTAAAAACTTTTGTTCATCAAAGGACATTATCAAGGAGGTGAAAGACAACTCACAGAAAAGGAGCATGTTTGCAAATCATACATCTGATAAGGGAAAAATATTGAGAATATATTAAAAAACTACTACAACTCAATAACAAACATATACATAACTTAATTAAAAATGGGCACAGGACTGGAATGGATATTTCTCCTGGAAAGATATAAAAATGTCCTATAAGTGCACTTAATATCAATATTCATTAGGAAAATATAAATCAAACCCCACTAAAATAAGCATAAAGAAATAAACAAAAAAAGTGTTGGCAAGGAAATGGGGACTTTGAGACTTTCATATATTTCTGGTGGAAATATAAAATGGCTCAGCCATTATGAAAAACTTTGGCAATTCCTCAAATAGTTAACCATAGGATTACCACAGGAACCATTACTTCCACTTCTAAATATACCCCCCAAAATTTAAAAGTGACGCTCAATAAACACATGTATCTACATGTTCATAGCAGTACCATTCATAGTAACCGAAGGAGGAAATAACAACCCAGATGTTTGTTAATGGATAAATGGAATAACAAATAGTGGTACATATGCACATACAATGGAATGTTATTCAGTCATATAAAGTAATGAAGAACAGACATATACTACCATATGGATGACTCTAAAAAGCATTATGCTGAGTAAAAGAAGCCAGGCAGAAAAGTATGATATTGTGTGATTCCATTTATATGAAATATCCAGAACAGGTAGAGACAGAAGGGGTAGAAAACAACAGAGATGAACTGACTAATGGGTACAGGACTCTCTTTTGGGATAATAAATACATTTTGGAACATGATAAAGATGATAATTGCACAACATTGTGAATGTACTAAATGTCACTTAATTGTTCACCTTTAAATGTTTAATTTTATATTATATGTATTTCACCTCAATCAGAAAAAAAAAGGACACTAGACTTTCAGAGGTTATGTTTCTTACCCAAAGGTGTGAAAGAGGTAAGGGAGGGATTTAAGCTCCATACACAGGGAGTCTTAATGGAGCTTCCATACTATTTTTCTTTCTGCTGTACTGCCTCCTTCTGGGCCTCTGTTTTCAGTGTTATTGAGAGTAATGTTTTCCAACCTACATCGGCCATTCTCAGCGTATGGTAAGGGGATCCTGGGTATTCCCAAGACCATTTCAGAGTCTCTATAACATCCAAATACTTTTCATATGGTATTTGTCTTTCACCACCTGGCTTATTTCACATAATATTCTCCAGTTCCATCCACACAAAAGGTAGGAGTTACATCTTTCATTCTGCTGCATAGTAGTCCATTGGGTAAATGCACCACAATTTTTGATCCCCTCATTTACTGATGGGCATCTAGGCTGTTTCTAACATGTAGCTATTGTAAATAGTGTGGCTATGAACATAGGGGTGCATTGGTTCTTTTGAATTGATGATTCAGGGTTCTTAGGATACAATCCCAGCAGTGGAATTGCTGGGTCAAAAGGCAGTTCCATTTTTAGTTTTCTAAGGAATTCCATACTGTTTTCCACAGTTTCTGCAGCAGTCTGCATTTCCACCAACAGTGCACTAGGGTTCCCTTTTCTCTACATCCTCACTAGCACTTGTTGTTTGTTGATTTATTAATGATGGACATTCTGACAGTTGCGAGGTGATATTTCATTGTGGTTTTAATTTGCATCTCTAATGGCTAGTGATGTTGAGCATCTTTTTGTATGTAGGTGCCCTCTGTATGTCCTCCTTGGAGAAGTGCCTATTCAGGTCCTGTGCCCATTTTTTCATTGGATTGTTTATCTTCCTGGTGTTGAGCCATATGAGTTCTTTACATGTTTTGGATCTAATGAACAAAATAAAACCGTAGTCAAGGAAACATGGAACAGACTGACAGTGACCAGAGGGGAGGTGGGAGGAGGATGATGGTGGACAGAAGGGGGAAGTGACTAGATAAAGACCTTGTATGAATGACCACAGACTTGGACAAGTGTTGGAATTAGCTGTTGGAGCAGGGGGTGGGATGGGAAGAGGAAGGCAAAGGGAGAAAAATTGGGACAACTGTAAGAGGATAACAACTAAAAAATTATTTAAAAACCCAAACACTTTTAATTTAAAAAATAACATGTTCTTTGCCCTTCTCACCCTCATTCTCTCATGAGTGTCCTGTGGAGTTTCCCAGAGGTGGCATGACTTATAAAGTCACAACAACAACAACAACAAAAAGAAAGTAATGTTTTCTATACATCTATAAAATATCGATGTTCTTTATACAAACATTCTGTTGGTGTCTTTGGTCCATTTTTTAAAAAAATGTTTATTTATTTTTAGAGGGGGGAAGGGAGGGAGAGAGAGAAGTAGAGAAACATCAATGTGTGGTTGCCACTCAAGTGACCCCCACCAGGGACATGGCCTGTAACCCAGGCACATGCCCTGACTGGGAATCAAACCGGGGAGCCTTTGATTCACAGTCCAGTGCTCAGTTCACTGAGCCACACTAACCAGGGCTCAATGACCAATTTTTAATTAGATTGTTTTCCTTTTCTTTTTGATTTCTGAGAGTACTTTATAAAATAAGGTAAAATTATTTATCTTTTAAATATTATGCTAATGCATTTTTAAATTATTCTATTTGTTCTTTAGTTTTGTTCATCAATTTTTGGTATAAAGGCGTTTGCTCTGAAATCTATCCATCACTGCCTTTAGTATTTTGCCTTTACAAGATAAGGAAGGTGGCACTGTTATTATCAAGGAGCCCAAGACATAATTCCCTGGTGAAAGACAGAATTATTTTAACCCCTAGATAGTTATCTCATTTATTTCTAAAGCCCAAGACTAAAATTTTAAGAGACATTTAAATGAGAAAATTTTTATTCAAGTTGTTTAAAAAAACAACTAAAACTCAGTTTAGAAAAACTGACTTCAAGTAGCTTAGAAAATCTCAACATTTTCTTCAGGGAAAACTGCATTTCCAGGGGCCAGCCAGTTGCTGAGATTTGTAGCTGACAGGTTCTATGGGAAGTAATCCGTAAACAATGTACCCTGAATCCATGTACTTCCTCCCCTACATCCATTCTAGGCTGTTTCAAGATCCCATACGCCGAGTGAATTTTCCACCCAAGACCATATCCTTGGCATTTTAGGTATTTAGTTGTATCAAGGTTCAGAGAAAAGAGAAGGACCACATTATTAATCAGCGGGAAAGAAAAACAAAGGAAGACAGTGACTGTACATGGATCAAGATCAAGATCACAGAGCTGGAGAAGAAAGCTTTGGAATTCATCTGCAATAAGTAGCCTTAATGGCTACTAAAGGGTTATGGAGACAATCCAGAGAGAATTTGCAGAGTGAAAGAAGAAAGAAGGAAAGGTCATACACTATAGAGTCTTAGATTTAAGGGCAAGGAGATGAAGAAACACCATAAATGATTTATTGGTCCATGAAAAATTCAAGCAAAGAAATAGCAAAAAACTTTGCCATAAGGATAAGGAAATAAGGCAAACCACAGAAATGAAAATGAAATGAAAATAATACATGGAATGAAATGAAATGAAAATAATACATGGAATTTCACAATTATGGATTAAGGAGGGAACATAATTTTAGGCAGAAGCTTGATTGAAAAAAAGTAGAGATGGGTAAGATTTTGACACAAAGGCGAGAGAAGGTAACACAGAGGGATGAAGTGTGTGAAGAGACTGTAAAGTTGAGAGACCTGATCGTGTGGATATGCCGAAGCAAGAATAGCAATGAAGGTGTGGCTGCAGTAGATAATAGTAAAGAAGAGAATACTGATGACGGGTAGTACTATATGAGAGAGGATACAATTTTGAAGAGTTTAGTCACTGAGAAATGAGAAGGAGAATACTTTTTATCTTGACTGAAGAAAGTGTGAGAAGTCTCTTGACCATGTGTGTTGACTCCATCTACTTTCTATCCAGCTCCCTAAATTAAGCTGCCACTACCTTCTAGATTCCAACAATACAATCATAATTGAGCTACAGGACTCCTATCCCACTCCTATTCCATTCTCCACAGGAAAGCCAGAATGATTTGTTAATATGCAAATGGAATCATGTTATTTCTGGTTTAACCCCAGGGCAGCTTCCCATTACATTTAAATTTATGTCAGATGTCTACCAGCGCCTTCAGTTTCCCTAGGAGAACAGATCATTACCTGTATTTGTATCACACTCATAATCATTGCTCCCTTTCCTCAGTATGATCTAGTCAATTTGGTTTTCCTTCAGTTTCTTGAACACAACTACTTCTTCCCACAGATGATACTGATGCTGTTCCCCGTACCTGAGATTACTCTTCTTGATAATTCACACATAATTGACTTCTTGTCATTTCTCAGGTTTCGACACAAAAACCACTTCTACAGACAGGACATCAGTGACAAATGAATATAAAGTAGACCTCCCTTCTCTCAAAACATCTTTCCTACTATTTACGACAAGTGTTTCTGTTTATTTATTATTTGTTTTCTGAACCAAATTATAAACTCTGTAAGGGGAAGACCATAGTGTACACAGATGCTCAATAAATATGTGTTTTATAAATGGTGAACAGGGCAGATACCTACATAGATATGTAAATAGATGATAGATATGGACAACTAATGAAGTAGATTGACAGATCAACAAATAAGATACTGAATTTCTCTGCTAATTAAAAATCAAATTTCATGATTTTTGCTAAAAGACCCTTAAAATTTTTTTTAGCTTTGTTAGGGGCCTAACTTATGGTATTCTAAAGGCTTTTAGGAGGAAACTAGGATCTGAGGTAAATAAGATTTACTTACATGAAGTTGGTAGGGGAGGATGTTTTCAAAGAAAGAAAAAGGTTAAATGAAGAGACTGAAAAGGGGTCACGATATAATTGATTCCACCCACAATAGTGTTTATTGGTGAGAAAGCTGCCCTGTTATTTTATTGTTACTGTTGTATTTGTTTGATTTTCATTTAACATGCTGAGTCAGACACAAGAAACATATAAAATAGGCAGCATGTCATTCTACTTTGCTTTATTTAAAAAATTAAACTAACACACAGGATCTGTAACATTAAATCAACAATTTGCAATCCCATCTTTTCACTCTTCAAAAGCAACCCTTGAAACAGAAAACAAAAATAACTTCTTTAGATATTTTGGTGACTTTTTTTAGATCTTTTGGATGCATTACTAATATGATTTAACCTCTGTTTCTTTTTAAAATATGTTTTATTTATTTATTTTTAGAGAGAGGGGAAGGGAAGGAGAAGGAGGGGGGGTGGGGAACATCAACCTGTGGTTGCCTCCCATATGGCCCCCACTGGGGAGCTGGCCCACAACCCAGGCATGTGCCCTGACTGGAAATCGAACCAGTGACCCTTTGGTTCACAGCCCACGCTCAATCCACTGAACTACATCAGCCAGGGCTGATTTGGCTTCTGTTTCTTGCTCTACTAACATTAAAAGTTACCTCTTGATTTCTATCTACTTACTCATTTTTTCTTCGGGCAAAGTTGCATCTCTTTTCTAATTTCTTAGAAAAGAAATGATCTGTGCAAGCACAAATGCTAGATTTAAATCTTCATTATTTGTCTCATCAAACACAAGCAAAATCTTTCGACCCAACTTTACAAAAGAAGGTATTAACCAGCATCATCCTTGACTCCTTTTGTAGATCGATCTCTGGCCACTATACTTCTGTCTTTATAAAGTCAAAGATAATAACATTTACATTCTGTCTAGTAATCATAATAAAAGTTTTCTTACTTTGTCAATGGCTTGACCTTAAAAATTGAAAATCAGTGTAATGGAGATATTTTTTATAAATAACTCTCTATCTATTCTGCCCTTTTAATAATCCTGTGCTTCTCCACCCACCTCCTGCCAGCCCTTCTACTATGAAGGGCCAGAAGGGTGACATTCCCTTAAAGGAGAAGAAGAAATGACAGCTGGGAAGTTTCCATCAAGGAAGAAATTAAAATACAAATTCTTTCTATGTTGGTAGAAAAAGAAAACAAGAATGAGAAACATTCAGTTCTTAGTCCACAGGGTTTGAGATATCACTGTTCACACTTCCCCCATCGCCTCCCATTCTTCTCCAGGTATACAAATTTCATATTCAGAAGCGTACAAAAACAAACAGGTTTAATAGAAACAGTTTTCTCTCCCAGAAGTGTACATTGACAGCACTGTGCTCTTTTTCTTTCTTGTGCATATTTCATGAATAGTCCTCTGATTTCCAAAATACAGCTGTAAATGATCCCAAGCCTCTTTGAGAAGTGCTGGCTTCTCAGGCTCATGCCACAGAGGAGACTCAGCAAACCAAGCACCTAAGCAAGAAGTCTGAGTGATGCCCGCAGAGCTCTGCCCCTTTCTTCCTAGCCTCAGGCCAGGAAGATATTCTTTTATTCATTAAACACCTATTGTGAGTACACACAGTATTAGGTGATAAAGACAGAGAGGCAGAAGTGAACCAAAGAGCATTATTGCAGTGATAGATGAAAAAGCGAACCTATAGAAAGCATTACTAATATATTTTAACAAGTTAAATTGAAAGATTTGTACAGTAAGTCTTGTGTCCTATATAAAATAAGCATAGTTTGTTATAAGTGCCCATTGACAGCTAATTTTTTTAAAGAAACTTAGTGTTTAAACAACATTAATAAGCACAAAAAGTCAACTTTACAGACTACATTATTTGAATGATATGTATTAAAACTAGAAGTTGATGATAAAACTTTATATTTTTAGTGCTGAAAGTAAGGGGAAAAATCTTATTCCCTTCAACCAATCCATAGCCTATGAAGAAATGAAAATTGATATTTACAAAGATGCTTTGAAAAAATATAATCTTTAAAACATTTGTCATCACCATCTATGAAATATAACCAAAGCAAATTTATAATTTTAAATATTTTCATAAGTAGAGAAGAATAAAAAATAAAGCAAATATTATATTTGATAGAAAACAATAAAGTGAATAAAAATAAAAGCAGAATTAATTAGGAGATAAAATAAAAAATCAATAGAAAATATTCTACCAATAATTTAATTCAAGGCCAAGTTTCTATAAAAAAATTCCAAAATGTACTGATACTTAGAAAATCCAAAAGCCTAAGCTCGTAACTATAAGGTACAATCCTTTAATTATTGAAATTATCTAATGAATCTTTATTTAGCTATGATGAGGTTAAAACACTTCCATTTCCAATTTTTCATAATTTTTACCCAATTTTTGTCACTATGTATAGTTAGGCATTCTTATGATTCTATACCTTATTTTTAATTTTAATTACGTATTTTAAACCTCAGGCATAAAAGCTATAGTCAGTATATTTACATATGCCCCACCCTTTCTCTCCTCTTTTTCATATATAATATATTTATAGTGTATATGTTATATATACATATATCTATGGTGTCAGGCTGTATATCATACAGTCTATTCCATAACCAAAATTATCAGATTATTTTTAGCTTTAATAGATTTATTGTTTACCATTAATCCTTTGGTTATAGTTTTTGTCTTATTTTGAGCCATTTACTATTTAGCTATAGTTCATTCCACCACAGTTTTATCAAGAAAAAAAATAAAATGTTATTTGACATTTGTAAAACTGTTTACTTTCTAAGGGCAAAAATAGTATCTTATCTTCATGTAAAAATTTTAGTGATTTTACTACAGATATAAATATAAAAGCAAAAAGTTTTAAAAATCTTAAAAGCAAATAGACCAATATTTATTGGACCTGTGGATTTCACAGATTTTGTAATATCTATGACAATAGATATATTGGTAAAACTTGAAAGATATAGAAATTTTTTTTAAGTTTTATGTCTAAAACCTTCTGAAGAATTTCAGAGTAATGGAGAAAACTAAAATGAAAAAAATTCTAACAATTTTAGCAGATTCAAACTAATGCCTGGAATTTTACAAATAATTAATTTGTATGGAAGTCATTGTTGAGATCTTCATTCAAGACCTCCTTTGCCCACGGACTGAAAAGAAGCATAATTATGACATTACAGATAGAAGGTATAATATGAAAACTCAAAACTATAATGAGCATTTAGAAGATTTTAGGAAATAAAAGTTTCCATTAAAAATGAAATATCAAGAGTAAATGTGAATATATTAATCAAATCATTAGACTACTGAACCTGAGCATGTTTTGACTTTCAAACCTATCAGGCTCTCCAATATTTAAACTTTGAATATTGCCTTGTAAGCTCTCTGATTCCTAAAGCCACACTTTTGTAGTTTCTCGCAGGCCTGCTCCTAAGACCCTTATCAACGCTGAATAAAATCCTTATTTATGGGACATCTAAAACAAAATATTGCCTCCAGCATCAGCACTGGAGGAGAGCATTTTCCAAATAATTATCTTGATGAGAAAAATAATAATGATGTAGATGTTCATGTATCCTATTAAAAAAGAAAAGTGTCTTCTTTGGCTCAGAATTCACTGCCCCGACCATGAAGACAAAAGGTAGTTTTACACCCAAGTGAAAGAAAAGTGGGAAAGGAAACAGAGCTTGAAATGTGGTATTACCCGCTTGCTGAATGTTCCGAAGTACGCAGGGTCAACGGGACATCCTGGCCTGCTACAACTGAAGACAGAGTGGTTTAATTTGTGGAAAACCATTACACAGTCCACACTGCGAAGGCAAAAGCTACTGCCAGCGATGGAAAATTCTGCAGGCCACAGCCCTTAGCGACTGTTCAGAATACAGGCTGTCACCTAATCAATGTGTATGACTGCAGGTCACTCATCAATCTTCCTAACCAGACAAGTAGCCACATTATGAAAAGTAACATCTTAAAAAATAAACATGGATGATCTATTTTATCTGTAGGCAGAAGTTGGCACCAAATATTTATCTCTACATCTCTAGTATCTACATCTAACATGTACAAAGGGCTTCTCCCCACTTCGGCTTCCCATGTTATAATAATAGAATAGTACCTCAAAGATGCAAAATCTTTTAAAGCTTGTCTTATTCTGGGAAGCAATCACTCTTATTTCCTCACAATGAATTTAATGTTCATAATAAAGAGTGTTAATTATAGCAGCAGTAACCCATTTGGAATAGAAGTTTGATATCTGCTGTTATTTTTATGACAAGCTAGAGCTTTTTGAAGGTTTCTTTTCCAGAAAATTCAAGCAATTCCTCAAATGAGTTTGAATCTTCAATTAGGGAAAAGGTACTCATAGAGGCTTGGGGGGAAAGGCACTTACTAGTGACTTCAATTTTACTTTGCCAGAGAATGAGATGAACACATCAGAGAGAATAATGAGCTTCTAGAGCTTTTACCAAAACCTCATGAGCTTAAATCAGATCTCACTGTCTCTAACCCACATCTGAACATTTCGTTGGATGTGCAGAAAACTGCTTAAAGACAAAGATGTATGGTTTTGAGCCTTTAAAATTCTTATAATACAGACACATATCATAGAGATTTTGACAAGCCTCCCCGGATACCAAAGATGAGCTGTCACAGAATACACAGATCCCATAGAAACAGGCCCCAATTATCAATTTTACCACTAATATATCTAGCTTAGGAAAATATATTAACCCAATTCTGTGTATAGAAGTTTAATTTTTTCCCCACCTAAGGGACTAAAAACTCCCAGAACTGGAAGTTTCTAATGAAAAGCAAAGTAATCATTTTCTGTAGCACACTGTAAAAAATTTAAGTGATTTTCAGCATTCACAAATGATTCTTTTTTATTCCTTCATTTTTTCAGCCAGATCACAAATATTTTTAATTATATCAGCTTTCAAAGCCAAAGTTTTGTAAGAAAATAAACAAAAGAGAACAAATCAGAAGAAAACAAAACCAATCAAATACATATATGAAAACATGCCAAGAGAGCCCATTAGCATTAAATCGTCACTGCTACATTTTCAGTATCAAACTTTAAGTCTTAATTATCATTGTGATTAATCAGTTGAAAAAGTGCTGAGATACTTTCAGTTACTGTGAAATGTGAGTTTTCATTTTCCATGCTCTTAACTTCAAAATGAGAAATAAAGAGAGAACAAACACATTGGAAAACTCAATCTGCTTTAAGAAAAACAAAGTAACTCAAAAGTCAGTTACAAAGTTTTGATTCAGGAGAGGTGTTACCTACCAATCTTCTAGGAATTAAAACAATTTTGTATAATAAGACAAAACCCTCCATAAAGGCCGATAGACAGCAGGCAGAGATTCCCAAAGACAGTTTTAGAGAATATAGCTTGGACTACATTCCAATGAAAGCATCAGATACAAGTACGAATCCTTTCATTGAGATGAATTGCTTAACCATCATGAATCTTCAAATAGTATGTGCCTAACCAGGGCCAGATACAAAATTTGCTGGACACAATGCAAAATAAAAAAAGATGAAGACCCTTGTTCAAAAAATCAGGAAAAAAAAACACCTAAATGCTTTGTCCTTTTTTTGCTACAGTGACTCTTTCTCTCTCCTCTCTCTCTCTCCTCTCTCACCCTGTTTTGTTTTTCATTTGCTATCTGAAGTCACACTCCCTTCACCATGAGGACTCACCCAGGCAAGTACAGACCTTCACAAGAGCACAGGAGGCCCCTGGTAGTAACATGAGAGGCCCAGGTGGCCAGTCACTACCTCCTCTGTGCCTGCTCCAAGCCTCCTCCAGGGATGGAGGGTAGCATCTATCCCTGGGCAGGGTCAGTGAACAGGAAGCTGAGAACCCTGTGATGGGAACAGGAGATGAAGCCAGCATTGTGACCAGTTCTAGACCAAAGTTTCTCAGCCTCAGCACTACTGACATCTGGGGTCAGATAGTTGGAGGGGTTGTTTTTGCTTTTGTTTTGGAGGGTAGGGACAGGTATACATTGTATTGTAGAATGTTTAGCAGACATCCCTAGTGTCTGTCTATCCACTAGGTACTTGCCCAGTAAGAAAATCAGTAATGTCTGCAGACATTGCCAAATGTCCCCTGGGAGCAAAATTGTTCCCAGTTGAGAGCCAAAGGCCTAGATTTATACCTATTTACACAAAATCAGATGATACCCACGCACTTCTAACGATTCCATAGTGATAGGGAAGGGAGAGATTCTAAGAGCACAGTTAACCTTATGATAAACATCTACCTGTTAGCTGGCATCAGAAGATGAGCTTTGTAACAGTCTTTTGGTGCTCAGGGCTGACTCTGCACCAGACTCTCTCCTGCCTGGGGCACGGAGCTGGGGACTCAGCCCCATGGGAGTGCTTAGAAAGGCTCAAAGGACACTTTAATNCCTGTTTTGTTTTTCATTTGCTATCTGAAGTCACACTCCCTTCACCATGAGGACTCACCCAGGCAAGTACAGACCTTCACAAGAGCACAGGAGGCCCCTGGTAGTAACATGAGAGGCCCAGGTGGCCAGTCACTACCTCCTCTGTGCCTGCTCCAAGCCTCCTCCAGGGATGGAGGGTAGCATCTATCCCTGGGCAGGGTCAGTGAACAGGAAGCTGAGAACCCTGTGATGGGAACAGGAGATGAAGCCAGCATTGTGACCAGTTCTAGACCAAAGTTTCTCAGCCTCAGCACTACTGACATCTGGGGTCAGATAGTTGGAGGGGTTGTTTTTGCTTTTGTTTTGGAGGGTAGGGACAGGTATACATTGTATTGTAGAATGTTTAGCAGACATCCCTGGTGTCTGTCTATCCACCAGGTACTTGCCCAGTAAGAAAATCAGTAATGTCTGCAGACATTGCCAAATGTCCCCTGGGAGCAAAATTGTTCCCAGTTGAGAGCCAAAGGCCTAGATTTATACCTATTTACACAAAATCAGATGATACCCACGCACTTCTAACGATTCCATAGTGATAGGGAAGGGAGAGATTCTAAGAGAACAGTTAACCTTATGATAAACATCTACCTGTTAGCTGGCATCAGAAGATGAGCTTTGTAACAGTCTTTTGGTGCTCAGGGCTGACTCTGCACCAGACTCTCTTCTGCCTGGGGCAGGGAGCTGGGGACTCAGCCCCATGGGAGTGCTTAGAAAGGCTCAAAGGACACTTTAATGCTCTTCTAACAGAAAGCATGGAGAATTTACTACTTCACTCATCTCTTACTTCCTCCGAGACGAATACATGAAGCAATTTTCCTTTAAGTTGTAAGTCTCTTAGGAACAATTGCTTGGTCCACAAAGGCTTTGTAGAGTTGGAAGCAGTAAAGGAAGGTCAGACAGCACCATTGGTGCTATCGACCGGGGACACTTAGGGTCAAATAAGAAATGTTTTCCAGTATCAACTTCTGTGGTTGCCATGTTAATTTTAGAATATTATATCCTTACATGTTTATTTTCATCACGTTTTCCTAACTTTAAGGATCAAATTCCGGGTACATTAGTTGGCATGAATTGTCAGCAGCTTCTTTACCACCTTGACTCTCTAATACTTTCCCAATTCCCTTTTCCTTTCTCATGGCTTACACCCCTGCTTTCTACCAATTCTGAAGGTTCTCTTTACTTCTTGATTCCAGCAACACTTCCTCCTTCAGGGCCTGATCAGGATCTGTTATCTGATGACGGGGAAACGTGTGCAAAGGGGCAAGTACATGAAGTCCACTAAGCTCCCATTCTAGACTTCCTTCACCCCAATGCCCTACACAAACTCATGGGACCGAATAGAATGTACTCTCTCACTGACAACTGCTTACTTCTACACCTGTTGAACTTCTCCTATTCATTCGTATCCAAATCAAGTGCAGCTTCTCCTGTGAACCTTCCTTCTCTGGCGATTCCATTCAAATAATCACAGGCTTTCTCATTTTCATGAATATGCATGGTTTGTACAGCATATGAGGGGTGTAATGCCTGCACATAGTAATCAGTCAGTGACCATCTATGGAGAAAAACTCATCTCACATTTTTAAGTCATTGTTACATGTTACAATGTTGGTTTTGGGGGTTGTTTTTTGTTATCCTTTCCAACTATATTATAACCCTTGCTAGCAGAAGCTTTGTCCCCACTGCTAAATGAAGAATGAATAAGTTAATGCATAATTAGTCAATACTTTAATTTTATTCTTCTTAGTTGATTCCCTACTCAAACTGAAGCAGTCATCACTAAGAAGGTTTTACTCTCTATTCTTGTAGTTTGTACTGGTCCAAAAATTCAGATCTTCCCAGGCTCTTTAGATGATTCTATGTTTTTTTCCAGTCAAAGAAGAAATTGAGATTATTGACATTTTCTCACTGCTCCTGATAAATTATTGACTATCTATCAGCTCTTGGATTTTGTTTTATTGGCTTAATAATTATCTTATTTTTTTCTGTTTTATATTCCAAATAGCACATCACAGGCACTGAATATTGTGATTATTGTAACAAAAGAAGTGCTCCCTTATACTTTTACAACAAACTTAGAAAGCATAGAGAAACGTGTGTGTCCAGCTGAGTATTTTTTTGTTATAGGTATTCAGGCATATCTGAATTTCCTAAGTGATCTTACAGAAGCATGGGTGTATTAGACATCATCTGTGCCCCTGATGTAATCAACTGTCTCTTTACACCGAGACTAGAACAGCATTGTAAGATTAGTCAGCTAAGAAGCTTATAAAAAATAAAATGACAAGTGAACAAAAAGGATGAATAATTGTGGTCTGAGACGAGCGTATAGTGAAGGGGCAGTCAACCTGTGTGGTACTAATTAAAACTCATATTTTGTTGGAGTATTTGTAATATCTTCAAATCAAATAATAATTTAGGTCTCAAAGGAAATGTTAAACAGATATAATCAAATGTGGCCAGGAGCAGAAAGTTACAGCAGTTAATATGGGCCAGTTTTAATTATGACAATATATTGATTCCCGGGGCACCTGTTGTTGCAGGGTCTGCTCATTCCTCACTGCAGAAGAATTATATGTAAGAAATGCAATGCTAAGATCCATAAAGTACACAGTGTGATTGTCTTTTATAGCCTGTCTGACTGTTCCAGGGATTAAAATGAGAATATCGATATCACAGTTAAAATGTTAAAATAGACTAAATGTTAAAAATAACTTTTAAATAAGATAAATTTCTGTAATTGAGATCTACTAAATGAAACTCTAAAAACTGGGAGAGAGGGTTTATTATGCTTGTTTATTTTTTATTTTAACAAGAAAAGCTCAGTAAGGATAAATTCTGTTTTTTTTAATGGAACATATAATTAAATACCCTTAAACAGGGTAAATAAATTAGTTAAGAAAAATTAGAGAAAGGGGGAAATGATGCGGCGAAAGTAACCAAATAGCGGGACTCATTATGCGTCCATGAAGGATAGAACGCTGGGCTGGAGCAGAGGGTACATGACAGACATTCTACCCAGAACAGATGGACCAGGCAGAGCCCACCTGCACCGGCAGCTTCGGAGGACACTGCTACCCCAGTAGGTTTTGAAGATAATAATGTTTTATACTTCCAAGCTCATAAACACTCAACAGGAGACAATTGCCATCCATTTATTCCCATCAGTGCCACAGTTTGGCATGACTGAAATCTGCCCAACAGGCAGATCCAAAATTTGTAAGTAATCTGTTTTAAGGTTCTATGGGGGCAATATTCAGTGTGAAAACTAGGGAATTGCTGGAAACTTATTGAATACGTAGATTAGGTTTGAAAAAGCTAAATCTACTATGGAAGTACCAGAGAAGACAGCACATTTTCAATCCCGAAATAGATTTTCTCTGTCTCCCATGTTCAAGAAAGAATGCTCTTAAAGGTGCTTGGCAAAGTTTTAGACTTTAATGAATGCAGAGCAGCCAGGCTCGAAAACTACTTTCTGGATGTGTTCCTGGAGCCAGTGTGCTCTCAGCATAGGAGTAGCAGCCAGAAACTTTGGGTTTAGCCTCTCTTCGACAAAAATCCACCTATGTGAATGACCTTTTTGCTACCCTGCCTCCATTTCTACCTGTAAAAATTCCATAATAGGCAATACTAGAGCAGAAATTACTATTATGCATAATGAGTGCATTGGGGGACATCGAAGTAACTAGAAAAAAACCTACTTTTTGGTTGCAAACTTTTCTATCACACTGGGGACAAGTTGCAAATGAAAGAGTGACCCATTATATGATGCTTGGCAGACGAAGCAGCGTTTGTTTTGTCTTTTCCTCCTTCCTGCCACGGGAACCGAACTGCACTCAGGTGACTCAGATAAGTGGCATTGATTCACTCACCCAGACATACTCTTTGATAAAGGACAGACTCAATGTTATTTCAACACTGGAAAAATTTTGAAAGGTGTATAACATGAATGATAGAAAATTTATTCTTCCCCTCTCTTTTTTGCTTTTTAGTAATTAGCAATTTCTATATTGTATAAACATGAAAATCAGCCATTCTTAAAGTGAATAAATGTCTTCCTATTTCTTAAAATTTCATATACATAAAAAATGTAGTTATGTACTTTTCTCTGTAGTTCATTAAAATAGTTATGTATTCTTAAACATTAGTGCATTTGTACCCTCTGTCATTAACATAATGCTCACATCACTCCAGCATTAAGTTCTTTATAAATAAACAGTTTACTTTAGATTAATATACAACATTTATTTATTTTTATTTAAGCAAGTTAAAACATAATGTTCTTTAGGGCAGATAAATTTAGGAAGAGGAAGGAGGGGGAGTAGAAGGAAGGAAGGAGGAAGGTCATTTCCATGTCATCCTGTGGGGATAAGATATAGGTTACCATTTTAGAATTTTCAAAAAGCGAGCCCTACCAAAATCAACTCAGAGATGACAAGACAAGAACTTCTGACTGCCTGGCCCTCAAGGGATGTGATGGTCCTCAGTCATGCTAGGTCCCCACTGACATACTACCACTCCTCTAAGGAACCTCTCCTCTCTTTGTTTGATACCACAACTCTGAAAGAAAGTGTGTTATATAAAAACCACTGATGCCAGATTACATGGCCTACACCAGAACAAATGAAACCTGTTGCCAGGTATTGTTTACTCCCTCATCACCTTAAACAACCAACACAGAAGATTCAGAAACTGCCAGATCCTGGTTCCTGAATTGTGAAAAACACACACAAGCATCACACTCACAAGAAGCAATGCTCATGAATGATTAGAGTTCAGATGGAAAATTTTGTTTAAAGTATTAATAAGTACTCTATTTAACTTATAAATATTTGGTAAATGAAACTATATTTTGTGTTACAAATAAGTATAAGTATAAAGTAAATGCATACTTTTTCTCTATAATTATGGCCCTAGCTATGAGTAGATATACATCCTCTTTTTTTCACGTGAGTGTTTCCAGGTTGCATGAATTAGGGTCTAACCCTAAAGCTGTGGTTAACAGTAGGTTCAGGCCTGTCTGCTTTTCTTGGATGATGTCTGACTCACAATTAGCCAGACAACAACAACTGAGACTGAGGATCACACTGAGTCATAAATGCAGGCAGCTTTTATTGCAAACACCATACCCTATTTATTTTTAAACTGAGGTGCAAAACAGAATCCAAAATGAAGCAGCACAGCCCTAAGCTAAAAATTCATGTACTCATTCAGAGAACATATTATTTTCTGTCTCTGACCTCTAAAGCCCTAATCAGTTCAAACCCCTTTAGCCAAACAAAAAACGAGTTTGAGAAAGGCTAGATAAAATGTTAATACTGAAATCAGGGGCTCTTATTAACTTATATTCTTTAATTTTTCTGGTTATTTATATGTTTCACATAATTATTATGTTTACTATGAGTGCAGGAGGCTATGCACACATTTAGTCAACCTGTCAGAAGTGAGTACCGGAGTTACTTTCTCAGACAAGTGTAGCCTTTGCCCTGTTACTCCCATGAAAGGGCACCCAAGTACTAATACTTCCCAAATTATAAATGGTTAAACTGTTGTTCATTTATTTAAACATTCATTTATATAATCTATGTAAATAATAATTATGTAAGAGATTTTGAGTTAATAAGCTCTGACAATCCATTGCACATGATTATTATATTCATTTGATAAAACTATCTGTACTACCTCTAAAAACAATGGGTGTTCTTTATCCTTTTGTGACCTGAACAAAAAGCTTACCCAGCCTTTGATTATATGACTGACAACTCATTATAACCTGAGGATGCAGAGAGAGTCTATAGACATTGTCACCGTTGTGAGATCAGACTTGTGATGGATGCCGAAAGCAAAGGCTCTAATTTGAACAAACTTTCTATTTTATAATTGTTAAAATGGTTAATTTAATACCAAGTAGATACAGATACACTGAAGCCATTCACTTTAACAGTGTAGGTCAAGGCCCACAGAACTAGCTCAGAGTCTACTTTCTCTTCATTCTGTTTTTGAGTTGTTCTCTAGCATCTTTCAAGTTAAACCTTGAGAACTTTGGACTTGCAGACTTCCCAATGCTTAAATGATGGAAAATGAAATTCAAAATGAATTCCCCAGTCAGAATTAAAATATTTTGGATGCAAATAGGATGTGAACTGCACTAAGACCCTTCACAATAAAAGAGAGGTACAAAAAATTCTGTGTTAGATGTCCAGGAAAATCAGATTTTTTCAAAACAATGACAGTGCAGTAAAGAGTTACAGATTAACAAAATAATTGTCAACTCATCAGCCTTTGTCATATCATAATGGTGTATAAGTAATAAGAAAAAATACATATGTAGGCTTTGTTTTACTTTGAATAGTTGCCCTAAAATGGATCCGTACACTGTATACCAAAATAGTACAATTAAATCGTTTTCTAAAGAACCAGTGGTTTTAGTAGCAGACTTGAGTGTTATCACCTTTTTTACTGATGCAGTGTAAACACTGACTTCACATGCCCTTTGGAGTTCAATTAATTTGAACTTATCCTTCTCTAATTTTAGCTGTCTGTGAAATGGTGACTAAAGCTAGAGCATACATAAAATGTTGCAATATTTATATGGTACTGTGGGCAAACTTGACTATCAACTCTTTATGGTACTAGAAACCTTGGTAACATGATTACAAAGCCATTCTTTGATAGAATGGAACATACCAAACTTCCTTGAAGAATATTAGGCACATATAGTCAGCATCAACTCTAAAAAAAAACCAGCTAGCACCAGCCATAAATTATTAACACCACTGGGGGGTCAGAATCTTCTCAGGATTAAATAATGTTAATGATTCAAGTTTACTATGTTAATATAAAGGCCACTACAAGCAAACAAAAGAAAAGCTTAGGACAATGTGATGATCACTGCTTCTGTGGATAACATTTAACTGAGGGTCACTCTAAAATTTATACATACTATTAACTTTTAGGATACATGCTACGTGTGTTTTTAAGAGTAACTGACAATTCACTGAATCTGCATTGATCAGCTGTACTTGAACTGTGTTAGGACAAAGGTAAAGGTCCAAGTAGCTACTATTGTTTCTTATTAATTAGTGTATACACATGTGGTTCATTAAAAGTACACTTAAGGCCTCTTTGGATTTCTCAGGAGGTAGGATACATATCCTAGGGAAATATGAATTTTTCAGCAAGGCCAAGAATTTTTCAGCAATTAACTTTGTGCACCACACAGGTATTTGTACCACAAAAGGCGATAAACAGTGGAGCAGGCTGCAAAAAAGCTGTCCTCAACTGAGGAGACAGATTACAGCAGCAACAGAACAATAGCTAGGAGAAGGATCGAAAATTTCAGATTTTCTCCAAGGAAAAATAATGATTTGCTGCTGGAAATTAATGCACTTATCAATAGTTAGAAGAAGACTAATAAACAAACCAACAGCCAATTATTTACAGAGAAATTACATTCCAGGTAAGACATTAGTTACTCTTCAAAAACATGAAAGTAAAAGTTGAAAAACAATATATTAAAAGAGAATGTAGAAATAATCAAAGATATAGGGAATTAAAGTAATTATGGGATTACTTTATTTTAATGTAAACAAAAAAATTGAAAATCTAAGTAAAATAGTTTTTTATGCTCATGGCCTTAATAAATTTCTTGGTGAGCTATTTTGCAAACGTATACCAAACACTTGTACAGATTATGTCTTTCAAATGATGGTGGAAAGGAAGAAGAAAATCTCTTTCTTTGTTTACTTGTGAACAGCCTGGGTTTAAAACCTATCTCAACTACCTTTACTGGCATTACTTAACCCATCTGTGCCTCCATTTAATAATTTGTACTCATTTAATACTCATTTAATACTCATTTAAAAATGAGTATTCTGATAGTATGTGCTTCTTAAATCTTTTGTGAGGACTAAATAAATTAATATGTGTAAGCATTTAGAACAGTGCCTCATGCATAGTGCTATATAAGATTTTATTAAATTCAATAACAAATATTTAACAAATACAATAATTATTTCAAACCACAGATAAATCTTTTTACAAATATTAATGTAAAAGTCATAAACACTAGCTAAACTATTTAATCAAAGCAGTAAACAAAAATACACTATGAGAAAGAGAAAAATATACCAAGAATGCAGTAGTAATAGTCCAGGAAAATAATTTATTACATTTAAATACTAACTCATTTCCATGGATGTTGAAAAAGTGATTAATAAGCATTTCACATTTATTTCAGCTGAAAATTCATCATAAAATGTGAAGAATAAAACTAATTTATACATATGTCTCTCTAACATGATCCTTAGGGATCAAACAATATGAGTAAAAATATGAATAAAAGTCATTGTCATATTTGTTGTTATTCTAGAGATGCTACTTAATGGACTAAGAATTGAAGAAAAATGATAAGTATATAAACCTTTAACATTGGTATACATAATCATCATAATTTAGAAATGATATTATTATATAAAAATTCCCTATAGAACCAACTAGAAGAATATTACCAAAAAGAGCAAAGAAGCCACAAAGAGGAGAAAAAGACATGTCATTGCCTTAATTTTGTTAAGCTGCTGATGGAACAACAGCCAGAATGGAGTTTAGACAAAATGACCCCAATTGTCTCTTCCATTTATTCCCAAAGTGACATTCTCCTGATCTTAGCAAATAGGAAATCAAAAATAATGGGGAGGAAATGTAGACCCCTCCATCCAACTTTGCAGATTGGTCGTTTGACCATGGAGAAATTAGAAATTGTGGACAAAAGGGGACCCTAATCCATTGCTGGTGGGATTGTAGACTGGTACAACCACTATGGAAAACAGTATGGAATTTTCTCAGAAAACAAAAAATGGACCTGCCTTTTGATCCAGCAATTCCATTGCTAGGATTATGTCCTAAGAGCCCTGAAACACCAATCCAAAAGAACCTATGCACCCCAATGCTCATAGAAGCACAATTTACAACAGCCAAGAGTTGGAAGCAACCTAGATGCCCATCAGTAAATGAATGGATTGAGAAACTATGGTACATTTACACAATGGAATTCTATGCAGCAGAAAGAAAGAAGGAGCCCCTACCCTTTGCAACGGCATGGATGGAACTGGAAAGCATTATGCCGAGTGAAATAAGCCAGGTGTTGAAAGACAAATACCATATGATCTCACCTTTAATAGGAATCTAAACAACAAAATGAATAAGCAAGCAAAATATAACCAAAGATGCTGAAATAGAGAACAGGAGGACAGTGACCAGAGGGGAGAGAGGAGGGAATTTCAGGGGAAAAGGGGAAGGGTTTACAGGAACTAGTATAAAGGACACATGGACAACAACTAAGGGGGGTGGAAATGGGAGGGAGGTGGGGATCACTGGGGTGGGGGGTGGGCTGGGATGTGGGTAAAAGACAGAAAACTGTACTTGAACAACAATTAAATAAAAAATTAAAAAAAAAAAAAGAAATTGAACCTCCCCCGGATTCAATAGCCTCATCTGAAAGTAAGAAAGTGAAGACGAGATGCTCTCAGTTCTCACATCCCATTTCATATCCACACAAAAAAGAGAAGTTTTCATGCCCTGGCTGGTGTAGCTAGCTCAGTGGATTGAGCATGGGCCTATGAACCACACGATCACTGTTCGATCCCCAATCAGGGCACATGCCTGGGTTGCAGGCCAGTTCCCAGCAGGGGACTCATGAGAGGCAACCATACATTGATATTTCTCTCCTTCCCTTCCCCTCTAAAGATAAATAAATAAAATTTTTTTAAGAAAGAGAGAAGTTTCCAAAACTCAGCAAACCTCTCGGGCTAATGATAGAAGTCTATTGTAAGAATAGTTTTCATAAGGTCTTCACTGAGTAGTCTAGATTTGAGGATACAAGTTTAGCAAAATGTTGATTTGTTGATGTTAAGTAAATGGAGGGTCATTATACTCATTGTTTTCATTTACATTTGAAATGTTTCATCAGATCTTATATATTCTTTCACAAAATAATAGTATGGATAATGAAAGAGGGTGGGAGGAGTTATTTGGAAGTAATGGATATATGTTTACAGCATAGATTGTGGTGATGTTTTCACAGACTTATCTCAATACTTATTTCCAAATTCATCTAGTCATATACATTAAATATGTAGCTTTTTATATGTCAATTATAAAAATATGTCAATTACATCTCATAAATGGTTTAAAATGTTTTATTATAAAACATATTTTAAAAACCAAAATTATGTCAAAAATGTTTCTCTTTAATTGCCACTTACATAGAGTAAGAATATTTAAACAATTTGAAAAGGAACAAGTGAAAATATAAAATAATATACTTAAATTTTTCTTAAAAAATAACACTACAAGCAACTAATACTGTTAAAGACATTCAAAAAGATTCTGGAAATAGACACTCTTCACAGAAGAACTCCCATTGAATTGATGAAAACTAATTCATATAGAATTAATACTTTTTAAAAATCAAACTGTTCTACATTTTAAAGTACCCAGAGCAAATAAAAGTAATGATATATTACTTATGATTCCTTTATGTCTTCTTAAAAAACATATTTTTAAGAAAAGACCAAAAAGTTATTATGGTTCCATCATAATCAAGATACATTCTAATGTTCTGAATTTCATGCCCACAAATGGAGATTTTGCTACCATGGAATCACAAGATAACTTTTGAATTGGCATTTGAATTTCTATATTTTTTTTAAAAGGAATACATATTCAGGAAAAAAAGATGGTATTTTTTCTCCTATATTTTTAGATTTTTTTACATAAAGTTTTTCAAAAACATCTCTCAATCTCATATTCTAAGGAAATAAAACAGCAAATACTTGTTGACTATTTGCTGTATTTCCCCAATTATGTAAGAATCCCTGGAAACTATGAAGAATGAGAACTGCTGTCTCCATTTGAGCAGCTTACGCTCCAGTTGGAGGGCACAGCACAGCCACAGCTGAAACCATCTGAGGACAGTTCTGTGCTAGAACACGTGTCACCCATGGTGAAGACAATATGGATTTAGAGAAAAGAAGTGGTGAATAATTTGGTGACAGAGTGGCACATGAGGTATTATGGAGTATATAAGATTTGACCTAGTGTTGGAACAATAAATAGGAGGATTTTAGAAGGGAAAGGGGAAAAGAGGGAGGCATTTGATACTAATCAGGCAGAGAGCCTGATTTTGGCAGGAAACTATTGTATCTGGAGTCTAGCATGTTTTAATGTTAAATGAGATTTTATAACAAGATTCAGCTCATACTACAAGTTAGTCTATAATTGAGAAGAAGGTTATGGACAAAATTAGAAATGAAAGATTGAGCATGATGCAAGAGCTATAGGAAACTTTTGTAAGTTGCTGAGCAATTAGGTAATATAAGGGAAAAGTAATTGTTAAATCATTTGGTTATTCTCATCCAATTGGATTTAAAGAAAGAAAATCATAGCGTGAGAGAGATCTACCAGGAATCTGTTGTGGTACTCCATATATTAGGGGTTGTAGTGGTTTTGAATGTGCCTTCAAATTCTCTAATACACCTTCCTTCAAGAGATGGAATCTAATTCTCCTCTCTTTGAGTCAGCTAGCCTTAATGACTCTCTGAACGTATTCTAACCTGAGACTGTATTCTGAGGCTATATCATGAAAAGACATTGTAAATTCCTCTTTGTCTCTCAGAATAGTTGGCTGTCCTATCATAAACATGGGGGAGTTCATGGGGAATGAATAGAGGATTCCAGCAAGCACCCAGCTAGAAACAGAAACCTCTATCCAAGTTATGTGAGAGAGCTTTGTTGAAGCTTATTCCCCAAACCGAGTCAAACCTTCAGATGACTACAGATCTGGCCAATATCCTGACTACAAACCAGAACTGATAGATAAACCACTCTCAGGGTGCTGACTGTTGAAGTTCTGTGAAATGATAACTGTTCTTTTAAAAGACTAAATTTGGGGGAAACTTGTTATACCATAATAGAAACCAAAAATAGAATAAGGATCTAAAAGTGCTGACAATAAATAGGATGATTTTCTATTGTTGTTTCATTTATTTTCTAATTTTCTTTTTTGGAGAGAGAGAAAGAGAAACATATGTGTTGTATGTGACAAGGTGACTATTTTTAGTAAAAATTTTAAAAAATCTCAAGTGATTGCTCTAGTATAGGAGCTTGGGTAAGGTTGGTGGTGGAAGACAGCATCATTTTAACCTACAGAGCATATGAGTAAGATCATCACCCTCTGGAATCTGGTCATAGTTTTGACATTTCAAGACACAAAGAGATCAGGCCCTAGAAATAAAATCAGGAGACCCATGTAAGACCCAGGGAAAAAAATCCTAACTATGATGGAAGTAACACTGAACTTGTCCTTACTCTGAGGTACCAGTCCAAAATTCCAATGCATAAGAAATTAATTAACAATTCTATGTAAATGGGGCAATAATTGGTATAAATTGGCACTAAAATAAAGGTATCTGATCTAAGTGGTGTCAGAAACTGCAACTTCACTATAAAAGGTCAGCTCTCAAAGTCTGTTTCATGTGACCTCCACTCTTTGTATTCATTAGCTGACCTCCATTCTCTGCCTTAGGCAATGTTGAATTAATATTTATAACCACTGTGCACATTTCTTGGTTGACATACCCAACAGTATACAGTTCGTTTATGTTGATTATCTGTTATGTTGATTGCTTCTAGATGATATACTATATAACCTCGTCTTACTAGTAAGTGATCTAAAAATCTAATAGTAGGTAATTTTACCAATAAAGTTAGCAGCATGCACTAAGTATGATATTTCTTATTCTACCCCTAGTAAAAAATGATGTTTCTTAGTGATTTTTGTATGTGTATATTCTATAAAATAGATTCAGTGAAATTAGAAAATATAGTCAATGGACAGACTTTAATTAAAAGATGAAAGTCTCCTTTTCTCTTGCTGCTTTTAAGATTCTCTCCTTATCTTTAATCTTGGGCAATGTAATTAAATGACAACAAACTCTCAACTATCAACAACCAAACCTAAATAAATTTAAAAAAAAAACTGACCAGCCCAGAGGGGGGTTCTTGAGTGGGGTTGATGGGAGATGAAGAAGAACAACACAGGTAGTTTAAGGAAAAGTGGGGACCAGGGGGAACATTGTCCTCTGATGGAGAGACAATGAGCCTTGATCATGGTCTTCGTGTTTATTTTATAGGGGTGGGTTAGATACAGCTCAAGGATGTTTTGCAAACTTAGGGAGACACTGCAGGTATAAACTGTTCCATTCCCAGGCTATATCTAACTGATACATATGTCCACTGCAAAAGTTAATAGTCACGTTCAGCTGAAGCTTACAATTATCTATCTCCTGGTTAACCCCTGCAGGTCCTGGCTGTTGTTGCTGCTGGCTTGATCCCTCTTGCAGACGCAAGCAGTCAAGTGCAGCTTTGTTAAGCACTCAACCTTGGCAATGACACCAGCCTTCACCATCTCCTACAACAAACTAAGGGAACAACTAGAAGAGGAACAGATTCACATAAATAGAGATTGCAGGGAGGGTTACCAGCCAGGATGGGGAGGGAAGGGAATGGGGAAAAGATATAAGCAGAAGCATAAGTGGTAGATGTAAAATAGACAGGGGGATGTTCAGCATAGTATGGGAAATGAAGAAGCTAAAGAACTTGTATGTTACACCAATGGACATGAACTAAGGTGGGGAATGGTGGTGGGGGTGGGTACAGGGCACAGGGGAATGAAGGGGAGAAAAAAATAGGACAACTGTAATAGCATAATGAATTAAATATATTAAAATTTTTTTAAAAAGAATGATGAAAGTCTTTCTGCCTTAGTATCTATAATAACATAAAGAATCTACCTTGAGAAGATGAAGGAAAGTTGATGTTAGTGAAAAAAATAAAATAGTTGATTTTAGAGCCAATTTTGAATAGAAGCAAAAGTTGGGCTAAACTTGTGTTCTTCAAAGGATGTTTCTTGGTATAGTAGTTCAGCAAGGTAATAGCAGTTATTCCTAAATAGATTCTGTACTTAGAATATTTGAGTAAAAAATAATTGGCTAACACATTTTCGTATGTGGCAGACTAGATGATATCTTTGTTAATTTTTATTGTTTGAAACCTATGGTAAGTTTATTTTAAGTCATATACACAGAAATAACAAAAGAAACCCACACATTGACCTATAGCTTAAAACCATACCGTGATACTGTGAAAAGTAATATTGATCTTTACTGCACTGATTTAAAATGAGTAAAAAACAATATACTTTCTGAAATGAATCCATATTTCTCCTTACATTTCCCTAATAAAATTGAATCCCAAAATAAAAGTAGCAGAAAGTCATTATCTTATTTTTAATCCAATAATGCATAAACAGCTTCCTTGTACCTAGATGAACACCAGTTGTCTGGATTCTGACTTTTTAATGATTCAATAAGGAGGAAACAATTAGAGGGTTAATAGAGTCAGTAGGCAAATATGAATCTTGCTGTAAAAGTCATTTCCCAATATTCCCAAGATACAACAAGGAAGGCATTTTTATATCTTCCATGGTAAATAATCCTACTAATTAGCAAAGCAATACCCATCATCACATGCAATGAACATAAAAAAATAAAAGATGATGTATTTGCAATTATACAAAATGATTTTAAAAGGCCTCAGGATGAGAAGCATGATCCCTGGTGATATATATAATAGAATAATGTATCTATAAAATTTTCTACTCGCTGAATGTCTAACCATCTGCATTCTACTCAAAATAGATTCAAAATTGTACTCAAAAAACACCCTAGATAATCTGAAGGTAGGGTTGAAGGTATACTTTCTGTCATTGGTACAGGCATGCATGAATGAAGAATGGCTTTCATTTAAAACTTTACTCTGTTCACATAATGTTCTTACAAGATTTTTTTTTTGTATGATGGAATATTTTTTTCACATTTTTGTTGTTGCTCAAGTACAGGTATCTCCATTCTACCCCTGCTACTCCCCCCTCCCCACCCCAGCCATCCCCACTTCCCAACCTCATACCCTTTAGTTTTGTCTAGGTGTCCTTTATACATGTTCCTGAAAACCCTTCCCCCTTCTTCTCCCATTATCTTCTTCTACCTCTCCTCTGGTTACTGTCAGTTTGATCTTAATTTTAATGTCTCTGGTTAGCTTGCTTGTTTGTTTTGTTGAAGGTGGAATTAGTTTCCAGTTAAAGGTGAGATCATGTGGTATTTATTTTTCAATGCCTGGCTTATTTCACTTAGCATAATGCTCTCCAAATCTATCCATGCTGTTGCAAAAGGTAGGAGCTCCTTCTTTCTTTCTGCTGTGTAGTATTCCATCATGTAAATGTACCATAGTTTTTTGATCCATTCATTTACTGATGGGCACTTAGGTTGCTGCCAGCACTTGGCTATTGTAAATCGTACTGCTGTGAACATTGGGGTGCATAGGTTCTTTTGAATTGGTGTTTCAGGGTTCTTAGGGTATAATCCCAGCAGTGGAATTGCTGGGTCAAAAGGCAGATACATTTTTTGTGTCCGATGAAATTCCATACTGTTTTCACAGTGACTGCACTGTTCTTCATTCCCACCAACAGTGTACTAGGGTTCCCTTTTCTCCACATTCTCTCCAACACTTGTTGTTTGTTGATTTTTTTATGATGGCCATTCTCACTGGTGTGAAGTGGTATTTTACTGTGGTTTTAATTTGCATCTTGCTGATGGCTAGTGATGCTAAGCATCTTTTCATATGTCACTGGGCCCTTTGTATGTCCTCCTTGGATAAGTGTCTGTTCAAGTTCTTTGCCCATTTTTTAATTGAATTGTTTGTCTTCTTGGAGTCAAGTAGTATGAGTTCCTATATATTTTGGAGCTCAAAACCTTGTCTGAGGTATCATTGGCAAATACATTTTCCTGTATGATTGGTTCTCTTTTCATTTTAATTCTGCTTTCTTTACCCGTGCAGAAGCTTTTTATTTTGATGAGATCCCATTTGTTTATTCTTTCCCTTATATATTTTGCTCTAGGAAACATATTAGAGAAAATGTCACTGCATGGAATATCTGAGATATTCTTGCCTATATGCTTTTCTAGAACTTTCATGGTGTCATGACTTACATTTAAGTCTTTTATGCACCCTGAATTAATTTTTGTGTATGGTATAAGTTGGTGATTGAGTTTCATTTTTTTGCACATAGCTTTCCAGATCTCCCAACATCATTTGTTGAAGAGGCTATTTTTACTCCATTTTACCCATCTGACCCCTTTGTTGAGTATTAATTGACCATAGAGACTTAGGTTTGTTTCTGGGCTCTCTATTCTGTTCCAGTTGCCTATGTGTCTGTTCCAGTGCCAGTATCACACTGTTTTGATTATAGTGCCCTTGTAATAAAGTTTGATATGAGGTATTGTGACCTCTTCTTCTTTGTTCTTATTTCTCAAAATTGCTGCGGGTATTCAGGGTTGTTTATGGTTTCATATAAATTTTTGAAGTGTTCTATTTCTGTGAAATATGCCATTGTTACTTTAATAGGTATTACATGGAATCTATAAATTGCTTTGGGTAGTATGGACATTTTGATGATGTTAATTCTTCCTATCCATGAACATAGTATATGTTTCCATTTGTTTGTGTCTTTCTTAATGCCTTTATTCAGTGTTGTATAGTTTTCTGAGTATAGGTCTTTTACCTCTTTGGTTAGGTTTATTCCTAGGTATTTCATTTTTCTTGTTGCTATATCAAATGGGATGTTTCTCCTGATTTCTGTTTCTGTTATTTCAATGTTAGTGTACAAAGATGCCTTTGATTTCTGTACATTGACTTTGTGTCCTGCTGTTTTGCCAAACTCACTGATTAGGTCAACTATTTTTTTTTTGTGGAATAGATAGTGTTTTCTATGTATACTATCATGTCATCTGCAAACAATGACAGTTTTGTTTCCTCCTTTCCAATTTGGATGCCTTTTATTTCTTTTTATTTTCTCATCACTGTGGCTAGAACTTCCAATACTATGTTGAATAGGAGTGATGAAAGTGGACACCCTTGTCTTATTCCTGATCTTAGTGGGAAAGCTTTTAGTTTTTGCCCACTGAGTATGATGTTGCAACAAAAACTATTTTACCCAGCAAGTCTCTCATTTCAAATGGAATGCTGTCCATTTTTATAATCTTTTTGTTTATAACTATCCTACTGCATATGAAGTTACATCTTATCAAGGTTTGATTTGTATTTCCCTAATGATTAATGATGCTGAGCCTTTTTTCAAGGACTCAATAGCCATTTTTATATCTTTGTTGGTTAAATGTCTATTCAAATATTTTACCCATTTATTAATTGGGTTGTTTGTCTTTTTTATTACTGAGCTACGTAGGGAAACAGATTCTCTCTTGTAGCTTCCAGAAAGAACACAATTCTGTCAACCCATTTTATATTTTTGTGGGGAGTCAGAAGCTTGTTAATACCACTGGCTCCTTCAACTTTAATAAATTTATTTATTGGTTCTAAGTTGTTTTGCTGAGTCTTTAGACTTTTCTGCATAATATTATTATGCCATCTGAAAAAAACAGACAATTTTACTTCTTGATTTGGATACTTTTATTTCTTTTTTCTAGTCTAATTTTTCTGGCTAGTACCTCACATTCCATGCTGGATAGAAGCACAGAGATTGAGCATCCTTGCTTTGTACCAGATCTTAGATGAAAGGTTTTAATTCCTACCTCCCCTCAAGGATTATTATGTTAATTATAGTCTTTTCACATATAGACATGTCAGCTGTTAAGAAATATAGCAAAATAAGCATGCTAGGAATTAGAGTGGTATATGAGAAAATATTTACTTTAACACAAAAGTAGTGGCATAATAGAGGCAAAACCACATAAGACAGAGGAAACAAAGAGCAAAATGATAAACAAAAATAACTTTTTATTAGTAATTATATTACATTTAACTGAACTACACACTCCAATGAAGACAGGTTTTGGCCCACTTCACACACATACACACAATACTCCAACTACATGCTGTTTACAAGAGACACACTTTAGATTAAAAGACAAACTAGATGGAGCGAAAAGCAAAAACATGCTATGTAAACAGTATCAAGATGACAGCTATGTAACGTCTGCACCTAGATTCATTTTTGCGTGTAGATGTCCAGTTACTCCAGAACTATTTTTGAAAAGGCTGCTTTCACTTTGTGGCATTTATTGCTTTTGCTTCTTTGCCTGAGATTAGCTCACTATATTTATGTAGATCTATTTCTGGATTCTCAATTTTGTCCTATTTATCTATTTGCAAGTTCTTTTTACCAATACCATGCTATCTTCATTTCTGTAGCTTTATAATAAGTCATAAAATCAGGCAGCGTCACTCACTCAACTTTGTTCCTCTCCTTTGATATTGTGTTGGCTGCACTTGGTCTTTTGACTCTCCACATACATTTTAGAATTAGCTTATCAATGTCCACAAAATAACTTGATGAGATTTTGATTACACATCATAGATCAAGTTGGTAACAATAGACATCTTATCAATATTGACTCTTCTTGTCCATGAACATGGAATATCTCTTCATTTATTTAATTTTTCTTTAATTTTGTTCACCAGTTCTGTAGTTTTCCTCATATAGACCTTGTACATGTTTTCTTAGATGTATACCTAAGTAGCTTATTTTTTTAGTATAATAATATAAATGGCAGTGTTTATAAATTCAAGTTCCTCTTGTTTATGCCTGGTATATAGGAATAAAATTGACTTTTGTATATTAACCTTGTATCCTTAAACCTTGTTATAATAGTCCATTACTTTCAGAAATTATTTTTTCAATTATTTCAGATTTTCTTCATAGACAATTATGTTACTTGCAACTAGTTTTTCTTCCATGCATGTGTGTGTGTGTGTGTAATTTCTTTCCTGTTCTTGTTTACCACGTTAGCTAGAACTTCCAATGACAACGTTGGGAAGGAGTAGTGAGTAGGAACATCCTTGTCTTATAACCTATCTTAGTTGGAAAGCTTTCAGTATTATTAAATCCGATGTTAAATATTTTCTGTAGACTTTCTTTATTAAGTTTAGGAAAATTTTTTCCCTAGTTGACTGAGAGTTTTTATCATCAACATGTATTGGATTTTGTTAAATGCTTTTTTGCATCTATTAATATGTTCAGCGACTTTTCTTTTTCACCCTGTTGATGTGGTAGATTATGTTAAATGATTTTCAAATGTTGATCCAACTTGTATACCTGGGATAAATCTTATCTGATGCTGGTGTATATTTATTTTTATGCATTGTTGAGTATAATTTACTAATAATTTGTTAATATTTTTGTATTTATGTTAAAATATTTGTCTTTAGCTTTCTTTTATAATTTTTTTTTGTGGTTATGATATTAAGATAATGCTGGCCTCATAGAAAGAGTTGGGAAGTATTCCTTCCACTTCTATTTTCCTAAAGTGATTATAGAGAATTGGTATAATTACTTCCTTAAATATTTGATAGAATTCACCAGTGAAACCATTTGGGCCTGGTGCTTTCTGTTTTGGAAGATTATTAATTATTGATTTACCATCTTTAAATTTTTAAAAAATATATAAGCTTATTTAAATTGTCTGTTGTTTATGTATGAGTTTCAGCACATCGTGTCTTCAAGGAATTGGTTCATTTATTCTATGTTGTCAGACTTGTGGAAATAAAGTTGTTCATAAAATTTCTTTTTTATTCTTTTAATGTCCATAGGATTTATGGTGATAGTCTCTCTTTCACTTCTGATATTATCTCACTTTTTCTTAGTTAGCTTGACTAGAGGATAATCAGTGCTATTGATCTTTTCAAAGGGACAGCTCTTTATTTTTAATATTTTCCATTGATTTTCTGTTTTTAATTTTTCTGATTTCTGACCTTTTTTATGAAATGAGATATAACTGAAATATGGTATTATATTAGTTTCAGGTATATAGCATAATTTTTATGTAAATATTATAAGTGATCAAAAATATCTCTTTATTTCCCTGGCTGGTGTAGCTCAGTGGATTGAGTGCAGGCCTGCAAACCACACGATCGTGGTTCGATTCCCAGTTAGGGCACATGCCTGGGTTGCAGGCCAGTTCCCAGCAGGGGACTCATGAGAGGCAACCATACATTGATGTTTCTCTCCTTCTCTCCTTCCTTTCCTCTCTAAAGATAAATAAATAAAATCTTTTTAAAAAAATATCTCTTTACTATTCATCACCTCATGTAGTTACTTTTTTTGTCCCTGTGTTGTAAGAACTTTTAAGATCTACTCTGTCAGCAACTTTCTAATATTCTGTACAGTGTTGTTAACTTTAATCACCCTGCTGTTGATTACACCCCCAGGACTTATCTGCTTTGTCATCACAAGTTTGCTCTAATTCTTATTATTTTTTTTCTTTTGCTTACTTTGGATTTAATTTGCTCTTTTTTCTAGCTTCTTAAGGTGAAAGTAAGATGATTAATTTTTAATCTTGAATTACTTTTTAAATATGAAGCAATAAGTTCTAAAAAAAATCCTTATGTAATAGTTGGAACTGGCAAGTATTACGGTCTTATTTAAATTGTAAATGAGCAGGGACAAAAAAATAGGGATTTGTGTAATATATTTCAGAATCTTAAGTAGCATGTGCACAAATTAACTCTATATATCTAAAAGTTTAGATACTTATTTTTGTTTGGCGTCTTCAGAGTTTTTCCTCAGGATTTTGCACTTAGTAAAATCTCACTGGAAATGAGATCTATCTAAATAAAACTGAACAAACTACAAAGTTTTTGGAGAGAACCCTAGTTTACTATTTTAGCTTATTATTGCCCCTTCATCATGACAATCGGCTACTCGGCTGTGACAGCCCATTATGAACAGTTAGGAAGCAACAACAATAATTTTATAAAGTATGATAACTAAAAAAATTTCTAAAGAAAACCATTTTTAAGTCATATATACAATGTTTCCAATATCTTTACCCTGTGAAAATTGAGGACACGCTATGGCATGCAATAATCTGAGTTCATTTTACCTTTAATAATACATTTAGTTCTACTATAATTTGAGGTAGTACATTTTAAACAGGTTAAATATGGTACTGTGCCTTGAAAAATACCTGAACTTTACTTGTAGCAGTGAACATAAGAAGGTTTTCAGCTTGTAATTTTTTGTGAAATGGTGGCAGTACACTTATCTGAGTTAGGAGGGAAAGTTGCAAATCCTGGTATAATGAGTGTGTCCTAGACATGTGGAAACAGGTGTATAGTTGCGAAGTGCATATGTGTGATTGGTGTGTTTCCTCACAGCTCTATTCAGCTGAGTGCATTTTTTTGCACTACCTAGTGTTTCTTTTGGAGAAAATTGCACACAGGCAAATGTGAAATTTGTGTTACATTCAAATTATTTCTTACTATATAAACTGCCCTGGAACAAATCTGAATTTTTAAAACAAATATTATAGTAGAGTTATCTGTATATTAAAATGTCTACATTTAAAAAAGCTGATTGCACACCCACTGTAGACATATGCTTGAGTTAGGAGACTGAGCAAATAACCCACCTTCTATAGTGGGCAACCCAGGGGCTGTTTGGGAAGTAATTTGGGAAGTCATGTGGGTATACACACACAGAACACGTATGGTTATTTTAAAAGATTTCTTGGAGGATATTTTAGAAAAGATTATTTTATTTTGTGTCACCTGCACATCACACTAGTTAATATGTTCCTCTGTATATAAGTTACCAAAAAGTAGAATCCAAACTTCAAGGATATCTCACTTCAGAATGGCCATGATGTTTTCATTTGTGTAACTTCATACTCTTGAAGATTTTATTTACAGGAGAAAATATGCAAGAGGCTGGTATAAGATTGATATGAGGTTACAGGTTTTTTAATTCTTCTTTATAAATATTTTTTAAAGATTTTATTTATTTATTTTTAGACACAGGAGAAGGAAAGGAGAAAGAGAGACAGACATGTGCCCTGACTGGGAATTGAACCAGCAACCCTTTGGTTCATAGGCCTGTGCTCAGTCCACTGAGCTACACCAGCCAGGGACCTTTCTTTATAAATATTTTTAAGGCTTTTTCATAACATAGTTTATATGCTTTTTTGTTTTTCTCCTATCTTACATATAGTTTTGTGTTTTATGAAGTCATACTTCAGTGTTTTTTTCATCTTTTTTGTTACTGGTATTTGAATAGCAGTATAGGATATTTCTGACTTTTAATTTTTCCTATTATCCTGTCACTAAAGTATTTTCAAGCCACATTCAAACCTAAATGCTTTAATATTTGTTCATTTTAAATGAGATTTAAAGTAGATGTTATATTTTATCTTTGATTTATATATTTATATTTAATGGAGTTCTATACATTATCTAAATATTATAAACACATGTATTTATAAATTTATAATATATATATTATCTATATAACATTATATATACATATATATATATATATATATATATATATATATATATATATATATAAGATTGGGAAGCAATGAGCCAGATATTTTTCAAGGTTGTTTGTAGTGACTTCTTTATATTTTTGTAACCAAATACATTTTTTTAAAAAAGAAAAACTTCAGAGGTAATCACGTTATCCCAACAGACAGGAAGAATGTTTTTTAAAACTTAATATTTAAATTTTAATAATTTCTTATAGAAGAATTGTGCTCTTTTTATCCTTTGGTTCCTTGAAATTTAGAGTGAAGGATGTAATTGCATAGTGCTGAGTGTTAGAAGCTTTTAGATGTACTCACCATTCAATCTTTCTTTTCTTGACTGAACCTCAAGTAAAGGGAATTATCCAAATTCTATTCCTTAATCATTATTGGGAAATTTTCAGCCCAATTATTAGGCTTGCGGGTAAAATTGCAGGAACAGCCATTCTTTAGGTGCTTCGTTTCCTTCTATAACCTATGATTCTAACTGGCCTTGGGTTTAACTCCCTCATATTAGAATAATTTAAATTATATTATCAAATAGCCCCAAAATAAGCTCTTGCTTTAGCATAATAGCACTATAGTTCTTCACATGTCTGGAATTTAAGTTGAATTTCTAACACAAGTTTCCTGCTTACGAACAAGATTTTACCTTCATAGTCTTTTAAGTTATTTTAATTCATTTCTTGTCTACATTTTAGAGGTTTTTTTTTTCAAAAATAAAGTTTTTAGACATCTACATATCTTAGGTTGGTAAAATTCAAATATTTTTTGCCAAAAAAACTTCAAAGATATTTTTGCTTATAATTTCATAATTTTAGATAAATTCAGAGCTTCAGATTTTCACATGATTGATCCTGTTGGCTTAGAGTTGTTTTATTTTGCCTAAAATTATTACATACAGACAACTAACTGAAACATTTCAACAGTGTTATGCTCATCACCTCGGGTTGAGTGCAGAGATCTCAGTTCAAAAACAGTCAAATTCACTAATTCTGTATTAAGACTTTTGTTTACTTCAAACTGAGGGGATATGTAAAGTCACTTTCAAGTAACTTATCAAATGAACCTTCTCATAACACAGTTTTCTATAATTATAACCTGGTTAATCCATTAGACGAAAAAGCAGCGAACAATGAAACTTAGTGTGACACCAATAACACCAGAAAGAAGTCAGTGTGAATTCCAACGCTGACGGCACTGACATGCTCCGCGTTACGCTGTCAGTGTCTTACTGAACCGACTTGGGCACAGCATCACGCTAATGAAAACTTTTTATCCAAAACTAGTTACTAATCTCATAACAAAGCATTGACAGTAACTGTTGGTTAGAAACTGCATACTGACAAGTATCATAAATTTTTCAGAAATAAAACTTAATGTTAAGTCTAATTTAATTTTATTCTAGAATTCTGATAAAAATAAAAGAAAATATTTTTATCCTTATCTTTCAACATATATTACTCATACCACTTATCTACTAAAGTTCAGATTTTATGATTTTCCTGTTTTTTTTTTATTTTTACCTAGCTATTTAGACAAAGGATTTGTGATAATTCTTACATAAAAGAGTCAATAAAACTTGGCACCACAAGCTTCTCCCTCCTTTCTCCATAAATCATGTTTGCAGTCTCAAGCTCTAGGTTACTGCCTATTCTTCCCAGTTACCTTTTCATTCATTCATTTATTTTTAAGCATGCATGTATTTAATATCTACTTTGTAACAGATAAGTACTGTAGGTGTGAAAATTTAGGAAGATTGAGTCACAATTTTAAAATGCTCAGAAGAGAAGGGAGAGAGACAAGTAAAAAGAAGATATGTACTTACAGTACATGTTAAAATAGGCCTATATAGAAGAAACTATGAATTTCCAGGAGTAATTACACTGGGCTGAGTCCTATATTAGTAATAGGAGTTAACCACGTAGAAAGTAAAGGGGGAAGTAGGGTGAATTAATAGGAAATAAAAGGACTATCATGAGCAAAGATTTTGGAGTGTGTGGCACGTTACCTGCAGGCTGATGATCATGGGTGGAATAGGTAACATAGAAAGATGTAAGAAGGAAAGTGATCTGTAAGGAGGCTGAAAAGATCCAGAAATATGACCAAGAGCTGTGTGTCTGAAATCCAGTGAGTCACTGAAGATTTTAAGACAAGTGACTCTATTAAATTTTTATTTTAGAAAGATCACAAAAGTAAAAGAACACACCTCCCCCCACAAACAAACAGCTGAAATGTGACATTAGAAAGTTGTGTATGTGATTAGGAGGTTGTTGCAATTAGCCAGAACTAAAATATAAGAAGCTAAAGTAAGAGAGTGACGCAGAAATGGGGATAAAAAATAGCCTTTAACAAAATCATGAAAGTGATTTTGTATTTGGCTGCTCATTTAGAAGTAGAAATGGAGCACAGAGCCATGGTTGACTTCAAGGATTCTGCTTTTAGCATTAGGAGCAAAGAAGACATAAATTAAAAGGGGGGCAAATTTAGACTGGAAGAAAATCAGTGCAGTTTATGTGTTCAGTTTTAGATGTCTATCTTATATATTTAGAGATGCTCTTTACAGAATTGGACATGTTGATCTGAAGCTAACAGATAACTGGATAAGTGATAAAGATGTAGAAGAAATTAGCACATAAATGATAACTTCAGACTTAGAAAGAGATGACCAAGAAAGTCAGGATTCAGAAGTAGGTTTTTTTGAGCCAGTAAGGTGTTTATTAAGTGTCTGCATTTGAACATTCCTCCAGGAAGCAGGCTCTCTCTAGTTTTTCCAAAGTTCTCCCCAGGCACTATCTTAGTAAACACAGCCTGCTCTGCGATTCCTCTGTTGCCAGCCTGGCCCCTGAAGGCAATTAATTGCAAAATCCAGAAGGAGATAAGAGAAGAGACTGACCTCTGAAAAACATCAACATTTAAGTAGTAGAAGAAGATAACCACATGAATGATACCAGAAAAGTGATCTACAGAGTGTGAGAAGGAAATTTGGAATAACCCTGGTTATGTTGGGGTACTTCTGTTGATTTGCCCCCAACTGCTGTTTTTTGCTCTCATATATATTTGACTAAACAAAGAAAATAACTTTTATTCTTCTTAATAGTATAAATATTCTACCACATGTTTTCATAGAATAAATCATGAATCATAGAATAAAAATGTTTGAGATTCAAGAGTTTATAGTAGTTTTCCTTGATTTTGCTTATTTACCCTCTTGGAGACTATTGTCAAGGTGCCTGGTATTTCTTGGAGACTATTGTCAAGGTGCCTGGTATTTCTTTTTTTCAGAAATCATATCATAATTTCTTTTTCCACAAATTTAGAAATGCAAACATTTGTAAAAATACCTTCTATCTTATTAACAGTGAATTTTTGTAAAAAGGAAGGATAATGAAAAGGGGGAAGGGCCGGAATAGAAAGATAGTTCTGTTTATTCTTGAAAGGCAGTTTAAATTTAATAGTTTCACTAGACAGGAAAAGTCTATGGAAGAATAACAGGGAGGAAGAACTAGCCCCATCTGATTATAAAAACACATGAGGAAATAGCTGTATAAAAACTCTTTGTACTGGAGAAATAATAGTTACAAACTAATAGAACAAAATATAGAGCCCAGAAATGTATGAAATTTGATGAATTATTTTTTCAATAATATGTATAATTAATCAATCAATCAATAAATGCCATTGGGACTAATACATATTTATTTGGAAATTAGGTCCCCAACTAACATACAAATGCAGACTGATAAACACAAATGCATAAACATTTTAAAACTGGAACAATAAAAGACAGCACTTACATGGTGAAAATGTAAAGAAAATACTGGGAATGATTTTCAGTATTAATTTTTAAGAGAAACATGTGATTAGTTAACCATAATAAGGAGTTTATATGGATAATTCAGAAATGATTAAAGGAAATGGGCAAGATCATAGAATGAGAAAAATATTGAAAGAATGCTTAATCTCACTAACATTTAAAGAAATAAAACTCAAATAGTAAAACTATATTTTTCTGTTCAACACCTAGGTAATTGAAAAAGGCTAATTGTATTTGTTAATCATTTATTTTGAAAAAATGGCCATCATTATATTGTATTGATGAGGGGTAAATTGGTTCACTTTTTAAACATCATTTTAACACCATTTATTATCATTGTAAATTTTCAGACACATTCAACTTCCACTTTTATGAACCTATGCTAATGAAAGACTTGTCCATAGAGACAATTTTTTTTTCAAAAAGCAACTGAGACATTTCTGGTAATACTGTAAACAAATTTCCATCACAATGGATATAGTTAAAGGGTACTCAGCATGCTATGGAATACTACTTGCAAATTAACCAAAATGTAGAGCTACATGCAATGACCCTGGGATTCTCCAGGGCATGTAAAGAAAGAGAAGTAGTGAAGTTGAGCTGAGGATGGGGTGGGTTCTTCCTGTTTAGATCAATGTTTCTCAACTGAAGGTCCACTGACTGAATGGAATCGCATGGTATCTAGGGTAGGACCCAGGAATCTGCATTTTGATAAACATTTTTTTTAATTTTATTGAGGCATATCTAACACATTATATTCTGCACCCATTTCAAATGTACAACATAATGATTTTTAGAAATTTTACCTACCAGTGCCACCATCACCATAAATTAGTTCTGGAGCATTTTTATTATCCCAATAAGGTCCCTCACATCTTTTTACTTTTCGTCCCCATCCCTACCCCGTGCCTCAGGCAGTCATTATTCTACTATCTGTGTCTCCTTCAATTTGCCTTTTCTCACAATCCATTTAAATGGAACCACACAGCATGTTTCAAAGTTTAGCATGCATAATAGTCACCTGGAATCTTGTTAACATGCAGATTGAGCAGGTCTGCAGTGAGGGCCTCACATCAGCAGTTCTACCAAGTTCCCCCATGATGCTGATACTGCTGGTCCATACGCCAGGTTTCCTGGGGTACTTTTGATCCTTATGCACAGTGAAGTTTGAGGACCACTGCTGCATATCTGGCTGTACTTTTAATGTTTAACAATGAACATTTGTTCCTGTCTTAGACCTATTATTTTGAAGAAGAAAGTCTAGTATGGTATAGGAAGTTCATAGCACTATCTAGTAACAGCAAGAATTTTAATCCAATAACAATAACTGAAAACGTTATTAGGTCCCTGAAAACTTTGCAGCTTCCCTGTGCTTAACTGTCCTTGTTTGTATTGTGTTTTATTTTCTACAGGGAAATTAGTCATAAACCATGAGCATTATCCAGGGCAGCAGAAAAATGGAGAGCCATCCTCACAGAGAGAAGAGTCTCAGAAAACAGAAGAAAATATTTAGAAGAAGTATACCAAATAAACTCCTGGGCCTATGGAAAATTGTGCAGGTGGCTAAAGGGAAGATGGAGGTAGGATTCAGTTTGTTCCCAACTCCCGATACTACAAAGAAGTAACAAAAGGTACTGTACTTAAATGCATCCTCTTGGCAAGTACAGTTTTAATGCTTGCCCTTAAATTGTTTCTCCAACCTATTAGCAATGGAACAAATTTATTTATGTTTTCAGATTGACATTTTCTACGTGTCCTATGACATAAACTCCTGAAACAGCACTTTTCTATTATTATGCCCGCCTACTTGGAGCCGGAGGAATGTATCACTAGTTATATTAGCATTCGGTTTCTCCCTGAGTAATATCCTGTTGTGAATACAGATAAAGAAAAAACAATAACAGGTATCCAGGACACTGTGGTCTTTATTATGAACTCTTGTCTGAGTAAATCTAAATTATATATTATTTTAATCCAAGGCAGTCAATTTTATTAAAATTATATTTACCATACTCCATTGTTCATCTCCCTTTCCTTGTCAATATTACCAGCTGTTAATTTTCTGTGTGGAAAAAAAAAGCTATGGGTTGGGATAATCCAAAATAATAGTTAAATCAAAACATTTGGCTTTGAAATGCTTTATAAACTGTTTTTTTTTTTCTTTTTTGCTTGAGTTCCTAAACTCCAGAAGTTAGGTTCCGAACAGGGAGGGATGCTGGGGCTATGAGAGGTATTTGAGAAATATTAGAAAGAAAGGAATATAACATGTATTTCTACTTCTTGCATTGATTTTTGTATTACCCAAAGAGTATATCTTTTATCACACCAATCATTATACATTTTATAAAACAATAAAACACCTTCTAACCTAAAATCTAACAATACTGATACAGGGTACAGCCAAAAGGGGGGCCCCAAAAAGGGATTTGAATGGTGTCCAGAACTCAAGGTGTATAGGAATATTGGAGAGATATATAAGATGTCCTCACCCCTTCCACCACAGGTGTGAGTTGGGGGAAGGGACACATGGAGCAGGAACTTGCAGGGCTGTTTTGTACAGCCACAGCCTTGCAGCTAATCCATGGCATGGTCATTTAACATATCTATAGCCTTTGGCAGGTCACTTGGATATGTTAAATGGCTATGGCCAGTCTTGGAGCCAGGGGGATGAAGTCACTTCCCCCCAAGGTGTAACTGGGGGGGCAGGTTCCCCGAGTTACAGTGCCTGCATGGGAGCTTGGAGAAGATTGGCTCTAGGACATGGGGCCATACCTGCCCAGACTCACAATGGCAGCCCAGTAAACTTGCAATAATATAGAAATACTGGCAGGTATAACTGATTGTGGGAGGAGTCAGAAATAGGGATACAGAGGAAGATTGGCGTGGAAATTTACACCCAGACACGGCAGCCATTGAGGAGAGAGCCACATGGTTTTAGCAGAGTGAGGACCCCCTCCTGCCCAGGTGAAGGGAAGAACCATGCGGCTTTGCCAAAAGCCAAAGTGGGGACCCCTGCAGCCAGGTGAAGAAGAAAGCCATGTGCTTTTGTCAGAGTGCAGACCCCTGCAGCTTTGGGAGAAGAGGCCCACTTGGCTTTGAGGTGCTCCCTCTGGTGCATGGCCTGGGAAACAGGAGAGAATTTGCCTGGAAAAATGGGTACAAAGAACTCTTGCCAGTGGACCATGAGAAGGTGCCACATGACTTCGGATTAATTGGAGATCCTACCTGGATGGCCACACAGCTGATGATGCTAGCGCCCTGGAAAAATGGATGTGTGCTCTTTTCCTGAGTTACATAGGTACCCTGAATTAGGGCAGGGGGACAAGGCAATGGTGTGTGCACAGGTGGTTATCCTAAAGGACTTTGATATTTTAATGAAGACGTTGGGTTACTAGTTAGGTCTGTATAGCATTAAATAAACATTTCCTTTCCTTTTCACAAATCTCTGGCATTGAGAGATGTCTTTCCAATTGGCGACTGATGAGATCGGCCCAGTAGGGGTTCCAGACAGTATTACTACACCATCCTCTGGAGTCCCACCCGGTGTATCTGTTCTGTAACAGTTTTTGGCATCCCTGGGTTGGCCAAATATTGCCCCCCCTTGGACTGCTGTTCTGTAACAATACTAGGAATTTGTCATCTCTTTCTAGTGACCTGAATGGGGAGATTGAATTTTTTTCCTTGGAAAATGATTGTATCTGTGGCTGATCAAAGAACATTATAGGATATCAGTACTTCTACAAATGTTTTTAAGAAAATCTCAAAAGTAGAAAAAAACTTTACATTTGAAGATGCCATTGCATTATTATTTATTTAAAAAATTACTGAAAATAAGCTAAATGCTGGATAATATAAAAATATTTAGGGAATTATGGTATATTTGGTTTACTAAATAAGCCAAAACTTATAAATGTTTTTATGGTGAGCTTCAATATGTATAGTGTACAATAACTTTTTTCATTAACTCACTCATATATTTAACAAATATCTTAGTATACATTAGTCACCATAAAATAAAAATAGTATTTATGTGGTAATAAATTTTTAAAAGTAGCATGCAAAATTATAAATTATATATTATTGACACTGCTTTAGAACCAACAAAACAAAATACATAAAAATAAAAAGATCAGAAGAATAGTTAGTAGCTGTGAAAAAATATTCCTTTTCCAACTTTCACTATTTTTATACTTTACATACTGATTTTTACAAAGGCAATTTTAAAAATTTAAGTTTTACTTAATAATAAGTAAAACTTAAAAGCTGTGACATAAAAATTAGTGGCAAAAGTATTAAAATATACTTTCTAGGATTTTACAGATATATAAAAATGCACTGTCTTTGTCAGTTCTCTGTTCTTTTTATGCATAACAGAGCTTGTCTACTCTAGTTATATGCTGTTTCAATATCAATGATAACTAGGCCAGAGGGCTTCCAATCTTTGAAATTCTACTGTATAGCAGATTAGTTATAGGGTATCAGTAAATTGGATCTAAACCCAAGGCATTTCTCACAATATGTCTTGATGTTGTTTTTCATACTCTTGCTTGTAACTTCAGTAGCAGTACAAGTAGAAATCTAGCTTAGCCTCCAGAAAAAAAACCTTATCAACCGATATTAACTTTTATATCCAAGTAAAAAAATTTCAGGGGTTAACTCACTTCTTGGCTGCATTAATTCCAAATCAATTGAAATTTCTACATAGTAACATATGTAAGTTCCTCTCAGCTGGATTCCTAAATTTTTGCAGAACACATGTGAACCTTATGGCCACAAGAAAATGATAGGAGAAAGAATGCAGTGAGGGGCAATTGCTTTCATCAGAAAGGTGTGTTTCCTGCTACAATATTCTCTTTCTGTCTTGGAAGCTGTAAAGACCATTTGTCATGGTTAATTTTATATGTCAGCTTGGCTGGGCTATAGTTCAATATCATTCTACATATTTCTACGAAGGTAAGGATGGTAATAACATTTAAATTACTAAACTTTGAGTAAAGCAGATTGCCCACCATACTGTGAGTGGGCCTCCTCCAATCAGTTAAAGGACTTGAGGAAAAGAAGCATTTCCTCTGAGAGAGGGAGATTTCTTCCAACAGACTGTGTTTGGGGGAACTGCAGCTCTTCCCTGCTTCCCTAGCCTGCTGGCGGCCTACCCTGCATGCTCCTCACAGTCTCTCTCTTTCTCTCCACACACACATGTGCATATACATGTTCACATGCTCATATATGCATTGGTGAACCCTGAATACTATATGATCTTAAACTGTCTCAAGTTGTCTGTTATCAATACCAAGTGTACTTGTACTGGCCTCCTTCACTAAGTATCATCATTACACAGGGTTTCTTGTGGGATACAAAACAATTAGCCGTACTATAAGTATATAAGAAACTTTCATAATTCAGCTAGGGATTCAGATTCTAGCCCAAGTGTCTTCCCCATCTACCTCTTTCAGATATATTGTCCAATAAGAGGACACTTTGGATACTAAGGCAAGGAATGATTGTCATATCAATAAAACCATAAGTACAGAAGTCATTACATTTACAAGTTTAACTATAGTCAAGGTATATCATAAAAACCTAAGTTTATGTCATTTTATTGAGAATATTTATGAGGTAAAAGAAGTTGCTTTGAGTATCCTTGGTTATAAGTAGGTAAATCCAGATGGTTTAAGAAAACTACCTCAGATCAATGCCACATAGATGTTTTGCAAACTTTGATTTGCTGTGAGTTTTTTTTTTATGACTCCCTGTCTGTCAGAACAAAAGGCTTCTAAACTCTCTGGAAAGCCTGGTAGTTGAGACGGGTGCAATATTGTTTTACAGAATTTTTTCTGACAGCAAAGATGACATCTTATATACAGTTTTACATTTAAAGAAAAGAAGAAAAATTTAAGAAGCAAAATTGCTCCAATCAAAAGAAATATTTTTCTACCAAAGGTCTTCATTCGCAGCACAAAAGCATGTCACAATGGAGAAACCAAATAAAATCAGTATGTCCATTTGATATACTAAAATGAGTTCAAAATTCAGTTTTACATTTGGGGTTTCATCGATTGAATCAGATATTGGACATACCCATTATTGATTTGGGAGGAAGTGTTAAATCAGTAGTGTTTCACATTTCTTTCCTGGTCCTTTGCTTTTACTTGCAGCCACATTTCACCATGATGAAGCTTTAAAAACATGTTAAAAGGAATATATGATACACTGACTATATTGCATAGCATATTCACATATATGTGGTGATGGAATTATCTGTTCAGCTATCCTATGGACTCCACATCATAAGTTTGTACATGAGGCCACTGTAAGCTACTGAAAAAAAATACATAGAAAACTTTGAGGTAGAGACTCGTGCCCTAGCTGCAGGGATTAAAATAGCAAAATAAAGAGGACAAATGTGTGACCATTAGATGGATAGACCGATAGAAACCTTCTATGAAAGAGTATGGCACACCTGGGCAAGGACACAACAGGTGGAGTAAAGAGCGTTCTGATGTACAACAATGAAGAGTCATTCAAATGCCTTCAAACCTAGCTCTAAGATACTTCAAAGAAGTAACCTGTGAAAAGTTGGAGAAATTACCCAAGTCGAAGCATACAATAAATTAAACAGCAGCTTAAAATTACTGACAACTAGTGCAAGCAATAAAGTGAAAACTGAAACATGGTTTAAACAGCAGGAAGAAATGTCCACTGCCAACCACGGGAGAGTATGAACCACCTGGAGGCAGTGAGTAAACGCACTGCTGGCATTCTTCATAGTTCACAGGGAAGCTGCATAGGACTTAAAGCCATTATAGTTACTCAAATCTGGATTGTTCTGCAAGGAAGTTTGGAACCAAGAGACACTAATCTAAGCTACATCTATTCAATTCATCTTATTTTCTAAATACCAACGTTATGTATAATATTAGAATATTGGTCCACATATTATAATTAATCAGAAAAGAAGACTGGTAAAACTTTTATTTCCCTGATAAAATACAGTCAGTAATGACCTTGATTGGAAAGAGTAATTCTAAATGCAGCTGTAGTATCCAACCATAATCACTGGCCCCTTTGAATATAAGTTATCTCATCAAAAACAATTCCAAAACATGCAACAAAAATAATAGATTTTATAGTCTTTTCTCTTAGCTTTTCTAGATACTCCTTTGTCCTGAGGTTACTTTCTTCTCAACTTCTGTGGCAAGCTTTTCATTTATTCAGGATGCTTAATTAATCAAGCTACTCAGCATTGAGTCTTGGGTTCTGTTCTCACTCTACATTCTATTCCTTGATTTTCTTCCCAATTCTTATACCTTCAATTCAATTACCACTGATGGCCAACAACTCTCGTATCTCTAGCCCAATCACCTTGATGATTTCATCTCTTTATGCAAGAATATATGAGTAAATTGGAATTTAAGTGTCAATTTGGATGGCTCATGAGAATTTTAAATGTTTAAATACTTAAACATGTGAAAATACAAATTATTAAATCTTCCTCTGCAAAAATTGCTTTTCAGTCTTTATTGTATCAGTAAAGGACTTTTCCTTCTCTATCATTCTCTATGTTCAGTTCATCACCAATTTTCTTGTCTCTGCTTCAAACATATAAATCAAATACATGTGATTTTTTTTTTTTACTGCCTCTGCATTAATTCCAATCATTCCTTACCTGGCTCATCACGAAGGACTTCTGATTGTTCTCTTTGCTGACCCTTTGCTATCACTGTAATTCTTTCCCAGACATATGCTGAAATAACCTTCTGAAAACATCATTTGGATCATGTCACTCTCCAACACAACATTTGTCCAGGCCCCATGTTATTCTGATTCAGATCTAAAAGTCCTTCACATGGCATAGAAGGTCTTTTCAGATTCATCTGATACCACATTTCTTACATCTTCCCCTCCACTCACCCACATCCCTTGATTGCTCAACCCCCAACCTATTCAGCACCTCTCTCTTCCTCAAAGTCAAGGTCTTTCTGTACGGCTCCCAAAGTTGCTCTTTCCTCTAACTGTATTATTCTTCCTACCTCCCATTTTTCCTTCCTGAGATTCACATGGATAAATTTTTAGTATCTCTATATGCATCACCATTTCCTCCGAGAAGACATTCCTAAGAACTTAACCAAAGTTCAAGTCCTTATTATACTCTTCTACTGCATATACTACTTTCCTATAAACACTTTTATGTTATATAATCATATATTGGAGCAATATGTGTTAATGTTTTCCTTTCTCCTTAGGAGAAATGCACCTCAGGAGAATGCACCACATTAGTTTTAAGTAATATGTGCTCTGTGTACAATCAATAAATAGCTCATGCTAAATGAAATGAAGGTGTTATTCTGTTCAATGTCAATATTAAATATTCATAATGACACTGAGGTAAGTCATTTCTCTCAAAATGTTTTATCTTTAATTTATATATATTAATACGATTTTTGAATTTGTATACAATCATTAAAATTCATTATGAATGATGTTTCTAGTTTCATGAAGGACTTCTTGACTAATACCAGTCACAGGACCCAAGAGTACTTGCTCACAGGTTGCTTAGAAGTCACCTTGTTACTTTGGGTAAGTTATTTTTCCCTAATTTGAGTGTAAAGTCTTTGATAACTTCCTCCATATATTAAACTAAATTGTGCATTTTAAAGCAATTAGACTTTCTCTACCACAGGACTTTTTCCTATCAATAACTATATGGACCTGGCATGTGTTATTCACTAAATTTGTAGTCTTTTGTATTTTCCAAAGTTCTGTTGGCGTGCAGATCAGAAGGGCTTCACAAGACAGGCTACCTCACTAGAAAAAAATTACAAAGAAAAAATACTACACAGTGTTGACATTTCAGAAACTTATTTCAGAAACTAAATTAAAGGAACTTGATTTTCATAAGATATTACTTTAGAGAGTTATAGATTTATGTAATTTTGACCCACACTGCTTTTCTTTTATTTTCCGCAATTGTGTAATTTTTCTCTTTCAAGCTATGCTTTCTATGAAGTCTGGAACAGGACATCATTTCCTTTGACCAGTAACTTGCTCCCCCTGGTGGTCTTGCTAATTTCAAATTGTTGACCAAAGTCTAGAAATTTAATTTATAATTTGAACTTTTTCTTAATATTTAAAACACTGTTATCTCCATACTGTATTTCTAGGGTAGTATGAGTAGTCACTGAACTTAATCTTTAAAAATTCTCTCCATTGGTTTGGAAGTACAATCTAAGTGATATCTCTATTTCAAAAATATCTCATTATTATAGTCCTTAGACAAACTAATTTTATGTGTCTCTATATGAGTTAACACTAAGAAGAATAACAAAAAGATAATAATTGAATGCTTATCATAAGATCTATCCAGATGGACCAATATCTAGGAATGTGGGGGAAGGGCAGGAGGCAAAGATGACCCATTTGGGAAAAATCTTCCAGTTTGATGCTATAACATTGTGTCTCATTTCACTGACTATTATTAAAACTTAAAAAGTTCCTTTTGAAGTAACTGAATGTTTCTGACATAAAAGAGAGACAGGTTGAAAAGGAATTAGATTAAAGAAAGTAGCACATAGTTGAATCCAGTTTTCTGAAATAAGGCAGATCATTAAAAATAAATGGCCACATTTCTAATGATCATTAAAAATACATGAAATTTTCTAATTTGACATCATATAACTACTTGAAATGTTTAATGGTGGTACAGTACAAGCTAAAATCTGAGTCAAATGTGAAAACAGTATATGTGTGTGTCAAAATGTCATATTGGCTTCCCACTTAAGAAGCTTCTGTGGAATATTCACAGAGCAAAGGAGAGAGGAGCTGTCTTCAGCTAAATATATGTATGTTCCCAAACCTTACAGAAAATGTTTTACTCTAGACTCTCCACGCTGGAGAAGGCTTTCAGAAGGAAATCTACACTATATTTTCCTCAGATGCCTGAGAGTGAAGACTTTGCATTTTTGTAAGCCTCCCTATCTGTCAGATCCCTGCCGAAAGATGGATTCACTCCAGTAAGTTTTGAAAAAGCTACTGGCTATTAAGTGTAATGAATAAAAAGGGAAATGAGAAAGAGAGAGGAAAACAAGGGAAAGAAATGAGTTGAACATCTACATCGGAAATATAAAGGCCTTCAAAATGTTTTTGGCTTAACAGTATTGTTTACATGACAAATATTTCAGATTTGGAACTCCCCTGAATCATAAAGATTTAGGTGATTTTAGGGACCTTTCATTCAACTACTATTCAGCACAGGTTTCTATTAATGTTACTGAATTTATCACATCAACATTAGCTGCTTATGGGCTAGAAGGTACTGTAACCTGTGCAGAAATAAAACTAGTAGTTGTTGCATATTAAGAATCATCTGGAGAAATCATTTGTGACATCCTTTTGTAAGATCAGAGCCCCTATGAGGCTTTTCTGTATGGAGTTGGAGATATTGGAGAGTCTGGGAGGAGGTTAAACCTTCTCCATTTGTGGTAGCCCTAATCTTACCAGAAAGCCAGCTGGTCCCTGCAAAGCCCTCAGTTACATTTAGCATCAGGCTTTGTTGTACATAGTTCTCTTGAGCCAATTAAAATTTGACATTTTGTAACTCCTGTAATTACAATGCAAATGAAGGGATGAATTTTGTTTTCAAAAACAGATTACATGGGTTAATTAAGATGAAAATGTACCTAGACCCAGGTTTCCAGATAAATAGTATTTTCCAAGAGCCTGCTAACGTGGTAGAATATGAATTCTGAGCTTATGTTCTACATAATGGAAAGATTCATTATCTATATGTCAAAGCAAGAAAAGGAAGTCCCAGAGACTAAAATACACAGGTACATTTTTTAAAGTAATGATGAGGAGAAAGTAATTCACCAGTGCCTGTTTGAAATTAACTTTTCTATGGCTCTATTTTATTTCTGACTGAGAAAATGCTAGCTTTAAAAATCACATAGCCTTCCGATGTTATGGATAATGAAAATGGCCACAATAGATGCATTTATGAAAACCAAAAACTTCTGTGCATTTACTCTATTTCCATCTGTCCACCCAGGTAATTAAAGGGTAGCTTCTGGTCACACCGGGGACATTTGGGTCACAATTCAACACAGCCTCCCTCTCTAAGAGGAAAGGTGAACAAAGCTAAGAAAAACAAACACTTTAGAAATGACCTTGCATTATTCTTAGTGTTACTGCAGAAAGATGCAATTCTAAGGGTGATGATGGAAAGGAATAAAATGCAACATTTATTTTCCACACTGAAAAGCCAAATAATGCTTCGTTAGTGGTTTTTCTTAAGGTGTATTTTCTATCTTTGCCGCTTAATCACTGCTGAGCTCCATGCACATACACAACACAATGTCATATTTAATTTTTAGCCATTAGAAAGATGGATACTCTGTAGATATTAAAAGCAGCAGAGATAAAGAAACAATTACATAATATTCATGGCATGACAAATATCACAGATCAAATACAGTAATTACTCTAAAAAAAGAAAGACGTGATACCAAGTTGAAATTTTAAGGCACAGGATAATTAACATGGGGTTAGGAAAGGTCATCAGAGCTACCTTGAATCTAAAATTCTTGCCACAATATAAATTAGGCCATTAGAAATTGAGTGTGGGAGTTGAAAGTTGAACAAGCATCCACAGCATGGTATAGCACCCCGGAATATCTCACTAAATACTTCAAATTGATGAAGTGCTTTAACACCCTTATGCTTTTGTTTACTGGTTTAAATTCAGCCCCACAAAGCAGAAAACAAGGGGGAGTGCAGCCTAGAGCCTGAAGGAGAGCTACAAGAGAGGAGACATTGGCACTGAACTTGTCAGAATACCCTTCTTTCTTGTGCGAGTCACTTCAGGGGACTTCCAGGGCAGGGTTTTTCTTAAGAGAAAACTCAGACTAAAGACTTTTCTCTCATTTTAGACTTGTACCCCTTCTCTGTTGTGCTTTTTCAAAGAACCAAATCTCTAATTTTTTATACCTTTATTCTGCAATTTGGACTTGACCAGATTGAAACCCCAACCAAATAAAATCTACGAGCTCTTTGCTTTTAAGTAACAATGAATTTTCCAAAAATACTGCTTCGCATTTTCATTATATACTCAGTATGTCAGTCATGCTTTAGTGTTTTTTGTTTTTACACACATGCACACACACACACCACTTTTAATGTTTTACTTTCTGGAAAAAGGTTTCTTCTTAGCCATATAAACATTTATAAGCATCCCAAGAGTCTTTACCACCAAGTATGTCATTGTGGCTCTCGGTCTTCGTAAGGTTTCTTAAATTCTTTCTCTGAATCTTTAGTTCATCCCTTTTTTCCTTCATAGTTTTCACCACGTGTTTCCAGAAGGCTTTTGCTAGGGAGCAGCAGGTTTGGAGAAATATGGGGTGTCCGTATAATATGGCAAACTAATAAACCCTGGTTATTTAGGTAATGCAGCCTTTTCAAAAAGGAATTCACAAGGCCAATCTAGACCATTCTCAAACCGCAGAAAGTCAATGATTGTGTCCCCTGGGGCTGGCTCACACCCTTTTACTCCCCAGGCTGCAGGTCAAGTTCTTCAAAGAAGGCAATGGGTAGCAGCACAGGAGTGTTGCCAGGGGAAATTCTATCATCCATAGAAACAAGCAAACAGCCCCTTTGGGAAAAGTAAAGATTGTTGCCACAGAGCCAGTCTGGCTTCTCCCTTGTTAACTTTCTCTCTTCTGTGGCTGCATATACTGCTCTCAGAAAACAGTTGGTTTGTCTTTCTACAAGTTTCTTTTGGTCCATCCTACAAGAGATTCCCTGTTTATATTTTGATCCAGCCTTTGGGAAGGCTACTTTCCTTGGTCAGCAGCTACCATTTTGATGGATAGTCAGGAATCAATACTAGGGATCATTACTATGAGAACTGTTTTTGAGTTCTCTGTCTCCTTCCCATGGATTTTTCCCATCAACCAGGAACTGCTACAATTTCCAAAGAAGGCATGTGCCCCAGGAACTGAATTATTTTTCCCCTCCAACCTTAATCTAGAATTTTCCACAGGCAACATAATGAGTTCTTACTAGCAATCTGTTGAAACTCTGAAAGATAGGAGAGGTATCCCTCCTGCCTGCACCACGGGTTATCTGACAAAGCCTGGAACCTGACACAGAAGTCATCCTGAAACAACCAAATCACAGATGCCTGGGACTTCAAGATACTCAATATTCCCACACTCAGCATTCCTGTGACTGTTATTCAGAACCCAAAGTGTATCCCTCCACTCTCACGTCCACACACCCTTGTACTTGACTTTCCCTACTTAGCTTTTGCTGATCTTTTCCTCCCCAAACTGACCATTCTTTCTAAGATCTCTACTCCATGGTAAACAATGCAAAGCAAAACAAACAACAAGACCCTCTTTCTCTTATCCATCTCTTCATCAAACATTCCCTCCAGTTCCTTGCTTTGTTGAAAATTATGTCACCTCTTCCACAAGTTCCCAGCTATTTAAAATGGAGACAGTGGAGTCACGGGAACAGAAAATTCATGCATCAGGAAGGGTGTCAGCATTCTGCTGGTTCCCCGCTCCTTCCCACCCCCAGTCCTTGCACTTAGGAACTCTCACTCCTACACCTGCATAGATGAGGCCTGCCTTGCTTCACATCATGCCACTGACTCTGCAATCCAGAGTCATGCATGAGCCTCCGAGTCACTTCTCCATATTGACCATAGGACTCAATACCATGCTCGTGCACTTCCCCTCCGCTCACATTCGTATCCGTATTCTGGGTTAGCTCAGTGCCCATAAGGCCAGTCCAATTGCTTGCTTCATCATTTTTTTGAGCTTTTCACCTCTAGTGACCTTCATATTCACCTTGCCCCAGGGTTTCAAATCCAAATCTCTACCTCAGATCTGTAATCACCTAAAACTACCCATGGTGCAGTTTTCAGCTATTGATTCCCATCTGTACAACCACTTATCCTTTCAAATTCTTATGTATTTACTCTTTCTTTTTTTTCTAATTTTATTTATTTATCTTTAGAAGGGAAAGAAAGGGAAGGAGAGAGGGAGAGAAATATCAAAGTATGGTTGCTTCTCATGCATCCCCTGCTGGGAACTGGCCCCTGCTGGGAACTGGCCTGCAACCCGGGCATGTGCCCTGACTGGGAATCGAACCATGATCTTTTGGTTCACAGGCTCAATCCACTGAGCTACACCAGCCAGGACTGTATTTACTCTTTCTATGACTATAATTGAAGGCCATAGGCAGCAATCTCTAAACTTTTTGTCACCAGGAACAAGTTTTATGGAAGATAATTTTTCTATGGCCAGTGGAGTTGGGAGTGCAGAAAGGAAGTGGAGGTCAGGCAGTAATGCAAGCAAAGCTTTGCTGTCTTGTCCACAGCTCATCTCCTGCTCTGTGGCCCTGGGGTTGGGGACTCCTTCCATAAAACCTCTAGGTCCTTATCTCCCTACCTTTCCTCAATCTATGTATAAACTCCCTTTTCCCTCCTATCCAATCTAGAACCACCGACATGTACTAGTGAAGACTCCAATACCAAGTCACACGTCAGCAAATCTTACTTTTTTTTCATTTTTAGGAAAAATATAAAATATAAATATTAGTGCTAGTATGCTCTTCCCACACTTCAGTGAGTTATTGTTTGTATTTCATGGTCACTTGCCCCAGTTCGGAGATGACTGATTTACACATGAGTGTTTAAACCCTAATTTCTGCTAGTCTCTTTTCCACATATTTCAGCAGAGCAGTCAAGATCTCTTTAACCTTTGTAATGTATATTTATTTTCAACACAATTAAATGAAACATCATGTTTCTGCTTTCTTCTTAGTCTGTATATTTCATGACACTATATTAAAACCTTCTTAAATTCCACAACTTTCTTTATTAAAAAGGCAAATTTTCATTTCAACCATATGCTAGGACAGTGTTTAATTTTTAATTACTTCATTCAGTAGTAGCAAATAAAGGTAATTTACTTGATTTAGGAAATCTGGCAAACAAACACAAGTCACATGGGCACTTTGCAGTTAACAATTCAGGCCTCCAGCTCTTATGGATGGGGAGAGAGAGACCCAGGTTAAGAGGACCCTCCCCTGCCTCAGTTCTTGTCTTGCTGGCAAGAGAAAATCCAAATGAGAGACAAATCCTATAGTGGAAATGCAAGTTTATTTACAAAACATACATGGACACAAAGCTGTAAGCGGGCACCCAAATGCCCTAAATGCCTCATGTATAGAGGCATTGTTGGTAAGTTTGTTAGTAAGTTCATTCCATGTACTTGAGCTGAGGCTACGAGTGTGTACTTAGCCAATCTAATTATGCCAACTATTGGGGTTCAGGGGTTACATACCTCAGTCAGCTTCAAGATTCCCTCTCCTCCTTCCCCTTAGTAATAATGTACAGCTAAAAAGGCTTCCTTTCTTAGTGAAGGCACTTTGTCTGGGTTAGTGAAGTTGTTACAGAGGCCCCCCCTTGCCCAGCATAGGCCCCCTTCTTCCTCCTGCACAATCCCTGCTTGTGATGTTCAGAATACCCAGTAATCTTAGTAAGATTGTCACAGAAGCTCCTTTTCTGAGCAAAACCTCAAGGACTTCCCCCTCCCTCCTCCTGTACTATTTTGCTTGCAATGTTTGGGACCCATGGCAATCTTATTAAACTGAGTTTAGGGCTGTTGAATTAATTGGTGAGACTTGTCTTCCTCCTACTTCTAGCCTCCTGTATTAAGTTGTTTGTTAGATTGGGTCCTGCCTTTATTTCCCCTCTGGCCGCTCATTCCTAGCTGCTACCTAACACGGCCAGCTAGCTTTACTTGATGGACACTCACTTCAGCTCACCCTCAATAGCAAGCTATCCATCTATATGCTCAAGAGAGGCAATGATTGTTATTTCATTGCCATTATCTGAAGGAATTAAATATGAATCCCATTTTTATATATTCCTGCCCTGTAAGAACATTAATATTTAAACAGTATTAAATATTCAATAGTTTAATTTCATAGCTAGATATTTAGAAAAAGTCAGTGAGTCTTAGACATGCAGGGTATTGAATAGACAATACCTGTAAAGGCGTTATCTATGAGTTGAGCAAAGTAATCTAAAATGGAACATGCTACTTCAGCAATAATTTTGCATAGGAGTGAAACATAGAATTAACCCATTTATTTAATTAGTGTCCACTGTGTTTAGAACAAACTAATGGGTCCTGTTGTGAACCATCAAGCTGACTGAAGAACTAATTAAAGAAAGAAAGAAATGTTGAAGACAAGCACTGCATACAAAGATGAGGGGGAATAAATGTGTGGTAAATGAGGGTAGGGGTTTTCACTGAGGATACTAAGGAGGTAAACATGGTGTGTTCCTTTTCTTGGTAAATAAAAGATCTGGAGTTTGATAGCTTGACCCAGAAAACTGTCTTCCTGATGATCTTTCTAACATTTTAACTTATGACTTTTGGTTTAATGTACTCTTTTTTTTAGAATATCACTTCTACTTAATGCTCAATAAATATTTGGTAAATAAAGTAATATCAATGAAGTAGAAAATGATGGATAGTCATATAAAGTGCACAATTTTTATTGCTTTGGAATGCCTAGCACAACTTGCATTTTCTTTCTTGTTTTGGTCCAAAATATTAAGATTATATTACATACAATTTTACATGGTCTCTGGTAGTAAGAGAAAAATGTTCATTAAAATTTTGAACATATAGTGGACTTTGCTGCTTTATGAAGCACTGTGGTTAGTATCAGGATTAGGGTTATTGTTGGATTAAATTCACAGAAATAATACATATAACCTATACTATATACAGTCAGTGTTTGGGGGATTTGTGTGCTTGTTGTTGGACTCGTGTGGCAGCACACATTCTGTAAATAGCCCCCAGGCAGGCCCTTGCTCACTTATGTTCTACCAGCACTTTTTTCTGAATATAGAAGTAACCTAATAGCAGTTTGAGAAAATTAGAACATTCAGCAGAGTGCAAAAAAATAAAATAAAGCCTACCTACAGTTAAGATTAATATTTCAGTGGATTTCAGGTTGCCTTTTTTTAAGCATTATTCATTTTTTTACTTTTTTTTGTTTTTCAAGTACAGCTGTCTCCCTTTTCACCACTCCCTCCCACCTCAGCCATCCTCACCTCCCACCCCTGATCCCAACCTCCCTTGGTTTTGCCCATGTGTCCTTTATAGTTGTTCCTGAAAACCCTTCTCCCTTTTCCTCTCACTATCCCCTCCCACCTCCCCTCTGGTTACTGTCAGTTTGTTCTTAATTTCAATGTCTCTGGTTCTATTTTGCTTGCTTATTTGTTTTGTGAATTAAGTTCCACATATAGGTGAGATCATATGGTATTTTTCTTTCAACATCTGGCTTATTTCACTTAGCATAATGCTCTCTAAATCATACATCATGATCAAGTAGGATTCATTCCAGGGTACAAAGATGGTATAATATTCACAAATCAATAAACATATCACATAAACTAAAGGAATGACAAAAATCACATGATCATATCAATAGATACAGAAAAGGCATTTGATAAAGTACAGCACCCATTTATGATAAAGAACACTAGCAAAGTGGGAATAGGACACTATTCCCATTTAATAATAAAGGCAAAACATAATAAAGGCCATATACAAGAGACCTATGGCCAACATCAGACTCAATGTGCAAAAACTAAAAGCTTTCCCACTAAGACCAGGAACAGGATAAGGGTGAGTGCTTACACCACTTCTATTCAACATAGTATTGGAAGTCTTAGCCATAGCAATCAGACAAGAAAAAAAATAAAAGGCATCCAAATTGGAAAGGAGGAAGCAAAACTGTCATTGTTTGCAGATGACAGGATAGTGTACATAGAAAATACTATAAACTCTACCAAAAATCTTGATTACCTAACCAAGGAGGTAAAAGACCTGTACTCATAAAATTATGCAACACTGAAGAAATAAGTTAAAGAAGACACAAACAAATTGAAGCATGTACTGTGTTTATGGATTAGAAGAGTTAACATCATCAAAATGTCCTTACTACCCAAAGCAATCTATAGATTCAATGCAATCCCTATTAAAATACCAATGGCATATTTCACAGTTATAGAATAAACATTTCAAAAATTTATATGGAACCATAAACGACCCCAAATAGCCACAGCAATTTTAAGAAAGAAGAACAAAGTAGGAGGGATCACAGTACCTGACATCAAACTGTATTACAAGGAAACTGTAGGTATATACATTTGTAACATGAAATTATATTGCTACAATATGTAGTTCCATCATATTTTATTAACCTACTAGAATATTTCTTCATTTATTAATTACATTCTAAAACTTGACTCTAATTTATTAAATAATATTCCATTCTATAGGTATACTTATAATTTATATAGCCTTCTCATATTTGTGAATACTTTGGTTATATCTGATCAAAATTCATATATTTTGAAAAATTTCTATACATGGAATTTCAGATTCAAAGCTTATTAAACCTCCTGATATGATTTGCCAACAGATCTTCCAGAAAAGCACCCCACTTGGCAGTGAAAAAGAGAAACTCCCACTTTACTGTAGTCATAAAAGCACTAGCTATTATGTTACTAAACCCTCATTAATTTGAGAAATAAAATACTATTATTATATTTTAGTTATAATTTTACTATCCTTATAAACTACCATTAACATATTTTGACATGTTTGCTTCCACAGACTATTCTTGAGTCTCTGTATGTTTTTCTGAATTTTCTGCTGGTGTCATAATTTTCTAACTTGTTTAATACTGTCTCTCTTTACATAGTAAGGATGCTGCTGCTATATTTAATTTATGTATTATAAATCTTTCGTTCAGTTTATTATTTCTTCTAATATTTTGACCTTCAATGTTTAAATAATCTTTATTATATCTTTATTCTTTGTTTTTCTCATGTTATTTATTCTGCTGTTTTTATGCTTTGAATAGTTTTCCATTCTGAAACCATATTCAAAATATTTATCTAAATTTCTATATGGTTGCTAGAAGAGTTTTTTTTTTTTAATTTTGTTAGTAAATCCATCTGAAATTATTTGATTCAGGGGGTACAAAAAGACTAACCTTTTTATTTTCTGGAGCAATTGTTGCAGAACCATAGAGTGAATCTGCATTTTCATTCAATAAGCACACCTTCCTTACAATGAGCCAGCCACTGCCCCAGACACTGAACCATCCTCCCTTTACCACATTGGTCACAGTCAGTCCTTGCAAACTATCTCCTATCACTTCTAATGCCAGTAATGTATTATTTTAAATAGTGTCTCTTTCTAACCAGGCTGATACTGGGTCTGGCAGAAGTAAGGCCTGCTTGAGTGTGATTAGTAGGATGATAATAATAAGGGTGAAATAATTTATAGTTTTAATTTGAACATTTCATCTAAAATGTCATATGGTGTACTTGAGAGTGATATCATTACATACAGAATTACATGCTTATGATTTTGCAATAAAACTTTGTAATAAGAAAGGGGTGTTATTTGTGCCAGACCCTGTACTTAAGAGGCCCCTCCTCTTCAGATGTCCTAGCTATTCTGTTCGGACACTTTGGGAGAATGTGTGGGTCTGGAAGGGACAAAAGAGGAAGACAATAATTTTACTTTTTTCTTCATTAATTATATAACATAGATGACTTTTATAACTTTATAACTTTATTACTTTTTAACTACTTCATCAAATTCAATATTCTTATTATTATTCTGTTTAGAAACATATCTTATTAATGAATTAATATGAAAATAATTAACATATCTATTTTATAACATTCATTTTCCCATTTTAGAACATATCACGTCTCTTTGTTTAGCCACTTCATTTCATCCTCATTATTATCTGTGATTGTTTTTACAAAGGCCTTGTGTGTTTCTTTTTCATGACCCAGTTGTTAAACAATTGGGAATGTTTAAAATTATTTTTGCATCTACCAGTATTTTTGGCTACTATGTAAAAAACTCAGTTTTCCTGGTCAGACATCCTATTTTTGGTGACTATACAGAACTCAATTGTTTTGTACATATATTTATTTGTAACAAGCCTTTTCAATAAACTTTTCATATTTCTAATTTATTTTCAATCTCTTAATGTATATTTTATCAGAGAATGCTGTGAATTGTATTTTCTCATTTTTAAGTATTAACACTTACATCTGCTGATGGTATGAACTGATTGGCTCCTGCTCCCAGAACAAAGCCCCTCACGTGTCAGTGCCTCTTGGCCTGTTTGGCTTTAATGAAAATGCCTCTGGTGTTTCAAGGTTAAGTATAATGTTGTGTGCTGACTTTAATGGATAGCTTTCATTATAAAAGATAACTACACATTACTATCATTCCATAATTTTAAAATAAGTCTTGGTTGTTACATACTGTAAAACTGCCTTCCTGCATCTTTTGAAAATAGTGGTTTTTTCCTCTGACTTATTGATTATATGTATTTTATTGGCAGATTTTTTAATACAAACCATTTTTATTTTCCTATAATAAACCCACCTGGGCATCCTATAGTAGCCTCTTGATTTTGAAAGGTCTTCATATAAATAGTCTGTAGTTTTCTATTTTGTGCTTCCTTTGACAAGTTTCAGTATACATAAATTATGATTTAATAAAATAAAATGATACATTTTCAAATAAGACTTTTTGGTAGGGAGTGGGTGGTAATAAGGGATTATATGAAAAAAGAATAACCAGTTGCTATATTTAAAAACTGAAGAGAATATATTCCTTAAACTGACTGGGTTTGGAGCCTTTCAGACATAATTCTTTGCCATTTTGTTTTCCATTTGTCATGACAAGCGATCGACAATTTCTAAGAACTCTGTAGCAGTTATGTCTTGCTATGCTACTTAAATAGGGTTCCAGGTAAATCTCCTTGCATTTGACATTCACAACACTAGAAATTCGGTGGTAGACAGATGCAATAGCTCAAACGGGCTGTGATGTGTCCACTGTCACACCTGTGTAACAAGTAGCAGTCAAGGTTAAATCCTGAATAATTCAGTTAGGTTTTCTTTTGACTACACTACACATTGCCTCTTACTGTGACTTTCAGGCAGCACTATATGTCACCTTAACTTATCTTTCCAATGTAATTTAACATAGTTTTTATGTATTCCTTGAGAAAAATTCCATCATTTTGCTTATCACACTGAATTGACCAAGATGCCCTTAATGTCTTCTCTGGTAAGTTAAACTTGAGAAGTGTTTTTCCTGCCTAAAGGCCCAACCTCCCTTTACTTACTTTAGAGACAATTGTAAATGCTTTCTTTGGCTCTTTGAGATGTAAGTTTTCTACTACTTTCTTGCCAGTTTTACAACACCGGAAGGTACTTCTCAATGACCTGGGAGCCATCCCTTTAAAATACAATCATCACGAAAGATAGCCCTTCTACCTCTCAGTTTCTATGAAACATAAGGAGACTAACTTCTATAAATTAAGCAACAACTAGCAAACACAGATGGACTAACTACATTGACCAGTGTTCCCTATACTGTCCTCCAGTACTTTTCCATTAGTTTATTCGGTGCCTAAAAATTCTTCTATTTATTGTTATAGAGGAATTGAGTTCAAACTCTCTCCCCTTACTGTAATAGTCTTGAATAAAGTATTTATTGACTGTTTAACTCTGTCAGGTACAATTTTTCTTTTACAGTATTAAAATGTTTCAATTTATGTGGCAATCTTCCTCTCTGCACTGAAATTCTTGGAAACAATTATACTGAGTTTTAATTCTATTTTGTATCCCTAATATGTCACAGAAGTGCCTAAACAAACTAGGAATTTAATAAATGTTGACTGAATACATGAAATATACTTGAATTAATGAATAAATGAATAAATAAATAGGCTGCAGGTAGGCAATTCTGGGTTCAGAGTCTCCATTTCCATTATAAGGATCACTTTCTTATAAAAAAAAGTGCTGACCATGTACTGATATCTCCTGCTATGCAGAAATAGAAAATTAAAAAGTCAGTGGTATCTAAAAGGTAACCCTTTTAAAGGAGATTTAGATATTGTTGAGAAGGTGATATCATCCTTTTGATTAAAGACATCCATAAAACCTTCAGATATGTGCCTCAAAAATAATAAAGTAAATGACCACCAAAATGTCTTTTGATAGAAGGATCAGATAAAGAAGATGTGGTATATATATGCTATGGAATACTACTCAGCAGTAAGAAAAGGTGAAGTGACCCCATTTGTGACAATGTCGATAGGCATTGAAAATATTATGCTAAGCAAAATTAGTCTATGAGAAAAAGCTAAGAACCATAAGATTTCACTCATATGTGGGATATAAAACTGATTGTCATAGACACAGACCATGTGGTGGCTACCAGACAGAAGGGAGTAGGGGAGCATTAGTGGGTAAAGGGGGCCAAATATACAGTGAGGGAAGGGGATTGACTTTGAGTGGCAGGCATACAATACAATATATAGATCATGTATCATAGGAATGTACACCCGAAGCCCAAACGATTCTATTAACCAATGTCACCCCCAACATTTAGCAAAAAAGAGAAAAATAATAATAGAGTAAATGAATCTTTCAATGGTAGATGTCCCAGAAATACAACAAATCCATATAGAAATGCAACACACACAATCTATGTGTTTATGTCAGTGAGCATTTGTTCCCAACCACTAACATTCACCTTTCTTCAGATATCAGATGATTAGGGGATTTTTCTGTCATCAGTTGAAGGGACAAGCATATAGTTTGGTAAAAGCACAAATTGGCAAGTAGCAATGGCTTCTCCAGCCCCTTTCTGGTAAAGCAGCCTTCTGTAAATGTTAATGTAACTGGACTTCCTCACTGATGAAAGACAGATCATTCCAGGCCTCATCATGACACACCCGACACTGCAGCTTTCCTCGTCATCACTAGAGGTCAAGGCCTTGGCATTTCCTTTTGCAGTCTTATCATGTTGGCTTAACTTCCTAGGGTTTTGCTATTTTGTAAATAGCAAAATATGTGCGGTATTTGTAATCATGGCCCATTTACAAGACAGAGGCTTTCTTTCAGACTGAAACAACAAAGTCTGTTTGGTTCCGCTGTTCTCTGTAAGGTATATGTAACCCCTCCCCACTCCTTTCCTGGAGGAAAACCTCTTTCACTTCACTGAAAGCAGGCCCGCCACAAGGCCAGCAGAGGCACCCTTCTCTTCTCCCATCCTACCTACAGTTTTGCCTCCAGGCGCTTCTTTAGAACTTCTGTATTGCTGTCTCCTCTTTCCACTTAGCATAATTTGCAAGTATGTATTTATAATTACAATTTTTATCCAATGTATATTTCTTTCATTAGACTGAAAACTCCATGATTATAAGCCATGTTTTTACTGGCTTCTATGTTTGTACACATGGTAAACATTGGATACATACCTCCTGATTGCAAAATGATGATCTTGAAGGAGCCAGACCACAACTGAGTGGAAGCCCACATGCCTTGGATTGAGTTTATGGGGTGCCTACCAACAAGGATGAAGCTCAGGCCTGGGACTTTGACAAGGTCTTTCCAGCTGCACACGCCAGGAGAGAACATATACTAAGAATGTCACCTGTGCCACACTCACAGGCTTCCATCAGTTCTTCAACATATTTGAAAAATGTATGGTTGAAATCATGTAGCTCAGTTGATTGAGCACAGGCCTGTGAACCAGAGGATCTTGGTTCGATTCCTAGTCAGGGCACTTAGCATATGTGGCATGCCTGGGTTGCATGCCAGTTCCCAGCAGGGGACGCACGAGAGGCAACCATACATTGATATTTCTCTCCCTCTCTCCTTCCCTTCCCCTCTAAAGATAAATAAATAAATAAATAAAAATTAAAAAAAGAAATCGGTACCATTTAAGAATGTAGCATTTATGGGGGAAGGGTCTATAACATCTTGATAACTTTCTATAAAGCAAAAACAGTTTAGCCGCAGTGTGTACAATGTTTCTAAAATGTTTTCTACAACTCCAGAAAATCTAACTTCTGAACATCAACAACCATTTATTCATAAACTGTCTAGGTCTTGAGTCAAAGGGGGCAGACCTTAAGGGAGGCCATATTCCATTCTGAAATCTTCCTCTACCCCGCTTCACCTGTAACTGCCTCCAGGTGTGTGCCTCATCACTATTTTGCATTTTCCTAACACAAGGTACACATTTCAAGTGAGGACGTGCAAGACAGAGTGACTAAGATTGGAAGTGTCTTAAAATGGTCCTAATATCATGATACTTATCTGAAAGTATAAAAGTGAGAATGGTAAATTATGCTACTTTGTTAATATTTCTGTTTGGACAGAAATATTAGAATAGTTGTGGGCTGATGTAATTAATGGTTGCAGCACAAGTTTAAGAAAAAAACCTGTATTAGTGCCTTAGCTCTATAACTTAGTAATTATATACTTTTCACTCAAGTTTCTTCAAGTTTTTGAGACCCGTTTCCATGACATATACAATGACACAGTATTCTTTTTTTAAGAGCCAAGGACGTGTAAATTGCACAGTGCAGTGTCAGGCACACTGTTAGTGCTCCACAAATGGCGAGGGTGTGATGACGGTGAGGTTGGTGACAAGAAAGAGCATTTCACTGTCAGCTTCTTCTGAGAAGTTTGAGAAGTTTGAGAATCACTCTGAGAAGTCTGATCATAAACCTCATATGCTATAGTAGACACCCTCAGCCTTTATTTTTTAACTGTCAATTTTGACAATAATGGGTATATATGCATAATACCTTTTAATCACTCTTTAAATTATCATTCTTCACACCTGTTAGCCTCCCTCTTGTTCTTGTCATTTCTGCAGTAAAGACCTACATTATCCTAGATGGGGAGTGGGCCAGGGGCAGGGGCAATCTGGGAAGACTGACCAATGTAAGAAGAGCAGTCAAACCAAGATGTCTAACGCCTTTTCCCCGGAGACCTGGATTCTAGTCTCAGCTCTACCACCAGTTAATGACATGACCTTGGGCAAGAGACAGACCATCTAGGCTTAACTCCCTCATTTGTAAAATGAGAGGATTGGCAAAGATTCTCTTCTAAAGCTCCTTGCAGTTCTACAAGACTGTGATTAATACATGTCACTCTAGGCAACATCTTACTGTCTTGTTTAATAAGGTGATGTATGTTCAGTCCATCAATGAAGCATTTTGCAGAGGTATTACAATTCTTTATTGATGTTCTTTAGATCAGTTTGAATGAATGCTATTAGTTGAAGTGCTCTCCCTAAAAATGTAGCAAGTAATAAACTTGCAGTTTAACCCACACAGTCATTAACAAGTTATTCCCAGGAGTTCAATAACAATATTTCTTTAGGCATTCTACCATCTTTGCAGATACCACATTGGTTAATCCTGACATCAATGGCCATCATTATCCTGACCAATGACTATTATTAGTGATCACAGCAAAATCACATGCTTTTTTCTGAGACATCCAAAAATTATGCAGCTTTGCCAATAAGGAAATCAACCAAGAGAAATAAAGTAGCTTTTTACATTCTTATGCTAAGTTCCTATGTTTTTCTCTTATTATTCTTTGTTAATATTATTAGAAAGTGGGGCATTTTATCCTTGCTGTTTGCATTTAATGGATTTTTTATTATGTAATTTGTTTAAATAGTTTTTAGTCAGAAATTGATTTTGTTCATTTCTCTTTCAGAATTATATTTGTAGGCTTTAATAATTGTGTCTCACTTGGTCCCAACAGGATTTAAAACACACACACACACACACACACACACACAGAGCAGGGTTTACCCTTCTCTATAAGGAAGATCTCTTTGCAGGACTCGACTTTATCAGATTCTTTAAAAATGCTTACTATGTGTGACACAATAACCCCACAGGTAAATATCCTGAGTGGGTAGCATAATTAAATTAAAACTTGGAGGCCTACTTCACCTTGTGTTGCTAGTAGCCAGATCAAAGTATTTACATTCACATTTTAATCCTTTAATCTAGGAATCAATGTCTGACCTGAGGCAACAAGTTAACAGCTTGCACGAACTGAGCCTGGACAGATGGCAACATTGATCCAGACTTCAATTTCTTAAGACCCCTGGGAAGATCTGGTATGAGGTCCTGGCAAACAGTCGCCGGGGAGTCAGGGCCCTTCCCACCACAATCTCCACCCCTTTGCCTTCCTTTCCCAATTCTGGGAACTGAGTTTCTGGCCTTTTCTGTAAAAATTTTACACTTTATTCACAAGAGCTGTTTTCTTTAGGACACCAGAGATCTAGAAAATCATATTTCTACTTAATTCACTAGGGTCATTACAAATAGGTCCACTCCTTTTTCTAACGAGTCCAGTGACATATCTCTGTAATTCCAAGAGTTTCTTCTGTCTTTAAATTCTGCCTTGTATAGTTGTCACTATTCATTCTTTGGATCTGTTCAAATTTTATAATGCATTCTTTTTTGATAAAAGTTTCCCACACATCTTAAGATGTCAATTTTTCTTTGCAGGTAAAACCTTCCCCCGCCTTCACAGCAGCTGGCAACAATTTCCACATTTAAAACAACAGTACTGTTCCCTGGTACGTGCGCTCTGATGAATGGATCGAACCTCTCTGCTATTTGAACTTTTGTCTTCCTTAACCAAGAGCACACTTCCTCATGTGTTTACCTGGCTCGTTATGTGTTTCCTTAATTATTTTCCTCTAATCATGACCTGAAAGGCATATTCATTCTCCTTATCTTCTTTAGTTTTTTATCCAACAGGTTGTGTTGATTCCTAATGTCCCAATGGATGTTTGATAGTGATCAAATAGTCCATTTTCTGGTGACTATTTATAGCTTCTACATCTTCAATTGAGTAGATCCCATTTTTATCAACCCAGCTCTTTCATTTCCCTCTAATATTTAATTAATTAAGGATAACTAATTAAGTAATTGCAATGACTGATTTAGTTGCCTTGCTTATTTCACCTTCACATCAAATGCACATGGCCCTATTAGTTCCCTGATCAATTCATAATCCAGCTCAGAATCTAATTTCCTCCAAATTATATAAGCTCATTTTCTACTTTTCCCCAACACGCCACCTTCACTTCACTCAGGTTTGACTTCTGTTTTTTTCACTGAACACTTGATTCTAATTTCTCCTGCTACTGCTTGGCCTGCCTGCAATACTTTGTTCTTTCCATGGACAACCTGCGCTCCTCTCAGGCTCGGCATCCTCAAAGCCAGTCTGCCCCACAGCCAGGCTGCTGAAGTAAGCAGCCTGCATACTTCACTTTCCTATTTACCTCCTTAGTACTTCAACAGGCCTTGCAATGTAGAACACATTAAGCACGCTCTTGTACTCTTCCAACTAGCAGCACCTCTCTCTGAAGGTGCCTTAATACTATTTACAGCCCCGAGCATGGTGCTTACCACATAGTAAACACTGTGTGATTGCAGTGTATCAATGCACTACTTTGTGTAACAACTTAGTCTTCTATAATTGCAAAGTAGAAAACATCTTAAAATTAATATCTCCAACGTGTTTCCTCAAATAAAAAACTAATATAAAACTCATGCTACAAAATATAGACAATAATAACAATCACTGTTATCTAAATATTTGGAGAATATCTACTATTAATGTGTGAATATTTATTTCTAGTTTTTTATAAATAGAAAGGGAGATGAAAAAGCTACTTGTTTCTTTAAGTATTAGGAAATACATATTTCCATTTTATTTTTTCATTTAGGAGAAAATAACAAGTTTTATAATGACATTATATAGCCTTCAGAAACATGGCCATATATTGTATAATCATCTAATTATTTTCACATTATTGTACAATTATATTTGGTCTAATATTCTAATTTTATAATATTAACAATGCTATTAGGAATGCACCTCATATAAATTAAGATGTTTCTGATTACTTCCTTAGAACAGATTCCTGAAGTGGTACTGTTGGACCAAAAGGTAGAAATTAATTTAAGACATTATATTGATATTGCTAATTTGGCATGGTTAAAGTGTCCTCTTGATTTCCTTTGAACTGGTTATTCATTGTTTTATTAAATTCATTCATTATCTGAACATTTGTTGAGTAAGAGTATCTGGTGCTTGCCAAGGAGAACCCAAAGCCAACCTCAGTCCAATCCTGTGGTTGTTACAATGAGGAGAAATTCCTCCAGGATTGTGGCAAAAGGATATTTGTCAGCCAATGTGCCATTATATTTTTCTAAATGAGGTGGGTTTGGGGGGTTTCTTTACTCTCAAGTGACGTCCCAAGACTCATCACATGTCTTTGGGTATTCCTTTGATCAAGTCTAACTCAATTAAACCTGAATAAAAGGTAACTTGATGGTACTTACTCTCTTAAGGTTTTTCTACTCCTCAGTATAAATTACCATGTAAAAAACCATTCTGCTATTTTACTAGCACCATTATAATCCAAGTTTGAACATCTCATACCTACTTTTTCATTTCAAAATATAATAAAATATGTTGTTTGGAACTACTTCTTTACTGGAAGTACTTAGTCTTTTCCATCAGCTTTTGAATTTTTTGGTTTTACTTAATGAGTTGTAGAGAATAAATTTAATTTCTCTACTGAGCTAATGACCACACTAGAACTCTTATTTTGAAAACTAAATTGCCTTCGAATATTTCCCTTGTGTTTATTCCAACTGAATGGCATGAGGATTCCTTCCATTTTTCCCTTCTCTGTGAACATATCTCTTCAGTGTGTTCAAAAACTTTACTTCATCGAAACTTCAAATGCCCATATCCAGCTTCTTTATAGACAAGAGAAATTAGGAATCAAGGTAAGTAAGTCAGCATGAACAGAAAATCAAATGGTGAGTTTTCTGATCCTAAAGTACAAAATTTTCATCTTGGTTTTACATGTTTGTAACTATGAGAAAAATCTACCTGCCCTAGTTTGTATCCAATAGAACATTGGAGGATATGGATTCTAACACTGTTTTATAAAGCTGCAGAAGTACCATTCTTTATAGTGCTTTCTCTATATTTCCTTGGCTTCACAGACTGTCCAGAAAACAACACAAAAAGATGCATTTCCCCTTCTTCTAACCTGCCCTTTACACCGTGTCTACCAGAGTGGTTTTCACTATGACACAGCAGCAGGGAAAGTAAAAATGCAGAGACCAGGGTTGAAAAAACTAACTCACAAGGCAAGAGAGATAGGCTGAGAGTTAGAGCTTCTGCGTATGAACTGAACTTCTCAACAATATGTCAGCCTTCTGAGGGAGAAATGAAGTGCTCATCACAAACCAAGACAGAGAACTGCAGGTGATAGGACTTGACTAAGACAATGTTAGAAAGGTTGGGATGTGAAATGGGCACACAGAACTCCCCCGACACCCAGAAGACCTCACTGTTTGTTCCAGTTTTCTCTATAGTTGAGGATGAGTAACCTGTAGAGCCCCTACCCTGGTCAGAATGGTTAAGGTGTTTTGGTGTGGAAGACTTTTAGAATTTAGACTGAAATTTAATGAGAACGTTTGTGCTTGAAGTTCAATGGCTATTTTGCAATGTTTTTCTAGTGCATTATTGTAATTTGACTTGAAGTATGGAACTGAATCAACTTCAAGTTTTACTTAGAAATGCAAAATATTGTAGAGGTATGCAGCTGTCCTAAGATTTACTCTCTTGACCCAGCTGTCTGGCAGTCTGAGACATAACTTCCACTATGGACACTCAAGAAAGAGAAATATCATCTCAGGATAGCCGGAAATTAAAGACTAAAAGGCAAGGGAAAACTGGATGAAACATTAAAGAATCAATCTGTTAGATGGGGTGGATAAAGGGAAATGAGGTCAGGTCTATCTGGGTCCTAGATCAGTTTCTTGCTCCTAGCCTAGCAGATAGGTCAGGAAGGATTATCTGAGGCGCGTGCAAGGTAAGGAAGGTATTTGTTCTGCCTTTCTCACTATCACTTCTTTTGCCTTTTATTTTCCTACTCTTGAGCCTCTTCTCTGAACTTTTCCTCTTTCATTCGTGATTTTTGTCTTTTATTTCACCTCAGAATTGCCTGATCTGAGTTATGATTACTTTAAGTTTGTTCAACTTTTTTAAATCATTCAACGACAGTTTCCGATTTGCATTTCTATTTCTGGAGTCAAGGGAGTGCTTTCAAATCCCCCCCTTTGTTCTTCAGAACCACCTTTCTCTTATCACATTTCTAATCAAATTTTAGTCTTAAAATACCTGTCATTTCTCATAGATTTTGGAAGTGTTCAGTGTTCTGACAGAAGTTTTTGAGGAAGTTGGGCATTTTTTCTTTATTTTTTAAAAATATATTTTATTGAGTATACTATTACAGTTGTTCTATTCCCCACCCTTCATTCCCCTCCACCCGCACCCTCCCTCCCCCACCATTCTCCCCCCCTTAGTTTATAATCACATGTCTCAAGTTCTTTAGATTCTATATTTCCCCCACTATTCTTGCCCTCCCCCTATCTATTTTCTACCTAGCATCTATGCTATTTTCTGTGCCTTCTCCCCCCTTCTCTTCCTCCCTCTCCCCTGTTGCTAACCCTCCATGTGTTCTTCATTTCTATGGTTCCACTCCTGATCCAGCTGTCCTCTTGGTTTGCTTTTGTTTTACGTGTGGCTGTTAATAACTGTGAGTTTGCTGTCCTTTCACTGCTCATATTTTTCATCTTCTTTTTCTTATGTAAGTCCCTTTAGCATTTCATATAACAAGGGCTTGGTGATGATGAACTCCTTGAACTTGACCTTATCTAAGAAGCACTTTATCTGTCCTTCCATTCTGAGTGAAAGCTTTGCTGGATAAAGCAATCTTGGCTGTAGGTCTTTGGATTTCATGACCTGGAATACTTCTTTCCAGACCCTTCTTGCCTGTAAGGTCTCTTTTGAGAAATCTGCTGACAGTCTGATGGGTACTCCTTTGTAGGCGACTGTCCCCTTATCTCTTGCTGCTTCTAGGATTCTCTCCTTCATTTTAATCTTGGCTAGTGTAATTATGATGTGCCTTGGTGTGTTCCTTCTTGGGTCCAGCTTCTTTGGGACTCTCTGAGCTTCCTGGATTTCCTGGAAGTCTATTTCTTTTGCCAGATTGGGGAAGTTCTCCTTTATTATTTGTTCAAATAAGTTTTCCTCTTGTGGCTGTTTCTTTCCCCCTTCTGGTACCCCCATAATCCAGATGTTGGAACGTTTAAAGATGTCCTGGAGGTTCCTAAGCCTCTCCTCATTTTTTTTGAATTCTCATTTCTCCATTCCTTTCTGGTTGGATGTTTTGTTCTTCCTTCTGGTCCATTCCATTGATTTGAGTCCCAGTTTCCTTTCCATCACTATTTGTTTCCTGGACATCTCCCTTCATTTCAATTAGTTTAGCCTTCATATGTTCCTCTAATTTGTGACTATAATCAACCAGTTCTGTGAGCATCCTGATAAACAGTGTCTTGAACTGTGCTTCTGAGAGGCTGGCAATCTCTCGGTTGCTTAGTTATCGGCTCTGGGATTTTGAGTTCTTCTTGTGCCATCTTTCTGGGTGTTGGTGCCTGTTACATAGCAAGATTGGAGCCCTAGGTGTTCACTAGAGCAAGGCAACTCAGTCGCTGGGTTATGACACTGTATGTGGGGGCGGGGTCAAAGAGGAACGATGGCGTCCCGTCTGCCGCCTGCTGCTGCGCGCCCACAGGTGGCTGGTGCCTCAGCTGCCACCATCACCTGGGTCCACGCGTTTCATCCCACTGCATGCAAGTGCGCCACCGCCATCAGCCCTCCACTGGGTTCGCCCCCTGGGGTCTGCGTGGTCCGTCTCACTGTGCACGAATGTGCAACCACAGTCAGTCTGCCCCACACCCTGACTGGGTCCGGGCTACTTTCTTCCCAACCCTGCTCTACTGCTGGCTCCGCCCCTCTTACCCTCCGGGTTGAATGGTTAGTTGTTGTCGGACTTCCGTATAATTCAATTTTCTGTTCTTTGGCTCTGTCTTTGCTCTCCAAACCTTTGTTGTATTCAAACTTGATTGTGGGAGAAGGCACAGTGTTTCCACCTATGCCTCCGTCTTGGCGGAAGTCCTTTTCTTTATTTTTGAAAAAAAAAGAAACTGTAATTTGAGAGAATAATTACTCTTCCTGATGGATTTATTCTGTTAACTATAGCCATCAAGGACAAACATCACATTGTTTTCTCTCTCTTTTTTTTTTAAGTTTGTTAAAAGCGTTGATTTCATCAAAGCATGGTTTTAAACAACTTTTTCTAGAATGCTTTGGATGAATTCAGAAACACATTTATAGGAATTTTTAGACTAGCTCATTCGTATTGCTTCCACTAGTGTCAACAACTTTTGGAGGATCACATTTGACTATCCCAGTGCCTCTCAGATCTGTCCTGTGTGGACCAGGGAGGGAATCTGAAGTGTGCTGGAGCCACTCACCTAATCCGAATCTTTTGGTTGCTCTGTAACGGACAGCAGTTCCTCACCTGCTGCTCTCCCTCCCCACACAGCGTCTGCTGACTGGGAAACCTGGTTTTGAAGACCTCAACTCCTGGGAGGAGACTTTCTCTATCTGCAGCCCTATTTAGGCCCGATCCAAAGGGTTAATGTACTCCCCAGGTGTCCAACCTCAGTTTTCAATTTATTGCCCTCTCAGCACATTTTTTTAGGACTCGCCCAGGTTTATATCCTCTGTTCCACTATCTTTGTCAACTGGCAAGTGTCCTGTCACAGAGAGACAATGGAAATCAAAGAAAGGGACCATTGTTCGGTTTGGGGGCTCTTCAGCAGGCCTTTTTTGACCAACCTACGTTTAGAAAACCCCCTTCAAAAATGACTTGCTGGTCCAGTGTGTTGTGTATGGGTGTATGTTTGTCTTCTTCATAACGTTTATGACAATAGAGTCACGGTTTTTGTTGTATGGAAATGTGGGTTTTGTCTACCTCTGTGGGAGCCATGGCAATACCTACTTCCTGTTTGCTATTTTATTACCAAAACCTAGAGTAGTTTCATAAACATAGCAAGCACAGACTAAATACTCATTAAGTTAAAAATGGCCATCAGTGACCTATTGAATGTTTTCATGCTATGCCCTATGCTGCTCTCATCAAAACTAGTAAGTCAGTCTCCACTGTCCTGAGAGTCCTGGTACCAACCCAGATATCTCATATTGTGCTCACTGCTCTGATTCTAGCACCTGCCTAAGGCATCTCTTTTAAAACCTCACTGCTTCTTCTCCAGTGAACACTTAATGACAGAACCAGAAACCAATTTTAGGCATTAGATATTCTGTAATTGCCCCCAGAATATAACTCAGAGAGAGAATGTGCTTGGGCAACACTCCTACTTCTTTCCTGAATACACATGAGGGGTCATTTCTAGAAATAAGTACTACTTCTCTGAAGCCACTCCATGCTTGCCCTGACTAAATGCACGCACCAAAGCTTTTCAGTCAAGCATACCCCACCTCAGGTTCAACACAGACCTAACCAATCTGATCCTATATCAGCTAGCCCCGCAGTAATCAAGGTCTAGATTCACTCATTGCCTTTGTTCTGGTATTCAGTAGACCCAGGACAAACCTATATTCATTTGCATGCTCACTAAACTGCAGACTTTTTCCCTTTCAGCATGTGTATAAAAAATGTATGACCAGATATTTATCCTGATTCCTGATTTGTACTCAAATTTTCTCAATTGGCACTAAAGCATTTGCCAAACCTTGGGTCATTTGGCTTGACCAGAACCCTAAGGAGCCAGCCAGTTCTTGCCAGCATTCCTCTCCAGGAGCAAGTACATTTCTCCCTGCAGCTGCTAGCTCCAAACAAAACCTACAATGCCACTACCACCTGCCAATCCTGGCACTGCCTGCTGCTTCTTGTCCCTCACCCAAACAGAGCCCATGTGCATGCATCAGCCTAAATCAGGTCAAGAGTATCAGAGACCTTCAGCTCCGTAGTTTGTATTGTAAACTTTCGGTCTTCAGAAATGAGAGTCGGTGCCAAGAACAGGTCCTCACTCTTGATCCAACCATTCTCTGATTATGGTGATTCCCAAAGATGCTGTCATCAGTTCTGGTATACTCTGAGGCCCTTGAACTATGAATGTACTTAAAAAAAAAGAAAGAAATTATTAATGTGCTCCTTTAAGGAGGAAATCACCACTGGCATTATGAGCGCTTCCTTGCCAATTCCATATAGGTTTTTTTGGAAAGGAACTCTCAGTAGAAAAGAATCTTTATTCAAAAAACTCTTCATTCCAACCCTTTTCTAAATCCTTGCCTAACCAAATTATGAGACTATCTCTGCCCCTTTCTAGTCTAGGTTCCAGACCCCTGAACATTTGTCCACTGTCTCATCAATATGTTAGTACTGCATCTCAACTAGTTTTCCCAGACCACCGGGACTAGACCCAGACCTTCTCCAAGTTTTATCACTCAGCAGCTACAATAACTGCCTTATACCTTTTATTACAAACACCCTGACTACGCTAGGATGTGGATCCAGACTTTTGTAATATGACAAATCCTGAAAACAAGTTACAGACCTAAATCCCTAGATCTAATGCTTGCCCCACCCGTTTATCCAAAGCAACTTTTGCAGAGTCACCTGTAGATCTCGATGTAGCAAAACCTGAGATAAATCAGAGAGGGCAGCTGACTGTAGCTCAGCACAGATTCAAGAGGAGATGTGTGTCCAAACAACTCTGGGCATAGGGACGAGGAGCTCCACTCAGGTAGGGGATGAGTCAGGTAGGGGATGAACATCATGGAGGGGCAGATGAATGATATGGACCTTTTCCATTAAAAACAAAACTTAAATTCACAGGCGCACAAATTATATCTAAAATAGGTAGAACTCAGAGACACCTAAAACTCGTCAATCAGTGGGCCCCAGGTTAACAACTGCTAAAATAAAGTCCAACAGAGATAGTTATTAAATCTGTGCCAAGACTTGCATGAGTGGTAAAAGCTTCTGCAGAAGCATTCTTTTTTTTCATTCCTTAACTTTAAGGATACACATTCTTTTAAAAAGAGGTTAAGAAGTATCTAAAGACAATGTTGAAACTCCAAAGACTGTAGGAATCCAGTATCTTTCTACCCAAAGTATGAACCCAGTCAGATGGGAGCCTGACAGAAATGCAAAATCTCAGGCCCTGACCTAGACCTGCTAAATCAGAATCTGCATTTTTAACAAGGTCCCCAGGGGTAAACACATAAAAAATGATAAAAATTCATCTAGCAAATAAGAGAGAGTATCCAGATTGCCTCTAAACATTGAGTAATATTATTTGGCTTACACTGAAAATTAATCCCGCCTTTGCCTACTTGGCAAGCTTCTGTCTATTTTTCAAAATCCTACTCAAACATAATCCCCTTCATGGAGCCTCTTCTGCACCTGCCCCCAATCCAAGAAAGAGTAATTTACTCCCATCCTCCTCTTAACCAATTTTTATTCTACTCAATACTTTCTATCCTATTCTAATTTTATACAATATTATACACAGCAAGAGGTTTTTCATAAATAAATAAAATGTATTTTCTTAAATCCTAAATAAAATGTAGATCATAAATTGGCTATATATTAAATGCTTCAGTTTCCAAAGTTTCTTGTTCCTAATGTAACATCAGACATAAAGCTTCCTTGAAACCTCAATTTCACATCCAACATGGAGTTATTTCTTTTTAAATAGAGGGTTTGATCTTTAAATCGTTAGCAGGAGGACTTCTGACCAGGATGGAGGCGTAGGTAGAAATACTGTACCTCATCACACAACCGGATTTAAAAACAACAAAGATTTAGAAACATAAACAAAACCAAAACAGACAGGAAGCTGAATTGTACAGAAGTCCAACAACAACGAACCATTCATCCAGACCAGTAAGAGGAATGGAATTGGCAGCCAGCGGAGAAGGGTTGTGGCAGGAAAAAGCCGTGGCTGCCGGACCTACCCAGGCAAGCAGGCAGTGGTTGGCAGATCCCAGGCTCAGGGTGGCAACAGGCAGAGCCAGTGAGAGCGCAAGGTGGCTGGCTGACCATGGTCACACTTTCACACACAGATAAACCAGGGAAAGGAGCGAGCAGTGAGACAGACCACACAAACCAGGGCCCCAGCAAAGAATTAAAACCTAAAAGCACCAATTAGAGAAACTGTCGGGGGTCGTGGTGCCAGGAGAGGCTCCCAGGCTCACAGAAAGTTTGTTGGAGAGACCCACAGGGTTCTGGAGGGCGCACAAGCCCACCCACCCAGGAACCAGCACCAGAAGGGCCCAATTTGCTTGTGGGAAATGGCAGGGGGGACTGAAATTCACTACAAAGCAAAAAAAAAAAATACCATTGCTCCCTCTCTGACCCTGCCCCCAGTCACAACCCAGCAACTGGGTTGCCTGGCCCTGGTAAACACCTAAGGCTCTGCCCCTCAGACATAAGAGTCATGAACAGACTAAAACATTATGGCTCAACCAGAAGAACAGCTCAAAGCCCCAGAGCCAATACTTCTAAGAGACCAAGAGACAGCCAACCTATCAGATGCATAGTTCAAAACACTGGTGATCAGGATGCTCACAGAACTGGTTGATTTTAGTCACAAATTAGAGGAAAAAATGAAGGCTACACTAAGTAAAACAAAGAAAAATGCACAGGGTACCAATAATGATGGAAAGAAAACTGGGACTCAAATCAATGGAGTGGAGCAGAAGGAAGAAAGAAACAACCAAACAGAAAAGAATGAAGAAATAAGAATTCAGAAAAATGAGGAGAGGCTTAGGAACCTCCACGACATCTTTAAACATTCCAACATCCAAATCATAGGGGTACCAAAAGGGAAAGAGAAACAGCAACAAGTGGAAAACTTATTTGAACAAACTTATTTGAACAAATTGGGAGAACTTCCCCAATCTGGCAAAGAAAATAGACTTCTCAGAAGTTCAGGAAGCTCAGAGAGTCCCAAAGAAGCTGGAGTCAAGGAGGAACACACCAAGGCACATCATAATTACATTAGCCAAGATTAAAATGAAGGAGAGAATCCTAGAAGCAGCAAGAGATAAGGGGACAGTCACCTACAAAGGAGTTCCCATCAGATTGTCAGTGGATTTCTCAAAAGAGATCTTACAGGCAAGAAGGGGCTGGAAAGAAGTATTCCAAGTCACGAAATCCAAAGAACTACATCCAAGATTGCTCTATCCAGCAAAGCTTTCATTTAGAATGGAAGGGCAGATAAAGTACTTCTCAATTAAGGTCAAATTCAAAGAGTTCATGATCACCAAGCCCTTATTACATGAAATGTTAAAGGGACTTATCTAAGAAAAAAGAAAATAAAAAATATGAACAGTGAAAGGACAGCAAACTCACAGTTATTAACAACCACACCTAAAACAAAAGCAAACTAAGCGGACAGCTAGATCAGGAGCAGAACCATAGAAATGGAGATCACATGGAGGGTTAACAACAGGGAAGTGGGAGGAGGAGAGAGCAGGGGAAGGTACAGAGAGTAAGTAGCATAGACAGTGGAGAGAAAATAGACAGGGGGAGAGCAAGAATAGTATGGGAAATGTAGAAGCTAAAGAACTTGTGACACTTGGACATAAACTAAAGGGGGGAATGGGAGGGAGAGGGGTGTGCAGGGTGGAGAGGCATGAAGGGGGGGAAATGAGACAACTGTAATAGCATAATAAATAAAATATATTTTAAAATTGTTAGCAGGAACAATACTAGAATATCTTAGATTAACTCTACAGTTGCTTCTCCAACTCACAGTATTAAATTCTACGTACCCAACACAGCTCCAGGTGTGAGCTTGACTGAAGTTCTCTGGTGATCTGAGATGCACCTGGCTCTTTTGTTAACTTACTCTTCTTCACAGTTTGCAGCTACACACAGAGTAGACAAATAATATGCAGGTCTAGTGCAAAAATCGCTCTCTCAGGTTTCTGCAAAGTGTGGCACTGCATCAGAGCCTTTGGTCTGACCAGAGCCATGTAAACAATGATTGGCTGCCATGTAAACAATGATTGGCTGTTACACAGCAGTAAGTGTGACCGGGCTCCGCCCCTCAGACCTGTTCCCAGGTGGAGCCTCTTTACTAACCCCTCCAAAGGGCCCTTCCAGATTCTAATACAAGGCCATTTTCTTGGAAAGGTTTTATCTGACCCTTTAAAAGTTTAAGTTGTCTTCTTTACACACTTCATTTCAGAGGTGTAAAAGAGAAACAGGAGAAAGAATCTCAAGGTGGGGGCAAGGCGAATGAAACAATGGAAGGCAAAGATGAAAATTAAGTCAAAAGTCACTGCATATACTCAGTGGTCAGAAGAACTGACTTCCAGTATTTTCCAGTATTACTTCATATTACTCTGCTTATTAAGACTCTGCTTATTGTGGCTGAAGATTGTATCCTCCCATTCTCCTGTTCCCAACTAAATAAAATCTTAAAGGGTGCCACAGTATTAAAGAAGAATCAGCTTAACACAGGGCATACATACATTGATCAGTCAAGCGATCTAATAATGAGCAATTTAATATAAGAAGGAAAACTCTCTGCTTGAGTCAGTAATCATGTTGCATCCAACTGTATAGTGTAAGGTAATACACAAACAGACAAATGAAGAATCCATAGCTCTTATCCCAAATTAAAGATTTGTGTCTATTCTTTATCAATCTTATTTGACTTCAAACATGATTTCACTAATATTAAAACAAAATATAAACAAGTCATAGTTTGCCAAATAGTAGACACAGCTGAAACACATACGGTGCATAAATCAGCAAAATAAAAAGACAGATTTTGGAAGTTCAGTAAAATATTTTACTGCCACCTAAAATTAGTTAATTCATTCTTTCTTGCTCATCATTTACTATAAAATTACCCATTTGAAGTATTTTAATAAAATTTGTGTTTTCTGTTTTTTTTAGACATTTCTAACACATGTTGAGTATAAAATTGAAGGGGATTTGAGACCCTCACATTTCCTTAATCTGTTTTGCTCATCTGCAATGTGCTGTTCGCGCTGCCATTGACACAAACAGTGATACTCATTCTGTCAATAAAAACAGCATCGATGCTAAAAAGCAATTTAGAATATTGATCGCTAGCAGTCTTCTATAATCTAAAGCCACTGTTTATTATCCATTATCACCCATCCCTAGAAAAACATTTCCCGCTCTCAAATTTCAGACCATTATCAAACTGCTGAGAGTGCTGTTGCTGTTATTATGGAGTCAAATGCTTTCAGCACGTACTTCCCTAGTTGTACTACAGGGGAGAACTCCACACAAACTCCACTTGAGTTTTAAAGAACAGGGCGGATTTGCGGGGGCAGAATTTTCTCTGAAGAAGCTGTCTTGCTAGAGTTCCTGAACAGCTCAGCTTCAAAGGACACACTGTGCTTCCACATGAACAACCTGTGTTGATTTCAGCTGCTGCCTAATTGGCTCATGACTGAATGATACCCCTGAATGCATTGCATTTGTATCACCAAAGTAAACAAGCAATCTCCATCCTGCATAATGCCAGTGCTAACTAACCCTGCCTGAAAGAAAATGCTCTTATCTGAGTGTTCTGCTCCCACATTTCTGGATGCCTTGGGGCCTTTTGTTCAATCTCGGATTGAATTCCCTGACAAGTAGAATCTTAGCAGATCTCTGGTGGGATGCCATACACTACACTTAGACAACTTCATAATAGTAATGGCAGTAGTAGTAGTGATAAACACTTGCAGGAAAGTCCAATGCATGGTGTGCAAGAGCTTCAAAGAAATAAATTACTGTTTATATATATATATACACACATATATATGTATGTATATATACATATATATTTACACACACTGCAAAATTAATTTTAATCCTATTTTCTTTATCGCAGCTTTATTTTTCTTTCTTTCTTTTCTTTCTTTCTTTCTTTCTTTCTTTCTTTCTTTCTTTCTTTCTTTCTTTCTAAACTGAATTTACTGTGGTGACATTGTTTAATAAGACCATATAGGTTTCAAGTGTATAACTCTGTAACATATCCTGTATTGTGTACTCACCATCCAAAGTCAAGTCTCTTTCCATTACCATTTACCCCTCTTTACTCTCTTCTTCCTCCCCCATCCCCTTTCCTTCTGGAAAGCACTATACTGTTGCCTGTGTCTGTTTTTTTGTTGTCATTGTTTCATTTTTTTGCTCAATCTTTTCACCTTTTTCATCCAGCCCCTGAACACCTCTCCCCACTGACAGCTGTGAGTCTGTTCTCTGTACCTATGAGACTGTTTCTCTTTTGTTTGTTAGTATATTTTGTTCATTAGATTCCACGTGTTAGTGAAATCATATGGCATCTGTCTTTCACTGACTGGTTTACTTAGGATAATACTCTCCATGTCCATCTATGCTGTCACAAAGGTAGTATTTTCTTCTTTCTTATGACTGAGTAGTATTCCATTGAATAAATGTACCACAGCTTTTTTATATACTCATTTAGTCATGAGCCTCTGGGGTGCTTCCAAATCCTGGCTATTGTAAATAACATGGCAATGAACATTGGAGTGCAGAAATTCTTTCAAATTAGTATTTCAGTTTTCCTCAGATATAGTTCCAAAAATGAATCGCTGGGGCATGAGGCAGTCCATGCTTTCTTAAATTTTTTTTAAAAGAGAAATTCTAACTTCAGGGACATACCAAGAATTTTTTTCTTCTACACTATTTCTGGTGGTCAATTTACTTTAAATCTTTAATTTAAGAAAGTAAAAATTGTTGGTTTGGTGCTGAATTTCTCTTCCTTAAAGAAAAAATAGGATAATAAATGTATTTTATAATCATTTCAGGAGGGCTTTTTGCCATCCTTGTTTGTGTTTTTTGTGATGCTAGGATAGCTGTTGCCATCTGCACCGCCAACGGTGAAGTAAAACTTAAGTATCACCAGCTGCCGCATAGGGTTAAACTTGCCTGATAACAACCCAGGACAAGGTCTCCAAAAAGCAACAAATAAAGTAGATAAGATTTAACAGTTTTAAATTCCAGTAACAATTTTCTAGGCATGTGTTAATTTTAGTAGAATGCCCCAAATTTCACCTTCATTGAGTAAGGTATATAATTTTATTTTGAGGGAAAAAATGTGTGTCTATATACTCTCTATTGCATTCATATGATACCATAATACACTTTAAAAATTCTTACTAATGCTTCCTGGCTGGTGTAGCTCAGTGGATTGAGCGCAGACCTATGAACCAAAGGGTCCCAGCTTGTTTCCCAGTCAGGGCACATGCCTGGGTTGCGGGCCAATTCCCAGCAGGGGACGCACGAGAGGCAGCCATACATTGATATTTCTCTCCTTCTCTCCTCCCCTTTCCATCCAAAGGTAAATAAATAAAATCTTTAAAAACCCACAATTATTTTAAAATTCTTACTAACGTAATTATAGCAATATTAGGAGTATATAATAACAGAGATCCATCACTTTAGAGAAACTATGTTTTAGGAATTGAAGACTCTCCTGTTTTTTTCTTAGTGTCCAGATAATGATTTTAAAAGTTGTTTTTGATTAAGTAATTTTTATCCCTCTGTACAAGATTTCTAACCCTAAGGAAATCACTGGAAATGCAAATGACTTTTAACAAGTAAGGATCCAGAAATATCTGGCAATATTATTTTTCTGATGGGTACACACACCTAATTAAGATTGATGACTGAGAGTGGTTTTGTTCATTGGAGACTGCTTTTTGATTTTCACAAAGCTATGCCAGGTTCAAGGCGTTGGCCTAGGAGATCTGGGAGCCAGTGATGCTGTTCATATGTTGAAGGTAGTATAGCTGCACTGAGCAACTGAGCTTCATGGAGAGACAGGATCTAAATACTAAGGGAAGGTATGCCTATGAATTGAAAACCCTGAAAACGTAAGGCACTATTTGAGCTACTCAAGTAGTTCTGAAGTCCAAGGTCAAAGCATTTTAGAGCATCATTAATAGAATATCTTTGTCAAAAATGCAAAAGGGTTTAATATTATCTATTCAACATATCATAGTATTCCAGGCAGGTAAAATTAGAAGTACACAGTGGTATGGATTTGTTGTTATTGTTTTGTGTAATACAGTTATTCCAAAGATGTATTTCAGTAAGAACATTTTACAAAGTAAAAATGAGGAATTGAGATGAAGTCCCAAAACAGAGAAATAAAAACATTTTGATAGTTTCTAGACTAGAGAGTTCTGGGAACGAGAGGAAGAATGACACTCTCATCTTCAACAGTTCAATTTTTGTGTAGATTTCAGAAATAATATAAAAAGCCTTAATCAAGCCTTTTTATCTCTCAAGGCCTCTGTCTCCTCAGCTGTAAAAGTTCATATGGAATTAAATAAGTTCCATTGTACACCCCTTATCCTGTAATTTATATTTGAATTATTAATTTTATTAATAATGAATTAATAAATATAAATTATAATTATAAATATAAATATATTTATATTTATATTTAAATTATATAAATTATATAAATTATAATTGAATATGGAATTAAATAAGTTCCATTGTACACCCCTTATCCTGTAATTTATATTTGAATTATTAATTTTATTAATAATGAATTTATAAATATAAATATAAATATAAATATATTTAAATTGTATAAATTATATAAATTATTAATTGAATTATTAATTTATATTTGAATTATTTATTTATTTATTTATTTATATTTGGATCTCCTTCACTGTTCTTTCTCACCAGAAGACATTCTTGGATAACTTTAAATACTTAACAGAATCTTCATTCCAATTCAAAGGGATGACTTCAAGTGCATAGTGTCCCAACTAGGAGAGTTCTGGTATTTTATGAGTAGTAACATTTGACTTGAACTGGAGAAGTCTGTCCTTTCAGACAAAAAAAATAGCTCTCCTAGCATGCTTACTGCAGCAAAATATGGGTCTTGTTATATTTGAAAATGAAAAGTCCAAGAACTCTGCTTTGTTACCCAAACATTGGTGTCTCCTGGATGCTCTGTATAGCCCTGAAGGACAATGATACATAACTAACACAACCAAGAAAAGAGAGATGAGGCTCTCGCTGGTATACCTCAGTGGGTTGAGAGTGGGCCTGTGAACCAGAGGATCACGGTTCGATTCCCAGTCAGGGCACATGCCGGGGTTGCAGGCCAGTTCCCAGCGGGGGTTACACGAGAGGCAACCATACATTGATATTTCTCTCACTCTCTCCTTCCTTTACCTTCTAAAGATAAATGAATACAAGCTTTAAAAAAAGAACTTAAAAAAGAAAGAAAAGAAAAGAGAGATGACCATTGTCAACATTAGGAGCCAACTGGCCAAGGTCGAGAACCAATGGCTCTATAGAATTTAGGAAACACAGATGAACTCGTTCCTATATGGAGATGTTCTAATTGCCAGAGATTTACTGAAATGTCTCTGTTCAACCTTCAAAATCATTTAGTCAACATGAAAACAATGCTAATTAAAACCTAGAATGCAGTTGATCAGATGACTTAATGGATAGCGGACATGTTCTAATAATAAACTAAAATAAAGTACAAGCATTTCATCAAAAAGATTTTAGTGTTTATTTTGTGAAACAGGTTGGGTTTCTTTCTTGTTAAGACAGACAAGAAGGGAAAGAAGGGGAAGGGTCATCAAGACACATGTATAAATGACCCATGGACAAAGACAATCGGGCAGGGGAGAAAGAATGTGGGAGGCAGGGGTGGGTAGGGTGAGGAAGAGTAATGAGGGGGAATGAGGACAACTGTAAATGAACAACAATGAAAAAATGAAATGGGAACCCTTATTTAAAAAGGCAGACAAGAAAAAACTGAGCATAAAAAAGTGAAGAAATTCAACAAAATTTAATAAACACATTATATTTTAAAATAATTTATATCAGTTCACAATTTGTAAAAGGTGTGTAACTCTACGCACTGTTTTCTACTCTGTTGACAAGTCTGCTTTAAGTAACAATGGTTGCTTTAATTGTTCAGCTAAAAGTATTATTTTTAAAAGTTGTCATTAACTATGAAAGCTTTGAAATGGGGTAGGTAGTCATCTATAAAAAGTATAATGATTGGAAAAGAATTAATGAAGAGGTCCAAGGCCCTGGCTGGTGTAGCTCAGTGGATTGAGCGCGGGCCTGCAAACCACACAATCACGGTTCGATTCCCAGTGAGAGCACATGCCTGGGTTGCAGGCCAGTTTCCAGCAGAGGACTCATGAGAGGCAACCATACACTGATATTTCTCTCCTTCTCTCCTTCTCTTCCCCTCTAAAGATAAATAAATAAATAAATAAATAATATTTAAAAAGTAAAAAAAAAAAGAATTAATGAAGAGGTCCAATTGCTTCAAGTATTGGCAGTTCAGTTCACAGGGATATCTGATGCTAAGGGTGAACAAAGAGATTTGAAGAATTAATTGCAATTTAAAATTCCTCTGAATTCCACTAACAGTAAGATAATAATATGCAAAATTTTGAAACCATGATAAACTTTTTTTTCTATGATGTGTTCTTTTTGTTTTGTTTGCTTCTCATATTTCTTCTATCCCTAAGTGGCTTTCATCAGTTAAAATACAGTGAAATGTGATAAATATCCAAACTTCTGTCAAAGGGTCATCTTTGAAAAAGTAGTAGATGTGACACGTTGCCCTCAATATTTCTAAAATTAAAATGGTTACTATGATGTCTCTGTTGATGCCATATATAAGATAGCTTTTGTTCTATTTTAAGCTTGACTACAAGACACTGGAAATTAGAGTATTGTAGGATACTCTAATTTTAATGTTTTTAGAAGTGTAATTTATTACACTCTTTTTGCAGATCCAACAGAGCTTCAACCAACAATGCAAAACACCAAACTTTTATAGTACAAAGAAAATGTGTTTAAGAATGACAATAGCAAAATGTGTTTAAAAATGTCAGCTTCATTAATTTAGCAAAAAGAATAAATATGTCTTGAAAAACAAAACATGAGTCTTCCTGAACTAGAGTCCACCAAGTGTGACTGAATTAGACTGAAATATGATCTGATTAGACATACATGTGTACACTCAAAATATCTCCTGTCAATGTTACAATTTGTGATATACTCTTGTCAATCAGGTTTGCCTAATCAGAATATAAAATTTCATAAAAGCTATACTCAAGAGAACAACATTAACACACTCCTAATATTGCAAACATAATTAACTTTGAATTATGTGAATTAATAGCGCCTAACAAATTATCATTCAGCTCTGAAATTAAATTCTTTCATACCATTAGATTTGTTTGTCAAGCTCAAGTAGGCAAAAGTTGTGTCTAATAAAGTAATAGTGGTGTTTGGCTAAGAGTACCTTTGAGAAATATTTTTTTATCCAAAATAAATCAGATAATTTCTATTATTAATTTGTGAATATCATAGCATTTACATAATAAAATTAAGGATACTCATACAGGATACTTTATATTTACTACCAAAAGTCCTTTTACAATTACCTCTTTAATTAGACATTTTATATGATTATTTTGTGGTTGCATACCTGTAATATGAACCCATTTAATATTGTCTTAGATTTACAGATCTTTTTAATTAAAGTGAACTAGTTTTGCCAATTAAAAAAAGGGAAAATCAGGGTCATCTAAACTTTAGTTTACATTATCTAAGATAATTCCCTCTATTTATAATCAAAATGTATTATACATAAACAAATAAGAAATCAAAGAACATAAAATTCAAATATTTTCATATAACCACAAGAACTGGAATTTGAAATACATAATTCTTATATTGCATGGCCCATCCACATTAATTCTAATGTTTCACTGAACTGAGATTTTAACACATAAGGAGCAAGGATGAAGACAGACTTCACTTTTGGGGGGGAAAGAAAGGAACTTTGCTCATATGTTTGATTAAGTTTTCCTACAGGGTGGTATCTGAACATTGCAGATCCAAACAATGATTAAAGAGAGGCTTTGGAGAGGCCTGGGGAATAACTAAATGGGAGGAAAGACAAATGATTTAAAAAAAAAAAACTCTTGCAGATTCAGCTGACTTGAGTGCTGACATAGTGCATCTGGTTTCTCACTCAAAAATGACTCCAAGAAATGTCCCAAGATCCTGAGACCCTGGTAAGTTTAGCCAACTTAGCTTTTCAGTACTTTTTCAATGTGCTTCGAGACTAAGTGTGCTATGCAGGGAAATAGGAAAGTGAACAAAAGGTGTTTGGAGACTGAGTTTAATTTTAAGGGTCATTTTTCAATAGCAAGGCTTTCTGTATATTCTAATTATAAAACTGAGCTGGGAAGAAGACAAGAAAGATGCTTATCAGGAATTTCATTCTACATTGAAGGATGTTGCTATTGTCAGGCACAACGCTGGCTTTCTTTCACCAGCCATCTCATCTCTCCCACCACTAGCTGCACTTGGAAAATGTACAGCAATTTTCCAGCCAGAAAGATGGGCTTGTTCTCATTCCGAATTCTGTCCATAACCTCTTTCTGCATCCCTCCTATAAAAGTGGCTCCAACACACCAGGTGAATTGTCAGGGTTAGACGGTATTGGCCTTGGTGAAATAAGATGATTAGATAGATAGGTAGATAGATAGATCCAACTACTTGTTCCCAGGAAGATAGATCATGTGTCTTAATCATGACAGAGCATTTAACTACAAGCCTATTTTTAGCTGAAAAATATTTCATATAATTTTAATGAAAAATGGTACCTGTTACCTCAAACTTCAGTAATATGAAAATTTGGAATTTTATAACATTGCAGTTTGTTTTAATATTTAGCAACATACTTTCCCAATAAAAGATAAAACTTTTCCTTTTGAGACAGAAATGTGTATACCAAAGTCATGGATCACCAGAGAAAAGCTGGCTGGCTGGTCATCAAGATATGACCCCTTGCAGGAAGGCTTAACTCTAGTAAATACATTAGTCCAGTATCTGGCCCTCATAGCAAGAGTTTATGCTAATGTTCCATGATCGGGCCTGTTTCCTAAAGGGGCTGGATTTTATTAACTGAGCTCACACAAACTCACGTGTGAAAACTAGAACATTTACTTATCTAACAGAAGCAATACTGCCTAGGAGATGGGTCTGTCCATGTTCGTGGGACAGAACTTCTTTGCTGAAACCTAGTAGAAAAACAGTGCACACCAGAGGATGGTATATATGTCCTATGTAAGCCTGACCAACCTCACTCATCCCTTCAACACATTCCTTCCTCAGGAAAGGAACAAACTGATGGTCTAGACAGAGAATTTCTCAGGAGTATCCAGAATCGAGCTGTGCCTCACTGCGTCTGTACTCGTGAGCATTTGATTGCACTTAGGCTAATGTCTCTAGACCCTGCAGAGACCTCACTGACTTAACCTTTCCTTCTTTTTCTTCCTATCTCATCCTCAGAGAATAAGAAAAGTGAGGTCTTTATTTAACGAAATGGTTGTTTAAGTGCAATATTCATTTATTTTTTCATATGCAAAAATTTTATTTTGAAAATAGCCAAAGAAGGGAATGACTGCATTTGATCGTTACTATTCTAGTTTGAACCTCGAACACTTTTAATTCCAAAACTTAGTTCTATTTTCCTTGAGTAAAGTTTGGGCTACTTGAGGCCCTTGACACCATAGCAATAACACTGATCTTCTTTCAGTTTCTCGTGATGCTCCTCCATCTCCTTTGAGGGCTTTTCCTCTGTTGTCAATTCCTTACAGTTTGGTATTTCCCAGTATTCTATCATTGGCCGTCCGATCCTTCCAATCTGACCCCTCCTCCATCATAGTTTCCTAAGAACCAATGTATATTCCAAACTCATGCTTGAAAGTCCCATAATTACCTCAAACTCAACTTGCAGAAGTTTGTACTAGGAAAATCCTGGCCCTCTGTCATGTAACCATTTTTCCATCCCACAGAACTCGAAAATATTATTTATTCCAATATATTCAATTACTTTCTAAATCCTATGGATTATACCTATGACCTTGTAAAAATTTATAACTCCTCTGCCACTGTTTCTGTCCTTGTCACCAGTAAGCTTCTCTCCCATATTACTAAAACAATTTCCCAACTCGTTTCTATTTCTCCATCATTGTCTCTATTGCAGTTCATTCTCCACATTGTGCAAGAAGTGATCTTTCTAAAAGGTATCTAATTTCACTGCTTACAACCCTTAATGATTCCCTTTTTCCTGATAAACGCTACCTAATGTGAGGTTTAATGCATCATACAGTAATTACCTAGCTACTTGGTCAAAGTCTTCCTAGAGATAGTCACTATATTTTGTTCATTTTACTCTCACTACCTACCAGCATCTGATAAATGAGAGTAGTTCAAAAAATACTGGTGAATCAATTAATGAATATAAATAAACTTTGTATGAGAGGGATATCCGCAAACAGAAAATAATGCATTTGTAACATTAGGGACATGTTACAGTCATACAAAGACATAACAAATTTTTTAAAATCACTGTATGTGTGTAAAACAGGGCTATACATGGTGGTAAACAGGGAGGTGAAATGACCCTGTGTCTATTATCTTATTTGACCCTCAAAGCCAAACTGTGAACTAATACTCGAGGGAAATAAACTAACAAAAAAGATAAAAGTAAACATTTTAGAGGACTAACTATAGACTTCCAATTTTCTAGTGCATGCTTTTAGGTATATTATAAATCCTAGTTTTCTCCTGATAACGCACTCTTTTTACTTGCTATTAAATGTTTTGACTCACAAAACATGTATATATCAGTACTATTTTCTAATGGGAGCACATTTAAATATGTGCATATATATGCATAAAGAAAGTAGACCATAGGTAAAATTTAGGGCTCTGGCAAATGGCTTCTTTATGTCTCAGTTACCTTTTTCATTAAATAAGGATAGTAATAGTACCTACCTAGTAAGTCTGTGTGAGGCTTACATAAGTTTACTAATGGAGTAATAGGGCAGATGCGGGAACACAGTATACACATTAGTTATTAGCTTTTATAATTATTAAGTTATAATTATAACTTGATAAGTTACTACTTGAGTTCTATTATTTTATCTGGAAGTTAATGTCTATATAAAAGTCACTTTCAAAAATGTATACTAACCTTAATTAAAGGCAATTAATTGTAGCATGTATTTTCACTTAAATTGTGTGTATATAATTTTTTCTACTTATGTCATCATTCTCCTAGACTTTTTTCTTTTTTTTCAAATATTATTTTAAGTAATTGGTAGGGAATGTTGGGATTACACTATCCAAACAAATTTCTTCTAGAATAAGTTTACATTCAACAAATTCTGTATTCAAATTCCCTAAGTACTTCTTGAACATTTTTCCTCCTCCCTAATGTTTATATAACATTTTCATTACTTAACTTCTAAGAGCAAATGACTGTTATTAAAACCAAATTTTTACAGGCTGTTAGTTTCTAGTGCAGATCATTGCCTCTAGGTGTTGCAGACTCAAAATCAAAACTACTAAATAATTTAGAAGTAAATTAGCAATTAGCTGAAAATGACATTGGAAAGGGTGGCTCGTATGGGGCAAGCGGGTTGCCAGAAGTATCTCAATCTGGAAGACTCGTCGGATCTCTCTTCTCGCTCTTCCTCTCTCAGAAAAGATAAGAACCTGTAAAGGACATTTCTATGTCAGAAGTGTGACATTTCTATTTGTAAGGACAGTTTTATAATACATATATTTAATGCCAGTTTATTTCTGCAGAGTTAATTGTGGCTAAAAATTCTAATGTGCTAGCATAAAATTGCTAACTATATTCTTACCTATTAGAAAAAAATCCTGTACATACAAAAAACCTGGAGGGACAGATATCTGGTATCGAGATAGAAGTTTGTAATTTCATCTTATTTTCTAATCAGCTGTACTGTTAGCCCCCACATCATTTAATTGTTTTGAAGGAAATTAAAAAATAGAAAGCTGTATTTGGGGATAGCATGATTTTCTTAAAGCCTCATATTGGAAAGCAGAAAGTAACACAGTAACAAATACTCTGTTTTCAAGACACCAACATAAAAGTCACTGCAAAATTCGAAAGTGTAGAGTTGGAAAGGATCTTACAGAATGCCCTCAGGTTTTACCGCTGAGAGTATTGAGATGCAGAGCGGGTTAGTCATCACGCCAAAAGCATGACGGGTTTGTACCACTTCTGGAGCAAAAACCTCTGTCTTTTAAAGCCAAATCCCACATGCTTTCTGTGTCTCGATTCAAAACAAATTATTGTGGATCATTGGTTCCTGCTAACTCATTTGTTTTTGTCTTTCACACCAGATCACCCAAACTTCAGAGCACAGTCAGTATGGTTTGACGCTAAGCCCAATAAATAGAAGCAAAGGGCCACAGGGCTGCAGAAATACACCAGATTTCTCACAGTGCCCGCATTTCCCAGACAAGGTCCTGTCAAGATTTCACCAGGAAAAGAAAGGACCCAGTATCTTGTTTCCCCATTCTAGGAGACCCGTTGCAGATCTCCATCCTCCCCTTTCTCATTCTGGTATGTAAGGGTCTCCTTCGTATCAGTTTGTCCTCCGTGGAAAAGTGAAGACCTGACCAAGCATCCAGGAGTGCTTTCTCCACTTATATATTCACTCCACAGTTTGCTAAAACGTGACATTCCTGAGAGCCAGATGAGTTCTTATTTTGGCACCCTCCCATAATGTGCCAAATTAGTGCCTGGTAAGTGCCAATTACATTTTAGAGTAAATTAACTATTGACTCAATAAGTTGTTGATCTCAAGGATTATTTTCTTCATGCTAGTCATTAACTTCTTTCTATATATTTTTCCTTTGGGGGGAAAAGTTTATTTTTTTAATTTTTTTCTCCTAACATTTCTAAAGAGAAGTACAGAACTGTGTACTGTACTTTAATAAGAGCACAGCCATCTAGTATTTAATGGAAAGGTTACTTCATATTTTTAATTTTAATAAAATTGTGGAGTTCTTAATACTATTTTTTTCTTAAATAAAATAGTGCTTTACTGTTTACTCAGGGTAAACCTAATATCTTTTTTCACAACCCCCCACCCCTCAGGGTCTATTTCTCTTGTATTAACACCTAGGCAATCATCCATTATAATAGAATCCCAAGACAGAAAGACAATTATCTTTCCAAATGAGCTTGTTGCTAATTAGTGAAAAAATTACCTAACCCAGAAGTGTTTATTTCCTTTGCATCTCAACATACATGAATACTATTGTTTTAGCTGTCAGGCATGATTATGAGCATGATTTCCTTTTCTCCTTCAGGAACAGGATCTGTAGGCAGTAAAGATACATTAAAGAGCCAAAACCAGGAAAAGGTCCTGTAGATGTGAGCTACTAATAGAAAGCAGTATGCTACTGCAGGGCAATAGAAAGCTGTCCAGTCTGATGAAGGATGTACAAGCACCGAGGTCAGAATAAGGCAAAAGGCAGGAAAAAAATCCGAGTGGTCAGATCAGAGGCTGATGGATGCAGAACCAAGAGGTCAGGTAGATAACTCAGACTAGAAATTCAGCTAAAAGCTATTAGCCAAGAGAATTTCTATTTTGGGAAAAGCAGAAAAATAGCAAAAAAAAAAAAAAAAAAATTAGCTGATACAGGACTTCCTGTAGGATCAACTATTGTTCTGGCAGCCTCAAAACTAGCTCTATTTTCCTTTCCCGAAAGAGACTGGGCCGGGGCTGCAGAAGCGGCTGCTGGCCACAGTCGGTTGGGGAGAAGAGTATGGAAGAGGGCAGACCTATTGATTGCAGAGAATTTCTGTAAGACATTGCTATTCTCAGTCTGGAAAAGCAAAACTCAGTTCACATGGAGCTTTGAATAATACAAGAACAATTCAATTAATATTAATAATATTGTTCATTTATATATTGAAGTCACGCATTAACATTGAAGGACATTGATACTGACCTTTACATCTCACGTTCTTTCTAAAGAAATTTATTTTATATGTCTTCTCTTTTTTAATTAAATTTATTGGATAACATTGGTTAATAAGATTATATAGGTTCTGAGTGTAGATTTCTATGGTATATAATTTATATATTGCATTGTGTACCCTCCACCAAAGTCAAATCATCTTCCGTTTACAGATGTTTGGCCCTCTTTACCCTTTACTACCATTTATACCCCTTCCTGTGGTAACTACCAACTGTTGTCTATGTCTGTGAATTTTAGTTTTATATCCCACATGAGTGAGATTGTATGATTCTTAGCTTTTTCTGACTTACTTCACTTAGTATGATATTATCAAGGTCCATCCATGTTTTCACAAATGGTAATAGTTCATCTTTTCGTATTGCTGAATAGTATTCAATAGTATGTAAGTACCACATTTTCTTTATCCACGTATCTACTGAAGGACACCTTTGTTGTTTTCATGTCTTGGTCACTGTGAATAACGCTGCAGTGAGTGAGGGGTGCATCTCTCTTTGTGAATACATGTTTTCAGTGTTTTGGGGTAGATACCAGAAGACGGGTTGCTGATTCATATGGTAATTCTATCCTTAAATTTTTGAATAGCTCCATGCTGTTTGTCATAGTGGCTGTACCAGTTTACATTTGGACCAGCAGGGAAGGAGGGTCCTTTTTCCTACAACCTCTCCATTATTTGTTAATACTTATCTTGTTATTAATAGCCTTTCTAACAGGTGTGAGGTGGTATTTCATTGTGGTTTTGACTTGCATTTCTCCAGTAGCTAGTGAAGCTGAGCATTTTTTTCATATATCTATTGGCCAATTTTAAGTCTTCTTGGGAGAAGTGTCTGTTCATTTCTTAATTGGAGTTTTTCATTGGATTGTTTGTTTGGCATTGAGTTGTACAGGTTCTTTATATGTTTTGGATATTTACCCTTTGTCAGAGCTGTTGCTTGCAAATATCTTCTCCCATTTGGTTGGCCACCTTTTTATTTTGTGTTGCTTCCCTTTGCTGTGCAGAAGCATTTTAGTTTGATACAGGCATGTGGAAAAACTAAATGAAAGAAGCCAATAAGAAAAGGCTACATACTGTATGATTCCAACTATATGACATTCTGGAGAAATAAAACCTAGGGACATGGTGAAAAGATTAGTAGCTTTCAGGGGTGAGGAAGGGGGCAGATGACGAAGTATAGCACAGAGGATTTTTAGGACAGTACAGATACTCTGTCATATCAGAATGATGGATACATGTCACTATACATTCGTCTGAAAAAGCAACCCAATAGAATAGAACCCAAGAGGAAATGATCATGTCAACTGGGGATCTGGGGTGAGTATGCTGTGTTGACTTAGGTTCCTCCATTGAAGCAGATGTGTCACTCTGCTAATGTGCAGGCCACGCACCTGTGGTGACAGGGAGTGTGTCAGTTGCACCGAATTTTGTGCCTCACACTAAATTTCACACCTGGCACTGAATCTCTATACTCTGCATTAAATTTTGCTGTGAATCTGAAACTTCTCAAAGAATTAAAGATTTAATAAAAAGCAAAAAATTAGAAACAGTAAGATGATGCTTTGATTAAAACAATTATCACTTGCTTGTGCGTATCAACCACAAGATAAAATGGGATACACATAGTTTAAGAAAGATATCTTTATTTTAGTGTCTCAATTATTACATATTAAGCAGTCTTTGAAAGAGAATTCTAAAAAATCTCTACTTTTCCTAATTCTTCACATCTGTCACTCTTGGGGTCCTAATACCATAGGTACCATGGATTATAGTGTTCTCTCTAAACTTTTGAGATTACTTCATGAAAAGTCTAATTCTTATTATGAGAATGGCTTGAAAGACTAAAACTAAGTTAAATGAACATTAAATCAAGACAAGCCTAAAGCAAATCTCTGCAATCATATCACTGTACAGTACCAGTCTGAGCCAAAACAGAGCCATTAGGTGGTTGATAAATTCTCAGAGTGGGAGAAGACTCATCAACATAAATTTGCCATATGATAATTGAGTTGCAGAATATTTGAGAACAAAAAGAACTTTAGAGTGTAAGTATGATGATATCTCACATCTACATATCATTATCAAGAGTATTAGGAACAAGTTTTAAAAAATCTCAGCAGTCATCATTTCTCATCTGTGTTTAATTACCTGAAAAATCTAGACAAGTTTGAATCATCCAAGCTAGTGATGTAGCCATAACCAACTGTTTCTAATAAACATACATGATCAGAAGCAGTTATGTTTTCTTAATTCTCAGCATTCTGAAATATCTGTAGAGAGAAAAGCAATGTTGGAGAGAGCACGAAGTATGTCCTATGGAGTGTTACAAGGCCGTGCATTCATTAAGCGCTTCTATGACACTTTAAATATTTTATTCATGAACACCATATAAAATAAATCTTCCTAATGCTGCAGTTGAGATTGCTTTACTTATTAGATGTCAATTTCCACTCCCTCCCCATGATTTTTACCCTTGATTCTTCCCAAAATATACCAGAAGCTTACTTTCTATAAATTCAGGTTGGTTTCACCATTTCTGGGATAACTGTACCCACAGTTGTTCATGGTTTTGAAGTGAAACTTTGTGATTTTTAAACAATCATTTATCACTACTCCCCCATTAAAAATTATCTGATGATGACATAACTGAACAACAGTTGGGAAATCATTAACTGTAAACAGATACTGATGAGCTCCTCAAAAATCTAGATAACAAATTATTTGTAATCTATAACTATATGAAGAATAAAAACACATGGTGAAGTCAATTCCTATCTAAATTAACCCTAAAAGAAACTTATATAGTACAAGTTCCCAAATCTGGAATAATAGAGAAAAGTTTGCTTCAATTATTCAATACTTTACAAAATGCACTATTAACACATTCAAACAAATAGACAATAAAAAGATAAGCTTGATTTAAGGTCCTGCTTTTCTCATCTGCAGTATCATCAGAATAGAAGGGCTGTTTTTAAGCTTGCCCCTTGGATTTTTGAAAATTACACTGAGGCTTAGATAAATCTTTTGTTCTAGCCACACAGTGGTGGTTCCTGTGTTTCTCAGCCCTAGGTTGTTGTGGGTACTGGAAACATAGAATCTGCACCCCGCTGAGTTCCTTTGCTTTCCAGTGGAAGAGATAGTTAAATAAACAAATACTTGCAATATAATGACACAATGTTGTATTAGGCAAACGTACAAAACAGCAAAACCACATATAAGAAAGAAATTGCAGGATAGTATATTACTCTCTTATTACGTAATTCTAATCAAGTTTACTATATGATAAGCAACAACTAAAACTACCAAGTTAAGCCAATATCAGCACTGAAGTGCCATTTTCAAATTCTTATCATGAATAATCTTTAAAGGAACTTCCATCTTACAGTCTTTAAAAAGTTCAGGTAAAATGGCAAGTCACATTTATTTGTAAATGTGACTTGTGTTTTGTGACTGGTGCACAGAGAGCAGAACAGTGTGACAGGGAAATACATCGGACACTTAGTTCCCTAAGGGCCCAATAAAATATGTTTCTACAATTAAGTTGGTCCAGGAACCTAAATATTTTTAATACTAAGAATACTTTTTAATGCACATGCATAATATATATAACTGACTGCTACATGTTGAGACACTGGTTAATAAAATATCCTGGATAATCATTAAATTTTTAATACATGGATTTTATATCAAGTATGACTTATAGTAAAAGTGAGGGATATATCATTTTCTTTGTTGTTGAATTTTCAGCATTCACAAGCACCTCAAAAGTATATTTCTGTTTTGTTTATAAGCCCAAAGTGTGACTCACCAGCCTTCTACTTCCCTCACAGACCAGATGCCTCCCTGAGCCATAACCTTCCTCTTGCTCTGGATGTGAGAACTGTCCATTTGTACTTTGTGAAGATTTTAATCCGATGCCATGCTTTAGTCATAGCAAAGCTATACAATTTCATGAGATTCCATCCAAAAGTCACTTTCTATGAGAGCTTTGCTTTCCAATATGCATAGCTAATGTAGCCTAGTATATGTTCAATACTCAAATCAACCCCTTTCCACCATTTTATTTGTAGGAATTGATGCTAAAGATTCGATTGAGATAAAATAGCTGCTACTTGACAAAACATCACATGAGAAATCTTTAAAGATTGTGTCAGCCACAAATAAAAATATCGTACTGTATTAGCTTATCATGAATTATTTTTGGCTATTGGTTAAAGGATAAACATTTATCAAAGACTACATCATGATTTATAAGTCCAATGTAAGATGACAATTTTTTGTTTCTGTTGTATTCCACAGACATATACAAATTACATATAAAGGAGGGTGCCCTTGCATAGAAATGTAATTATGGAGATTAAAGAAAGCAGATTAATAAAAGATACTTATTAAATTTTAGTAAGTCACAAAAGGCCCTCCAAATCCAATTGTGTGTTACAGGTTAATATGGTTTTAAACTGATTCCAACTTTATATGTCTTTGAGTTTTTCAAGTTTAAGTATCAAAGCTAGATAGTCATATATTTCAAATGCATTTGCACAACAGGACCATTTACAGCCAATGAAAGCATGTTGGTAGCATATTTGAATTTTAGAATTCAAACAAAAGTGATAACAAGATATTCCTTAAAAATCCATCTCTTCTTTTTTAAAATATTTTTTATTGTTGTTTGATTACAGTTGTCCCATTTTCACCCATTACGCTCTACCTGCCCTACCTACCACTGACCTCAATCCTCCCCCCCATTGGCTTTGTCCATGGGCCCTTTCTACATGTTCCTTGACTTGACCCTTCCTCTATTTCCCCATTACCCTCCTCCCCTTCTCTCCAGTCATGTTAGTTGGCTCTCTTGTTTGTTTTGTTGACTAGGTTCCACTTATAGGTGAGATCATACAGTATTTGTCTTTCACCATCTGGCTTATTTTGCTTAGTGAGATAGTAGTCCTTCCTTGTGGACTCCACTTCCTCCTCAGAACTTCTATTGTCTGCCTTAAATATGACACCCTCAGAAAAAGATGCTACTGGGTCCTACCCAATATTCTGGTGCCCCAAATATTTACTGCAGTGACTATAATCACCAGAGGGGTGTCCTAGTTGAGCTTTCTTTCTCTCACTCTCTCATATTTGGGTATATTGCTGTATTTATATATTTATATTATTTATAATGCATATAATACTCTACATCTATCTTCATAATGATACCTTGAAGAATCATTTAAATAAATACTTCCAAAGATGACTAAAAATGTAGCCAGAATGGCAGAGTCCACATCCTGGTAGAAAACCCATATGCAATGTGCTAAACAAATTAATATTTGTAAGTGTGGTATAACAGTCCCTAGCAGTCTCCAATGGGTCTTTGGTGAGGAACAAGAAGTAACTGTTAACCAGTGTGACTGAGCCCTTGTCCAGTCACTATGCTTCTCTGGGTATCCTAGTCCGTAGTTCCGGTTCCATGCAGCCAGTTTTCTTGCAAATTCCTCATGACTGATCACACAGCGCTATAGGACACTTTTTATGTACTCTAGGCATGGCTGATGCAGCATTATCTTGAATCATCCTGATAATGCATCTATATGATGTGTCTGCTGTGATGACATTAAGGTGGCAGTGTGTGCAAATAAGTTGCAAGAGGGACAGCAGTAGGATAAATGCCTTTAGTAGGATTCTTAAACTTCTTAAGTAAGAGTTTCCAACTGATCTCCATTTGGACAGCCATGATGTATCTGTGAAATGACATTGATCATTCCCTCAATTGCTACTTAATCCTTTCATGTCCTATTACATGTCAATTACATTTGCAGAATATATTCTCAAGCTTTATAAAATCAGAAGAGCACTGGAATAAAAGAGGTCATGGCTAAAATCACAAGCTCTGGAATCAACCATATGATTCAATCTCAAAGCCTCTGTTAGCCAACTGTATAAAACAAAGTTATTTATTTCTCAGTGTTCTCATCCTTTAAATTGTAACACTGTGAATAATGATAGGAAAAAGAAAGATAAAGAAGTTAGCTTGTATTTTTATTGTAAATCTCATTAGCAGAAAGAGATATCAAGAAAGCTTCTTCTAAAGATAAAGAAAAAAATGAAAGATTCTGCTCAGCTTCTTTCCCAAGCAAACTGACAAATGTTAAATGGAGGAATGTAGACTGAAGAACAGAGTAGGAATTCCTGATCTCTCAGGGTGAAGAGCTCCTTCCGAGTCTATTACTTTATTGTTTAAAGTCCTTATTGTTCTCTAATTGCGATCTTTGTCTTAACAATAGATTCTCCAACTCAAAACTGTATTAGATCAATTCACATAATATTTCTTTAATGCTCTAAATAGTCTAGCACAATATTGAGGATGTAGCAGGTTCTCAATAAATAGCTGTATGCAATTTTGATACTAGAGTGAATCTGTGGCTCTCATTCATCCATTTTTTAAATAAACTTTTTCTAGATAGTTATTAATAACCATCTCGGTAACACATTCCTGCCATGCTAGTGTTTTTGTGTAATTTTATCTGCCTGCTGCATCCCAACCCCAAAAATGTTTGATTAAAAAATACACTAAATGTAAAAGTATGTTCTAAAATTTCTAAAACATTTCTTCTTCTTTATCTGTTTCTCACATCTAAAGTTTAAAATACCTACCTTTTAAATCAATAAACAGTGGGAGTATGTCTACTAAAGGAAGTCACTCTATTCAGTTCTGTGCTCTGAAATTACCTTCTATCCATTATTGGCTACTTCCATACACAGAAGTCATATCAGAAAGTACATTATTAGAGAACATATTAAAACTACTACCTGAATATTAATACCTGGGTTTAAGTACATTTATCTACCAATTAAAATTTTTAAATTATTTATCACGCATTTTTATTGTATAGTTCACCTGAAAAATATTCTTTGGCTTAGATTTTAAAACTATAGATTTAATAAGTTCAATTAATCAAAAGAAAGCAATAAAGAAGTCATTTTTATTTATTTTTAATTATTAGAATGAACATCATTGATACAAATTTTCTAGTAATTGAAGTTGCCAGGTGTCCTTATATTGCTTATTGGGAATCAAATATCACAATACACCATATCCCAAACTTCAATTCTTCACTGTCTATCACCTTTATCAATAAACCTGCTTGCACTCCATCCATCAGACCTCTCTTGTGTTTCTTAGTATTTGGTATCACATAGCTGAGTGTCTCTTGTTCATGCTCTTTACCCAGTTTCATTGCCTTTTCTTCATCTCTGGTTTACCTCTGACACATTCTCTGTCAATCTCATTGGTCACAGCTCATGGAATTACAGACTATAGCTGCACCTAAACACTCTCTAACTAAAAATCTTACATCCACCATTGTTTAATTTTTGCTAAACATGGATGTGGGAAAAATCAGGGCCTGCATGAAAAATCTGATGTTCTAGCCTACCATTGGACAATGCACGTCCGGTCTCACCCAGCTTAGAGCAGCTCCTTCTGGAATTTCAGGGTGCCGTTGTAGAATGCTGGCCATCCTTTCACTACTGCCTCCCTTCAATGGTTGTAGAAATAAACACCCATTAACTAAGATACTGAAGTTCATGTGGTTAGTAAGTGACAGATTTTAAACAGATAGCAACCTGGGGCTCAATAGCTCATTCCCTTTCTGCTTCACCACATGGACTTGAATGTTACAATATTTCAACATTATGAAATTTGGTCTAAGTAGGATATAACTTACAGATAGTAAATATTTTGATATTAATATTCATTCAAGATTTGTGAAAAGTTATTATTGTGAATTCACCCCCACAAAGAATTAAATAATAATAAATAGCCAAAGGTATAAATATGTTATTTTAGCCAAGAATGCACACATCTAGTTAATATTTTTATGAGAGAAATAAGCTCTAATTTATGTATTTTACTGATAGTTGCCTGGGCTTCTTTCATAAGAGAGAGCCAAAATCAGATCAGTATTGTTAGTGTCATTTTACAGAGTGGTTTGAAATAAAGGCAAGTATACATTGACAGCAATGAACAGATAAATGGACAATTTCCATGGAAATGCTGAAAGAGGCCTCACTCAAAATCTCCCTAAAAATGTTGAGCTGTGAAGCTACAAGAAAGAATATTTACAACTACAGTGAGAGTCAGGCAGTTTCTGCTAAGATTTTGTAAACACTCCTTGAGGATGGTTCTTACCAAAATTTGTCTCCTCAGCTCTTTCCACACCCTGACAGCTGGCCCCATAACCACTGTTTTATTTATATATATATATATATATATATATATCATATACCCCTGATTACTAACAATGGTGACAGCTTGATGGGATGGAAAACTGTGCAAATAAAAATAATCAAAATTGATTTTATACAATATAGGAAATCTAAACTGATGAATAAAAAGAAGAAAAAGCCCTGGCTGGCGTAGTTCAGTGGATTGAGCGCGGGCCTGCGAGCCACATGATCGTGGTTCGATTCCCAGTCAGGGCACATGCCTGGGTTGCAGGCCAGTTCCCAGCAGGGGACTCATGAGAGGCAACCATACATTGGTACTTCTCTCCTTCTCTCCTTCCCTTCCCCTCTAAAAATAAATAAATAAATAAAATCTTAAAAAGAAGAAAAAAAGAGACAGAGATCAAGAATGAGAGAGACGGACACAGAGATGAAGAGAAAGGAGTAACCATGGTAAGGGGCTACCAAAAGGTGAAAACAATAAGTATTCATGGACGTTAACAACAGTGACTCTTCCCCATTTTTTGAAAGAAAAAAATCATTGAGAAATGAAAATTGTTCATTTGAAAGATTACCATAAATTAATTTGACTTTTCTCATTTACCTTCCTCAAATTTAGACCTTTTCTTTTTGTTATCTCATTAAGAGTTGAGACTGGTAGCTGGGCAAGGCAACCCACCAGGTCTGCCCCTTGTAAAGAGAACCAATAGTCATGCCAACATAATAATTTCACTGAGTGTTTCAGTTCAGCAATGAGGACCTAGGCCTAGGCACCCCCAGGCCAGTCCTTTCAGGTGCCACAGCTCAGTCAGATCTGAATGGCAACAGAACCTTGTGACAACATCCTATAAAAGGTCCACCAACATATTTTGGCCCATAGTTCTCGGTAGCTTTCAAATTTATACCAAGTTTTGATCTAAAGACTTCAAATAGACTCTTCTGCAATGATGCTCATGAGGAAGAAGGCACTGTTATCTCTTCCTGGAAAAGCCAGTGTTGGTTTCTGAAATGAGAAGATTCTATAGTCAGTATACTTTATTTGGTGATTTCAGAATAATTGATTATTGACGTTATCTAATAGAATAAGCTAATTGAATATTTTCTTATTGTTCACGTCACATGGGTATTTGTGATACAAATATTATGATACCATCCCAGGTCTGCTTCCTTGCCTTTTACATCCACTCAGAAGCATCGGTAGCCAAACCAATTCGGGAAAAGCAATTGTTCTACATAGTCTTAAAATGGTGCCTTTACTTAGACAACAGAAGCTCTTGTGCTATGATAACTGTGGCAAATATCAATGTCTATTAAATTTAGCAAAATAAAAATCTACCTTAAGTGCCAAATACTATTTAGAGTGCCTCTCTTACTCAAACAGAACACTTTTATAGTTTAAAAGAACAGTATCATTATAGTATCACATTTCTGAAGAACAACATACGCCAGCTTTCACATTTAAAATATTGTATTTGTCAGTGGTTTATGGGGTGTGCAGAAAAACCAGGAGTTACTGATGTAGGACCTATGCACTCCTTTGATATATAAATTCCATGCAGCTATACCAGAATGTTTTAAATAAGTTGTTTTTGAATGAGGGCTTTTATGTCCAATGCAGTTCAGTGCCCCGGGCTGCAAGCTCCTATAACTTGGGTTGAAGGATGTCTAGTTTCTGCTGAAACAAAAGTATAAGATGAATTGTGTCAAGAGAAACCCTAGTTTATGTGCTGGGCTCTGGCTTCCTCACAGAGGTTTCTTTATAAAATACAGTGCCTGAGGGTGCAGACAGGGAGCAGATTCTAGTATTTCTCTGGTCGATTCCAGACAAATAAATGAAAATGAAAATGGCAGTAATAGAGTCTTGCAAGTACAGAGAAGCTTGATCCTCCTGTCAGCCTCTAACTTTTTCCAGTTGTGTTCAGTGTTCTTCCTTTATTATTTATTGACTTAGAAGCAAAGCTTTCTTTTGCATTTATCTATGGGCTCTACAAAAATTGAATTTCCAACATAACATGCAGGTAGAATGTCGCAAATTTTAAAGCATTCTATTTTATGTATTTGCTTCCAAATTTTACCTCCTTGGTAAGATCTTCATGAATATGAAACACTGATTTCCTAACCTCTCTCCTGGCTCTATCTTTTAAATGCTTTTCTAAAGCATTTATAAAGATCTAATGTGCTGTAAACTTTGCCTGTTTGCCTTATGGATTGTCTGCCTCTCCTTCACCCTACATTATAAACTCCATGAAGAAAAGACTGTTTTAGTCATGGCTAAATTCCCAGTGACCGGCACCTATGCTCCAAGCCTTGGGTTTGGGTTACTCAGACCTGGGATTCGTGATGTAAATAAGAGAGGTGGAAAAGTAGGCTGAATACAACAGGAACAGTGCCTGTGATCTCTCTAGACTGTTTTCTTACAGATTCTGGGTGAAGATAGCCCCAAGGAAATTTTTCAAAATAGGCTATGCTGATCTTTTAATATCCCTTCTATCTCTTCCCTGAGCTTCGGTTTGCCGTCTCCCCAGGCACCCAAAGCTCTTTCCTGCCTTATTTCCTTACTTGGCCCATACCTCCTCTTTAGAAAGTGCGTAGAGAGGCTTTCTTTCTTTATGATATGATGTGCCCATAACTCTAATTACTTCAGCTTTGGTCCTCCCCCACAGCTGACCCCAAACTCCCCTTTGCTCTGAGGCTATAATAGATGACTTCTAGGGACAGAGACATAGTTTAAACAAATTTATTTTAACCCCTTGGATTCCCCAGGTTCTATTTGCCTGTTTATCTGTTTTTCTTGTTAAATCAAACTAATTTTAAGTTTTCAAAATACCAGGAGAATGACAAAGCCAAATATTCTGAATAGCTTTAGAGATCTGTCTTTCAGAGTAAGACCTCAGATGACCAAAATATTCCAGTTTGTCTGTGACAAACTGAGACAGTTGCTGACTATAAAAGGCAAACTGAGACAGCTGGTCACTGTAAAAGGAGCTCAATATACGGGCATGGTTTCCTTGCCCGGGAACACGTCCCTGTGCGTAGGTCTCTTATATGGTCTCAGTTTGTCTCCTCCTCTGCTCTTCCAAAACTACAGAGCTTTGCACAGCAGCCAACCCAGCAATGGCTCTGCAGGCTATGGTGGTGCGGAAGTGGGAGGTGAGAACTGGAAAGAAACCAGATGTCGGTACAGCTACAGCTCTTTGGAAGCCATGAACTTCTATTTTAACTCTCTGTCTTGGATGCTCACTCAAAACCATTCATTCAAATTGTCAATGTGACCCAATCCATAAGACAACATGCCTCTGAAATTCAATGCAGAATTAAATGTTGCCATACAATCAATAAACAAATTTTGCTGAAAATGCATTCTAATCCATAAGAAGTGATATGCCCTTTGTGCAAAGATTAATCTGACACTAGATCTTTGAAGGCTACAGCAAAGTTTTTGTTTATTTTGTTCATATCGCAGATGGTAAATATCCTTTATTCATTCAGAAGGTGCCACAGGCTTTGTAAGGAACAGTACCAGCTATACCAGGGGAGATTCATTCCAACATAGAATTTAACTCCATGTACCTCTGACTCTCTTACTCTCTGTTGTGGGATCGAGAAAATAATGAACTTAGACGGTTTCTCATATAAGTAAAATGTTATTGACTATTCGATGGGGCATGCGTCTATTGAAAGGAAAATTGAATTATAGCAATCGAATCGGATGTTAGAGAGTCAGGGACTCTCTACCTTAACTGGTAGCAATATATATAGTTTAAACGCATAAATTATATCATTTAATGCTTAGAGAGACCAAGTAGAGCACTCATTGGAGGTTGAGGTACTGAGAGGTGAGTGTGTGGAAACTCATGAGGCAGAGAACAGGATCCATGGTTTGTTCGAAGTCACACAGTGGTATCTTTTGTTTATTTGTATTTTTACTCCCTTCACGTAAAATTTGATATTTCACAATACTGAAATGGAAGAACAAACCCTAAACCTGAGTCTTGCAGAATGTACTAATCCTGAGTTCTTTTCCTTGAGCCGTAACAGGAAATATTCTGTCCTGGGAGTTAAGGCATCAGAGGTCTGCAGGTAGCAGCCCGCTTCTCCCTGGGGCAATCCTGCAGTCCATCTGTGGCCGTTTCCCCATTCCCAACACTGATTAGTACTGGCTTGTGTTCTTCACACTGTCAAGTGAACTAGAATAATTTTTTAAATAGTTAAAAGTTACATGGCATAAAATAGGAATAATTATTGTTTCTTTTTTATAAAAAATATTTTTAAGTTTTATTTTGCAATTACAGCTGATGGTCAATGTTATAGTAATTTTAGGTGCAGCACAGCAATTAGACATTTCTCTAATTTACTAAGTGACCGCCCTCCCAAGGAACTCTAGTCCCACCCAGCACCATACGTGGTTATTGCCACACTGTTCACTATATTCCCTGTGCTGGACGTTTCATCCCCGTGACTACTATGTGACTACCAATTTGGACTTCTCAATCTCTTCCCCTATTTCACCCAGCATTCCAACCCACCTCTCTAATCATTGTTTTTGGAACTATGTTTCAGTCATGTATGTGTGTACCCATAGACATTGGATCACAATGTAAAATATGTTTCTCCTGGCTGGTGTAGCTCAGTGGATTGAGCACGGGCCTGCAAACCAGAGAATTATGGTTCGATTCCCAGTCAGGGCACATGCCTGGGTTGCAGGCCAGTTCCTGGCAGGGGACACACGATACATTGTGTGTCCTCAGCAGAGGCAACCATACATTGATATTTCTCTCCCTTTCTCCTTCCCTTCCCCTCTAAAGATAAATAAATAAAATATTTTAAAAAATAAAATAAAATATGTTTCTTACTGTGATTCAGTAAGTGGTTCAAAAAGTGATTAAAGCCACGTTTTCTTACATTTTTGTTCAGTGTCTTCTTAGGTCCTTTCCAATACTTGTCTTCACTGATTCTTTCATGCCCTCCCTGGTTTTAAATAAACAGGCATCACCTAGACTTCAATTATTTTCATATTTGGCTTATTGCTTTAAAATATGTTCCTAAGTTCCCATGTCATACAGTCCATTTTTTTTCTCTCTCTCTTCTCCTTCCTACTCTTCGCCCCTGCCTACCCGTACAAATACTTCAAAACCCTGTGTGTTTTAAGGCTTATTGTGTTATAATCATATTTCTCTAACCACAGATTAATTGCAGGAATATTTTGCACTTGAATGTTGAATCATTTGAATATATTCTCCTATAAATATAATATTTAAAGTTAAAATTTATATTATTCTGAGTGTAAGAAAATGGCCTGCAGCAACCCTTGGATACCTGACTTTGATGTTTTAAAATGTCCCTATGATGAAATACTCCCTATAATGGAGGCAGAAATAGACTCTGGGAAATAAAAGTGATATAAAGAGGAAAATGATCATTACAAGCCATGATCAGCAAAATGGAATATTCTCTCCCCCCACACACCTATGTTCAAACTGAGACAAACAGGCACATACTTCAATGACAAGCGAAACTTCCTAGAGAGACAAGCGGCAGAGAGCACTGAGGCTGAGAGCAGAGTGACGACACGGTGGCACACAATGGTGAGAAACAACTCAACCCTATAATTAATTGCTATCATTAAAGTCCCATCAATATCACTTAGTTGGATGACTGTGACAGGATGGAAATATTACCCAGAGACATAATTCTTACTTCAAAGGTTATAGTACTGTTTGCATATGTACTTTAGAATAAATTATAAAAGGTGAACATTGTAAAAGGCACACTGCATAACCTCAGAATAACTTAACAGAGCATAAATATATGTGCTTGGCTTTGATGATCGTAAAGCTTTGCACCATTTTTCTCCTCCCAAAAGAAGTGCAAAGTTTCAGTTCTTAAAATTGGATTAAGGAAACAATGTACATTAAGATTAATTTATCCTACACCCCGGTGCTTTGTATCTGTTGTCCCTAATGGTTAATACTAACAAAGTATACAAAAATTGCCTCAAACTGGAGTCATTATCACAGGAGACCGAATGAAAGGAGAAACGGGGTTAGATTTAATCAATAGCTTTTAGGAGACAGTTGATTGAATGGCTGTGACTAGACAACATAGGAAGGAAAAGTTCCCTTTGCAATGTGGCTCAACAAAGCAAAACTACAATAGTGGTCACTATGAAAGAAGTTATATGAAAAGCTGTAAAAATTGCCCTTAGGGCCAAAATGAAGTTTTTCTCATTGTAACCAAAGTCTGTCAGGTGATTTATTTGAAAGGCATTCTGAACTCCCTGAAATGAAGAACACCACATCACATAATTTTCCCCAAGTAAGATATATTATTGCATAGTTTTACTGTATCTTTAAAGCACAAACACATCACTTAAAATGACTTTTAATCCTCAATCTAGGTACCTATTTCACTCCCCCTTCTTTCTTTTTTTTTCTTTTTTGAATACCTAAGTGGATTCCAAGAAATGAAATAAGGATAGCAGAACACTATGTTGTGAGATACGGCAGGCTCTGAAATTAAAATTACCTCTCATTTGAACTTAAATTAATATGTGAAATAAATCAAACTCTTAAAAATCTTTTCTTCAGATGAAATCAATGTAAATAAGAAAATGACTCTTTGTTGGATGTTTCTGACTTGTAAATTTAATTTTTACCTTGACGATAACTTAAACATGCTTCCGGCATATGTATGAATAACGTGGTGACATTTTCTTCAGCATTTACAAAAATGGAAAAATGTTGAAAAGGTGATAAGATGAGTTACTGGTGGAGAACAGATTCATATTTCTTCTTAACTTTGCTTCAGGGACACCACTTTCATTATACTATCTCTCCGTTTTTAAATAAGTTTTTTAATTATCTCATTGTGAGACTCAAGATAAGTTGAGAGTAAGCTGGTGGAATTTAAATACCATACTCTGTACTCAGGTGAAGTTCGGTGCTCATATTCTACAGAATTTATACCAGGTGTACCACATGTGGTAACACTGTTTATGTGTTAATTTATTCAACAAACATTTTTGAGTGTTGAAGATATACCAGAGATTATGCCAGACATTGGTAGGGACTAGAAATATAATAATGTACATGACATTTATGATCTCTTGTAGAGAAAAACAAAACAAAACAAGCATACATGAGTAATTTAAAAAGATGAGTACAATAAAAGAAAAACTAAGATTTTGTATTTCATGTAGTTCCATTTTTTATTAAAAAGCTTCTGCACAGTTAAAGAAACCATCATCAAAATGAAAAGGGAATCAACTGTATGGTAGAATATATTTGCCAATGATACACCAGACAAGGGTTTCACCTCCAAAATATATAAAGAACCTATATTACTCAACATCAGGAAGACAAACAATTCAATTAAAAAATGAGCAAAGGTCCTGAACAGACACTTCTCCAAGGAAGACCTGCAGATAGAGGGCCCAGAGACACATGAAAAAATGCTCAGCATAACTAGCCATCAGAGAGATAAAATTAAAACCACAATGAGATATCACCTCATACATGTCAGAATGCCCATCATTAATAAATCAACAATTAACAAGTGCTGGAGAGGATGTGAAGAAAAGGGAACCCTAGTGCACTGTTAGTGGGAATGCAGACTGGTGCTGCCACTGTGGAAAATAGAATGAAATTTCCTCACAAAAGTAAAAAATGCAACTTCCTTATTACCCAGTGATTCCACTGCTAGGAATGTACCCCGAAAGTCCCAAATCACCAATTCAGAGGAAATTCTGCACCCCTTTGTTCATAGCAGCCCTATTTACAATAGCCAAGTGTTAGAAACGGCCTAAATTCCCATCAGTAGATGAATGGATTAAAAAATTGGTACATTTACATAATGGAATGCTATGCAGCTGAGAGAAAGAAGGAATTCCTACCTTTTGCAACAGCATGGATGGAACTGAGAACTATTATGCTAAGAGACATAAGCCAGTCGATGAAAGAGACACATGCCACATGATCTCACTTATAAAAGGAATCTAATGAACAAAACGAACTAACAGGCAAACCAGAACCAGAGACATGGAAACAGAGAACAGACGGACAGCTGCCAGAGGAAAGGGGGTTGGGGAAGTGGTGGAAAGAAGGGGAAGGGAGTAGTCAAAGAACATGCAGGACATGAACAGTGGTGTGGGATGGACTGTGGGAGCAGGGCATGGGCTGGATGGAGGAGGACAAAAAGGGAAAAATGAAGACACCTGTCTAGAATAAACAAGAATTAAAAAAAGAAAGAAAAGAATTTAACAGGAGGGTACCAGATTTATATGGAAAAGTAAACATGTCTACAGGAGATCATATTCAGGATAAGATCATCAAGGATGAAGCAGCCAAGGAGAGACTGGGAAGAGAGTTTTTTCAGAGAGGAGGAGTAGCTTATCTAGGGTCTTGAGACAGAGCTTGATGTATTTACAAGAACAGAAAAAAACACTAAGGACACTGAAGCAAAGGTGAACATCAAAAAATGGTGAACAAGTCAAAAAGGCACAAGGTGACTTTGGAAATATAGTTAAAGCCAGATCACACAGCATTTCCTGATGGGTCATAGTAACAAGGTAATATTTTTTTCTGAATAAAATAAAAGCCATTAAATAATACTAAGATGGAACACTATAACTAAGGAATTTATAATATATTAATCCTTTACCTACTTGAGAAATAGTGTTTCAAACTAATATGAGCAACTAACGGTGATATAATCAAGAAACAAAAAGCAGATGTGAAACTACACAAAAAATCAGAGATTTAGGGTAAAAAATAACATTATACTTGGTATAGAAAATGTATATTTAATATTATCATAATTGATTGGCTCAAATATATTCTAAGATTAAGTTTGCTTTCCACCATCCCACTTTGATCCTCTGGTGGGCGACAACATGTACCTTAAATGCATCTATAATGGCTAAATATAGTGATGGCTTCATGATCACAGCCAGGGTCACTGCAGAAATTGCTGGCTCTCCACTCAGTGTCCACAGAGGATTGATCATATGTTATGCAATAATGAACAGCCAAGAGCTTCTGCCTTTTCCCCCCCTTTGGCTAATGAAACTGAAGACAGAAAAGGGAAGGCACTTCACCACATTGAATTGCACCCTAAAATCAATGGCTAGAGAAATTATAATCCAGATCTCCCACTATATAGCTCTTAAAACTATGATTTATGATTTTTTTCAGGAAAATAAGAAATTTCTAGGTTGGTTGGTTGGTTTCATATCTAATTTTCATTTGTTGTTTATTTGTGTATTTCTTCTAGGTTTTACTCTTTCACATAATTTTTGTGTGTGTGTGGTGTAATACACTGGGTCTAGGGGAAGGTTTGCCACATATCCATATTTTTTCTTGTAATTCTTTATGATAAAAAAACAGGAAAATATCACCAAGATTTATTGAGCTTTTGCTGTGTCTGGAAAAGGCAATGTCATCCATTGGGTTTCCGTGGCAAATATCTATGAGTTGCGTTATAGTTTCCTCTCCTTTACTCTGAGCACCTAATCCAGTACCAGGTCCTGTGAGTTCAGCTTGCCAAATATATCTCCAGTCTTATTACTTCTCAACTTTGCCATCGCCACCAGTCTGTATCAAGCCTCTATCTTCTGGCCCACACAGCTGCAATAGCTTCCCACACCTTTTCTTACTCCCTTTTAATCACTCTCAGCACAGCAGCCAGTTAATCTTAAAGTATTTCTCTACTTGAATGTTTCTGTGGCTACTCTGCTGCAACAAAAAAAGCCAAAATCCCTTACAAGCGCCGAGAGGCCCCACAGAAGCTCTGGTTTTTGTTTGCTTGTTTGTTTTCAGCCTCTCTCTCCTTTGTCTGCTGTGCTGCAGTCACTCATTTTTGTTTTACTTTTTAAAAATGTCTCTTTATGCTCCAGGTTTGAGTTGTGTCTTTACCATCACAACTCCCTTTCTCTGGAACGTTTAATACCTCTCTCTTCTATTAGTGAAATTCTCCTCCTCTTAAAAGAGTCATCTTATATGTCATTTACATATTACATCTTATATATTAGCTTTATCTATTAGATTTATAAATATCCTAAGAGTGAGCCACCTGAGTTGGAAAGTTACCCTGTGTTTCCCCACTCTAGAACTTATTGCAATATTATATTAAATGTTTACTTATGCATGTCTTTGTTTATAATCATATATTTTCTCCTCTTCTAGTTTGAAAGTCTCAGGAGTATGGGGACCCTATCTTCCAGGTTTCCAGATCTAGTTATAATACAGAACACAGAAGCAAGTTCATATTTGCACTTAACAGTTATTTTTAATGAATGTATAGAGCATGATTATTCTCATTTTTAAGAAGATTTCCAGATATAAAAAATCATCTTAAAGAGATTAGAGTCATTTTAGGTTGGCATTGAGTACCAATACATTAATGTAGCTAAAGAAATCACAAGCCAAGAACAAACATTCAAGAGTCCTGATGGCCCAGGCACTCAACTAAAGCATCTAGAAGTGCCATCCCAGAGAAACAGAAACCNCCCTTACAAGCGCCGAGAGGCCCCACAGAAGCTCTGGTTTTTGTTTGCTTGTTTGTTTTCAGCCTCTCTCTCCTTTGTCTGCTGTGCTGCAGTCACTCATTTTTGTTTTACTTTTTAAAAATGTCTCTTTATGCTCCAGGTTTGAGTTGTGTCTTTACCATCACAACTCCCTTTCTCTGGAACGTTTAATACCTCTCTCTTCTATTAGTGAAATTCTCCTCCTCTTAAAAGAGTCATCTTATATGTCATTTACATATTACATCTTATATATTAGCTTTATCTATTAGATTTATAAATATCCTAAGAGTGAGCCACCTGAGTTGGAAAGTTACCCTGTGTTTCCCCACTCTAGAACTTATTGCAATATTATATTAAATGTTTACTTATGCATGTCTTTGTTTATAATCATATATTTTCTCCTCTTCTAGTTTGAAAGTCTCAGGAGTATGGGCACCCTATCTTCCAGGTTTCCAGATCTAGTTATAATACAGAACACAGAAGCAAGTTCATATTTGCATTTAACAGTTATTTTTAATGAATGTATAGAACGTGATTATTCTCATTTTTAAGAAGATTTCCAGATATAAAAAAATCATCTTAAAGAGATTAGAGTCATTTTAGGTTGGCATTGAGTACCGATACATTAATGTAGCTACAGAAATCACAAGCCAAGAACAAACATTCAAGAGTCCTGATGGCCCAGGCACTCGACCAAAGCATCTAGAAGTGCTGTCCCAGAGAAACAGGAACCTCAACTGAAAGGTCACGGGGGTATCTTAGTCCCCCTGAAAATGAACCACTGCTGCAGTATCTTTGTGTCTGTTGGTTGAACTTACCCTAGCACCACAAGGTACTGGATTCATAGACTCACTCCACTTGCTGACAGAGCAGTCTTCTCAAGGTGACGGAGTCCCCCTTACAGGTCTACCTGTGAAGAGAATGGGCTGGCCAGCAACCTGTGATTTTTTCCCATTATTAATAAGCAAACTGTGGGAAATTTTTTTAATATTTTATTTATTTATTTGTTTTTAGAGAGAGGGGACGGGAAGGAGAAAGAATGGGAGAAAAACATCAATGTGTGGTTGCCTCTCATGTGTCCCCTACTGGGGACCTGGCCTGCAACCCAGGCATGTGCCCTGACTGGGAATTGAACCAGCAACCCTTTGCTTCACAGGCCTGTGCTGAATCCACTGAGCTACACCAGCCAGGGCTGTGGGAAATTTTTTTAATACAAATGACTTAATTTTGTTAATGTGGATTCAAATCTGCAAGCAAACACACTCTTTATAATCAAAAAGTTAGTATTTATTTTCCTAGTCTGCAAGGTTACATAGACCACGTAACTGCTTAAGGTAAAAATTGGAAATCAGCTTACTGAATTCTTTTAATACCAATATTTTACCTTCTTGTCTAACATTTCTGAAATTCTACACTTGGAAATTGAAAAGTACTTTCTTTTAACAATGATTTGTTTAAAGTAGAAAGCTAATACATTTGTTTTAAACTTAAGCTAATAATTAAATAAATGTAATTTAGAAGACACCATTTTCTGCCTACAGAACTTGCAATGAATAAGCAAATAACAAAGCAAGCTCTCTGGAGTCCAGAGTTTGCTAAACCGAGCATCTTTTTCACTGTTGCTTGGAATGTAAATTGGTCTGTCTTTTCTGGAAAACAGTTTAGCAATGCATATCAGAATTTGGAAAATAACTCATTTTTTTACCCAGAATTCTACTGCTAGAAAAGTACCTGAATAAACTAGTAATAAATGTGTGAAAGCTTTGAGTTTGTTGACCTTCATTATAACGTTTCTCTTAATCACAAAAATTGGGGGAAAAAAAAAATAGAAATGCCAAAGAGCATAGGAATGGGGTGGGGGAGACTATGACATGTTCATGTTACATGGTATTATGCAATTAATAAATACATTTTAGGGAAATTATTAATTATATTGAAAAATATCAAAGGTATATAATATTGAGTGAAAATAGCAGGATATATAGCTACATTCAGGGTGACAAGAAACACATATACAGCGTAAAAAAACCATACCAAGAGTTTTTATGTAGGGGATCATCTATAATAAATTTGTTACGTATTATTTATTCTCTATACTTTCCTATATTCCCCTATTGGTTTAAATATTACTTTTAATGCCAAAAATCTCACTTTTTATGATAAGAATGTCTTTATTGATAAAATAGTCAGAAGGATAAGTTCCCTCTATATGATCACAGAGTAAATACATGCATGCTGTCTTCTTAAAAGTAATTTGGAAAATATTTTAAATTTGCTATTTCTCTTTGATAATGATAAACATGAAACTTATTTTAGTATAGGTATAAACATTTTATTAGATTTCAAATTTCAGGTGGCTAATTATTATAAATACTTCTGTTTATTATTTGGCTTTTAAAGAAAGATTTCAGTGAAATTTAAAGTGATTTTTTTTATGTTTTATGGATAATGCCATTGCAGTTGTCCCATTTCCCCCCTTCATTCCCCTCCACCCTGCACACCCCTCCCCCACCATTCCCCTCTTTAGTTTATATCCATGTGTCACAAGTTCTTTAGATTCTAGCTTTTTAACCATTACTATGTAAATGCTGTACATTCATCTTTTCCCAGCTTTATGTGTAAAACAATTACACTTCATGGAGACCAGAAAATAAATAATATTATAGAACAGAAAAATCTGCTTTTATCTAGTACCCAAGCTGAGAAGAATGCAAAAAGGAAATGGTGACCTTGAAGAATGAAAGTAAGTCAGATTTATGAAAGTCTTTAGTTTTAATAATTGACAGTGTAATTAGTATCATGGACAACTAAAATGCACAATCTTTATTTTGTCGGTGCAACATTATTATAATTGGTTTTCTTTATTTTGAGGTAATGGACATTATAATCACATATTTAAAATTTCAAGGAGACCGGTACTTTGAACCTGAGCAGTTTTATTCAGTGGATCACTCACATAATTTGAATTTATTTGACTCCTATAAAAATAAGTTTTAGCCTAGGCTGAGTGGGTTGGAGCATCATCCTGTGTATCATAAAGTTGCAGGTTGGATCCCCAGGCAGGGCACATACCTAACATGCAGGTTTGAACCCTAGTTGGGGCATGTATGAGAGGCGACTAATTGATATTTCTTTTACAGAGATGTTTCTCTCTCTCTCTGTCTCTCTGTCCCTCTGTCTGTCTGTCAGTCTCTCTTCTTTCTCTCCCCCTTCCACTCTCTAAAGTTTCTAGATGAAATAATCCTAATAAAAATCTATTATTGCCTTTATTATTCTGACAACAATAACCAAAGAATGTATTTTACCCAAGGAAAAGTGGCTGCCTATTAAAACAACAACATAACTATACATTTTAATTTTTAATATTTGATTATTTCTATATTAAGTATGCATTATATACATATAGTATATGAGGTCTGTACAGAAAAAGTCCAGACATTGTTAATACAACGAGAACAGTTTGCATGACATCATTGTAACTTGGCAATCAAGGTGAGTGGGATGTGCATGCGTGAACAATGACATAGTCAGTGGGGTGGTAAACACTATTGAATGAGCATGTGTGCTGTGTGGCCACGACATTGAAAATGACTGACCAAGTAGAGCAACGAATCTGCATCAATTTTGCATTAATCTTGAATATTTGTCTGTGGAAAATATTTGCATGATTCAGAAGGCAGCAGCTATGGGCAACTGGTGATTGTACAACAGGACAATGTACCCGCTCATGTGTCACATCCCATGCAGTTTTTTCGGCGAAACATCAAATCACTCTGGCAACTCAGCCCCCCTACAGCTCAGATATGGTGCTCTGTGACTTCTGGCTTTTCCCAAAACTAAAATAATCTTTGAAAGGGAAGAGATTTCAGACCATTGATGAGATGGGGCAGCTGATGGCAATTGGGAGAACTGTGTGAAGTCCCACGGTGATGACTTTTAAGGGGACTAAGGCATCATTATCCTATGTACAGTATTTCTTGTACCTGTAGCTCCTTCAGTAAATGTCTCTCTTTTTTGTATTACATGGCTGGATACCTTCTGGACAGTCCTTGCATATTCATACACAATAAAATACTTTTAGCCATGATAAAGGAGGAAATCTGCCATTTGTGAAAACACTGATAGATTTTTTATAATGTATTTTATTGATTATGCCATTACAGTTGTCCCATTTCCCCCCCTTCATTCCCCTCCACCCTGCACACCCCCTCCTGCCCACCTTCCCCCCCCTTTTAGTTTATGTCCATGTGTTAGAAGTTCTTTAGCTTCTACATTTCTCATACTACTCTTGCCCTCCCCCTATTTTTCCCCACCATCTCTGCTACTTATTCCCTGTACCTTCTCCCCACCTCTCCTCCTCCCACTCCCCTGTTGCTAACCCTCCATGTGATCTCCATTTCTGTGGCTCCACTCCCGATCTAGCTGTCTGCTTAGTTTGCTTTTGTTTTAGGTCTGGTTGTTAATAACTGAGTTTGCTGTCCTTTCACTGTTCACATTTTTTTCTTCTTTTTACTTAGATAGATCTTGAAAACACTATGCTAAATGAAATAAGTCAGAGAAAGACAAATACTGAATATATTACTTATATATTAAATCTTAAAAACAACAAACTCATGATAGAGAGTTGAATGGTAGTTACTAGGAGCTGGAGGTTGGAGGAATTAGTGAAATGCTGGTCAAAGGGTACAAATTTCTATTAGAAGATAAACTAAGTTCCGTGGATCTAAAGCACAGCAATAAAAACTTCTGAGAGTTGGGGCTGGGAGATTGTGTTTCCTTCTAAAGAAGGGATGTTGACTACACCCCACAATATTCACTTGAGCTGGTTAGATCTAATTACTTCATTTGTTAAATTGACCTCATTTGGACATTCCCTGTTCCAAGATTCGAAAGGATCTGTTTTTGTGGGAGGGAAACTTACAAGTGGATACACATTGAGGTCACAATTTTTACCCATCACTCTCTTCTTTATTAGCCAATCTAGATTTTACTTACCTTCAGCTAGTACTTCCACTGGTCTAGGCATCACGATGCACTGGGCAAAATAACATGGACCCTTAACCCTTGTCACCTTGCCCTTCTCATTCTATGCTGATGTAGTTGTCCATTGACTCCCAGTGTTGGATCAAGAAGTCCAAGAAAAGTTCCAGCAGATGACCCAAGTGTCAAGCATATTCTTCTCTGCCTAAATTATGTAATAGCATATCCTGTTATCCTGTTATCCCTACCATATCCTAACAACCTGTCCATTACCGCTGACAGGATAACTCTTTCTTTGTCTGCTTATCTCTGGTCTACAAGAACTCTAAAGGGGCCAGCAACAGACATAGCTTAGAATCTAATGGGATTCTCATTGTGTCCCTCATTAGAAGCATTTCCCTTCTAGAACAAAAAACTATAGACACAGAGAGAATACAATTGTGAAAAGAGAAAGCAAATATTACCCAAGTAAGTCACTAAAAGTGGTGATAAGCAAGATCACTCCAGCTTCCATACACTCTTTTGGAAACCCAAATATTCTATTATTAACTTCTGAGTCCAGACAAAACAAGATGGTTGGCCACGCTTAGATGAAAGGTGCTAACTTCTGAAGGACTCCAGCAATATCTGGTGGCAAAGGTATAGGTAGTAAAAACCAACTTGTGTTATGGTTTATACTTATAAGTTTCAGCTTGTGTTCATGGGTTCCAATTTGTTTTTCTTTCCTTTCCTACTTTACATTCATTTTTCTTTCCCAATTACCTGTCCTGTGAATTTGAAATCCCAGCATCAGATAAGAAGGCAGCAGATTTACAGAGACTGTTTAACTAGTTCCCACAAATGTGAATTACACGGTTCAAAATGAGGCTCTAATACTTGGAAAGAAGTTTCTGCTTCTCTACTTGAACACTGAATGAAACAACATATGTCCTCAGAGTCTAGAAGCCACCCATTGCAAGGTCAATAGGTTTGTGATACTGTCTCTTAAAGCATAGTTGTGTGGTAACTGAGAGTACTGCTTTTGGAGACAGGAATGCAAATATTTAAATCCTTCCTGGGTCATCTAGTGTCATCTACTGGGTGTGAAATTATGCACAAGTTAACATAAATTCTGTGTGACTGCTTCCTCATCAATCAAATGTGAGGCCGCTCTAAGGTTACCATGAAGGTGAGATAAGATGACATTAAAAAGGGATTAATACTTTTTCTGCCATATAATCAGCACTCAATGAAATATTTTGATTATAAGTATTAAAATGTGTTAGCTTTCTCAAAATCCTCTAAAAATTAAGGCTTGTCCTCATGAAAAACAAATTACCAAAAAGAAAAACAAAGAAAAAAACCCCAAACCCTCTACTGTATAACCAGCATGAATGGAACACAAAAGTATTCTAAAATTTGACAAAGAATTTTAATACCTCTTTTGCTAAATTATTACCTTTTTTAACTTACAGGAAGGAAGGAGGTAAAGCCATCTTGGAGAAAAACTATTTGTCACTTTGAAAATACTTTAGATGCATTATATCATCAGGTTCTGACTGCAAATCAGCTCTAAGAATGCACAGTTCCTTCTCCCCCAGCCTGGAGAAGAAAGCCCTACCCAGAACTCCATTTCCTAGTAACGTAAGCCTTCATTTGTTTTCCTTCCTCACATTTTCTGCACTGAGAACCTGTAAGGCCTCCACCTGTCTGTCTACTTAATTGACGCAGACACTGCCCGCAGCATCTGTGGCGTTATGGATGAGACATGAGACAAATTCACATGGACTACTGAGTCCTGTGGAGGAAAAGGGATGGCATGGCTACTCTTTCAAGGGGAAGACAAAAGCTGTGGACCTTGCCATGACCGGCCTTTATTGGGTTTCTCCACACATTACATGATGGCCCTCTTTTACTGTGCACAGATTGCTTTAGGTGGTTACCTTTCACCGAAAACAAAGGAGAGGATGCCACTAATCACATCACAGAAGAGGGATATTAGCAAATGAAAAGGGTAAAGGTGGTTGAACTGGTTACACTCATCCTTAGAAGGTTTAGCACGGATTTTAGGAAGTTACTTGGCAGAAAATGTTTGCCACAAATCCAGGTGAGGGAGTTTTTAGCAAAAAGCAAGACTCAAAGCAGACCGGGCATATTGCAGGATTCCCCGCAGGAGAACCGATCCATGGGCGTGGGTCCTGTGCATCTCCGAGTGGGAGCTGGGCCCACGCCATGCAGAGCAGTTTCCCACACTTAATAGCTTTTATGCAGCAGAATTGGCAATTGCTGATTCCCTAATGGCCTCAATAAGTCACTGAGATCAGGTAAGTTTTACATTTTTCAGAATAGCAAACAAAAGCCTCTCTCCTAACTGTCTCTTATGGTCTATTTACTGACCCCCATAGATCACTCTGGCTTTTTATTGACCTACTGCTGAGGCACAGCTAACTCCTCACTCCTCACTTGTTTCTTATGCCTGAGAAAGGTAAAATTACCCATAATATAACTGCATTCTTTATTCAATACTGAAGTAAAATTGTCTGTAAGGTAGGAAAGGAAATTTTCATGCCATCAAAACTTCAGAACTAATGGAATATTGTACATCCTGTAGACTTTTTCTAGATTTTCCAACATTTATAGGACTTTCTGAATCTCTCTGACTATTTCAATTTCTTTTCACAGCATCAGACATAAAGGTACAGTCAATAAGGGGGTTGGGGCTCAGGAGACCATGAAGGCCGTAAGCACTCGTACAAGTCCTCATGCCACGAAATTATGCAGGGCCATCACCTATGCTTCTACCTCCCCAACCCCGGGATCTTATACAGGCAATTTCAGAGCACAGGACAGTATTGTAGGGGGACCCTCACTGTGATTTGCCTGAATGTTCCAGTTATAACATTCAACATCCCACATTCTGGGAAACATTTCAGTTCCGAGCACACCGGAACAGTTTGTCACCCGGTAGAGAGCCATTAGAAATGTGGACCCGGATAAACTAGTCAAAGAAGGACAAGCACCATACAATTTCATTCATATATGGAATCTAAAAATTAAGAGAAAGTAACAAACAAAATAGAAACAGACTAATAGAGAGACTGAACAGACTGACAGCAAGTCAGAGGGGAGGAGGGTTGCAGGGCTGAGTTAAAAAGGTGAATGAATTAAGCAAAAAAAACAAAAAAGAAAAAAGCTCACAGACACAGATGATAGTGTGGTGGTACTAGAAGGAAAGGGGGATGGGGGATTTAAAAGAAGGTAAAGAGGGAATCAGTTGTGATCGAAGGAGACTTGACTTGGGGTGGCAAACACACAATAAGATATTCAGAGGATGTATTATAGAATTGTATACCTGAAACCTATAAACCTATATCATTTATTAACCAATGTCTCCCCTAATGAATTCAATAAAAAAGTAAAAAGTAAATATGGGCCCCAAGACAAGAAAACCAGGGAGCAGTGGCTGGCTTTATCTCTTCCAAGTTGTGTCTCCATGGACAAGTAGTTTAAATCAATCAAACCTCAATTCCATCAACTGCAATTAAGAGCATAAATACATTTTTAAATAGAGTTGCTCCAAAGAGGCAATTAAATAATGAATTTAATTGTCTAGCATAGCTTCAGGCATATTATGAGTTATCAATAACTATCAGCTATTGTGAGTATTGGTGATGAGTTATTTGACCTAGGGTATCTCTCAGATTTGTTCCTTTTGGGTAGTGCCTTTAGGGTAGTAACAGAATGGGGACACTAAGTTTTCTCTTGGGAACAGTGGGTCTGTGGTTCTGGAATCAGGAGCTTTTGGATTCCTAAGCAAATTTCTCCACTGAGAGAATCCCAGAAACATACTTCATAGGTGTTAGCAAGGTTATGGTTAAATGTATGGCTCTGGTATCAAAAAGATCTAAATTTCACTCCTGGTTTCACCTTACAGATTGTGCAACCTAATCTCTCTGAGCTTCCTTATCGGCAAAATAGAGATGATACCACTGATCTCACAAGAACTGGGGGAATTCTTCAGTGAGGTAATGTTTTGTGAGTTGCTTAAGATACTACCTGGCTCAATAAATAATATAAAGTAATAATAGGTACTATTTATTAAACACATTATATGCCATGCATCATCCTAAGGGCTTTTATGTGGCCAAACCTAAGGGGTTTTATTGCTAATTTGTTTTTAATATTCAAACTAATGGTGTGAGATAGGTATTGTTACTTTTTGTGTGTGGTAGATGTGAAAACCAAAACATGAGCAATTAAGTACAATAGCAGGCCCAAGTTACATAACAGAGGGCGTGTGATCCAGGTTCAAATCCAAGTCATCAAATTTCGGAGTCCTAACCTTTAATCACTATACTGTTATTAGAGCACACAGATGGTAGAGCACACGAAGATGGGACGTTCAGAGAGATACTGTTCAATACCTACCTTTGAGAAGTAGGAGGTAGGCAGATGTATCATGAAGTGATAAGCTGATTGGACGTTCTGGGACCTCAATGTGTGGAATCATACCCATAATCACATAAGACTTCTTAATCAGAGGCCATGTTTCCATTCACAACAAATGTGGCCCCAGGGAAATCACTCTCAAGTACGGACATTTGGTGATAGCTTTGTGTACCTCTCTGACCTCTCTTACTTAGGCTACCAGTGCTATAGCCACATAAGAAAAACGTGTCTTAACATTTCTTCTATTATTCCTATGAAACACCACTCAGTTTTTCTTCCCTGACTAAAATGAAAAGTTCATGTTAGGTTATCCCCAAATTTCTCTTTTCACATTTAGATGTCTTTTTATCACCATTAATCAATGACGGGTAAATCAAAAACAGAACAGTACCAGATCAGAGAAGTTGCTTTGGGCTATAGGAATGGCTCCCTGCTACTAAAGAGCCCAATGCTTTCCTGCACTCACTGTTTGCACCACAATGGCTTGCAAGCAGCATGGCGATTTTAGACTTCTGCATCCAGTTAGAAAGACTGTTGCTCCCAAACTAGTAATTAGAACAAGCCTGATAAGCTTTAGTATTATACTTTTATCCTTTTAAGTCACCTGAATGTCAATATCACAGAAAACATGGATAAGTGAAATTCCAGAAAATAATAAAGTCTTCTAGGGGAGTAGACATGAGCAGTTGTTTTAATCAAAACTATCAGAACATCAGTATAGTGAAGCTGGCTGAATTTTTAATAATTATTTTAATTTTAATTTTTTAAAATGTATTTACTTTAGAGAGAGAAAAATGGGAGAGAGAGCAACACACTGATGTGTTGTTCCACTTATCTATGCGTTCAGTGGTTGCTTCTTGTATGTGCCCTGACCTGAGATCAAACCCACAACTTGGTGTATCCAGATGACACTCTAATCAACTTAGCTATGTGGTCAGGGCCAATTTTAATGAACTTTTATCAGCCACGTGTAGGCTGTACTGATAGACTAAAATCCTAAGGAACTCCAGCCATCTGGAATCTGCACTCACCCATTAACTCTTCTTTATTAATCTTCAGTGATCATGCAAATAATTGTAATGCAACAAAGTCAGGGAAAGCTGATAAAGCTTTCCATTTTCTGAACAACAGAACTTCCCCACAGATAAGTAAGGGTAGGGCTTGTTTTCTGAAGACTGTGGCAGGCAAGATGCTGAAAGAAATTCATCTGAAACACTCCAGGCTGTTATGGATTGCACTGTGGAGGCTCTCAGAAAGCAGGGGAAGAGTCAATACAATGGGAAAAGATCTGTTGTTTAGAAAGCCAGAGGTGAAATTGGAAAACAAGGATACTTCAGTAGGTAAATGCTGACTACTAGACTTTAAAGGAGAGAGAGTGAGAGAGAGAGGGAGAATCTCCTACTGTTCAGAAAGGGCAGTATAAAAAGATTGCTGAACATGGCATCTAAGATTTCAATACCTGATTTTAAAAAATTGTGACTCTCAATAATTTGAAACCAGTTGTAAACTAAACTAACTAAAGCTGTTTCCAAACCCAGACATAAATCAGATACCCTTAGATTAACTCAGCTTCCCATGCAAACAACTTGACTAAAGAAAGTATGTAGCTTTTTCAGGTGTAAATATTTATTTCAGCCTCTATTTTATACAAAATTTCCAGCATGTAAGGAAAAGTGCATGACTGACAAATAAGAATAAAAATGTGATTCATAGTAAAAAAAGAAAATACTCAACTGAAACAGACACTGAGATAGTCCCAGGTGAAACAATTACCAGATAGAATTTGTTTAATGTTTATATATTTTTTTATTTCTCCTTCAGTGTGAATTGTGTGAATTATCTATGGATCATATATATAAGGTAAAAAATAAAATTAAGAAAGTAATACCATCAGAAAATATCAAATATTTAGGAGCAAATCTAACAAAAGATATGCAACCTCTACATTTTAAATGCAACAAAAATATATTTTGCATATATTGCAAATAGCAATTAATGAAAACATAAATATTACGTGATAATGGATTATAAGACTCAATAATGTTAGTGTGTCCATTTTCCCAAAATTGATATTCAGATTTAATGCAATACCAAGAAAATTCCGGACATCTTTTTGAAATTGACAAATTTATTCTAAAATTGACATGAAAGCCCAAAGTATCTGGAATAGTCAAAACAATCTTGAAAAAAGAAGAAAAAGAATAGAATAGCTTTTATATTGATTATAAGGTTTAAAGTATAGTAACAGCATAAAAATATAGAATATAATAGAGCATAGAATAGCTGTACATCTATATGAACAATTGATTCTTGACCAATTTTAGCAACTCATTTCCATGAGGAGGGAAAAAAGCTCTTTAAAGAAATGGTACTGGAACAACTAAGTAACTCATGAAAAACAAACAAAAAATAAAGATCGACTCTGTTTTATTTCACACTCAGAGATCCATTAGAGACAAATCATAGAGCTACACATAAAAGCTAGACTCTTTAAACTCATACAAGAAAACATAGAATACCTTAATTGCTTTATAGTAAGTTATCTGTGAGTGTTCCTCAGTGAAAGGGATAGAATAAATAGTGTGTGCGCATGTGTGTGTGAAAATTTTTTTTTATAAAGAATCAGCTTCTACAATTACAGAGGCTGGCAGGTCCCAAAACCTGCATAGTGAATTGGCAAGTTGTAGATCCAAAAGAGCCAATGGTTTAGTTGCAGTCCAAGTTCAAAGGCTTGAGAAGCAGAAAGCCAATCATGGAGTTCCAGTTCTAAGGCCAGCAGGAAGAAGGTCCACAAAGAGCTGAAGTTTCATTTGGAATCTGAAGGAGTAAGAAAGCCAATAGGGCCCAGTGTGAAGGCAGTCAGACAGGAAGAATTCTCTCTTAAGGAGGGCAAGATCAGCCTTCTCTAGTCTCTACAGGTTTTCAACTGATTGCATGAGGTCCACCCACATGGAGGGGGTGACAATCTTCTCTATTTAGTGTAGTGATTTAAATGTTAATCAAATACAAAACCCCCCTCACAGAAATGCCCAGCATAATGTTTTACCAAATATCTGGGCCTCCTGTGTTCCTGTCAAATTGACACAAATGTGTTACAAATGTGATGTAAGCAATATTTTTCTTAGACATGAACCAAAAGCACTAACCACAAAAGAAACAAAGTTATAATTAAACCTTGTCAAAATAGGTATCTCCACTCATCACCAAACATCCTCAATAAACAAGTCACAGAATGAAGGAATATTTGCAGCACATATATATCTAACAAAAAAATCTTATCTAACATATATTTTAAAATCTCCCACAAATCAAAACAAAAGAATTCAATTTATATTTTAAAATGGTCAAAATATTTGAAAAAAGAAACATACAAAAATGTCCAATAAATATATAAAAAGGTTGCTAACATCATTTTCAATATGTAAATGCAAATTAAAACCCCAATAATGTGCAATTAAATATTAGGTAAACTACCTAAATTTAAAAAAAAAAGTCTGCCAATGCAATGGCGCTCAAGAATATAAAATAACAGGAGTCCTGTATTATCCTACATTCTAGCCAGCAGAGCTTGGGGGAGGTGTCTGGAACCTTCTGAAGAAGATAAACACTCTTGTGCCACAGGAACCAGTTACCCGGCTCTAGGCATGAGGACATATGTCAACCAAATATTTTGCTATATTTGAAAATGAATCAAAGCTTGTTAAATGATTTTAAAATTAAGAAGCATATATTAAGAAATGTTTTAAAGTTTCAGAAATATATAGGTCATATGAATCTATTTGACAGAAGCTAACTATGTTCTTGTTATAGTCTGTAAAATGGAGGACCACTAGGAGCTACCGTATGTGAAATCAGAGGACATAATGAAAGACAAAGTACTGAAGGAATCAGACTGAATATGTTCTGAGGTCAAACTGATATTTCGGAATGTTGTACCATGATCAGTTGTATTACTTTTGTTTTGCTTCTGTAACGGATTATCATAACTTGGTGACATAACAGATCACAAATGTAATATCTATCTTACACTTCTGTAGGTCAGAAGCCCAACACAGTTTCCTTGGACTAACTTGAAGATATCAGTAGGACTATATTCTTCTCTGGAGGATTTAGGCTCACAGGGGCATTCAACCTGCAGCCCACCGGCCCCATGAAGCTCAGAATGGTTATGAATGTGGCCCAATACAAAATCACAAATTTACTTAAAACCATATGAGATTTTTTTTTTGTGATTAGATGTTGCAATGTATTTAATGTGTGGCCCAAGACAACTCTTCTTCTTCCAGGGTGTCCCAGAGACACCAAAAGGTTGGAAACCCCTGCCAAAGGAACACCCATCCCCTGTCTTTACGTGCTAAGAGCTGCCCACATTCACTGGCTCATAGTCCACTTCCTCTGTCTTTAAAGCCAACAACTGTAAATTTCTCTGATGATGTTTTTCACAATAGCATCTCCCTCTGACCATATCCTTGAGGGGTTGTTTTGGGGTTGTAAGTATTTTAAGGTCCCATGTGTTTAGAGTAGCCCTACCTGGAAAATTGAGGAAAACAATCATCTTAAATCCTTAATTATATCTACAATGTAAGTACTACATTCCCAGGTTTCCAGGATTAGGACATGGCCATCTTTGGGAAGTCATTATTCAGTATATCACAGCAGCAAAAAAAAATATGAAATAAACCAGTAAGCCAAAATATAAATTTATTATTGTTTCAATATCATCGGTAGTATTTCTTCATTTGATAAAAATTTCTCTGTTGCTTAACACAAAATATTTACCATGCTCATTTCTCTCTTTTGTATAGTGCTAGTAAAAAGAACATGTTTCATAACCTCAAAATTACTTTTATAAATCTGTAAGAAAAACAATATTTTACTCTCACTGAGTGTACCTCAGAGGTGCTTAATAGTATAATATTATACTTTTAGTAACTGTTAGTGAGCGCAGTCACTGGCAATAAATATTTCCAAAAGATTAAATGCCTTTTTTGAGCTGAATTAATTTAAAGTGTGTGCTGAAAATAATAAGTGTCAGAGTGAGATATTTATTTTTAGTTATCCATTTGATCTTGTTATAACTTGGGGTTTCTTTGGAACCAAAAAGAAGAGGGAGTGATTTTAACAGAAATTCTGGTAAAATATGGCTAAATGTCTACTATAGTGGATGCGTTGGTTGGGTTGGTATGAGGAAGCTGTGGAGGTAGAGACTAGGAAGGGACATTTTATCTTGAGCTGAAAATGCTATAAGCTTAGGTCCATGTACCATGACCTGTTTCAGTCCTATAAGAGCTATGAACTTTTAACATGATGGACACTAATAAATCTTTAATTTCAGAAAACTAATGATTTAAAAAACTCGGGTAATGAGAATTTTTTTAGTACTTTACATAAAAATCCTTGAGGCTATATAACTTTAAATTTGCTTTGTGAAACATTACAATATGTAGTTGGTAAAAAGCAAATAGCAGACTACATACTCCAATGTCATAAAACTGGGCTTTTAAATGTACAGAATGCCCAGTTTTCAATGCTTGGAGATTCTATTTCTGTTATCAGCACACATACAATTTTGGAAGCTACTATCATTAAAATAATGTGTACGACAATTGAAGTTGCATAATCTTGTCCTGTGTTCAGCTTCATGGTTTATAAAATACTATTAAAGCTTAACATTATAATTTTCACCTCTACCAATTATGAATTCTTCATTGAGCATATATTGAATTTTCTTATTGTGCTTTATGGCCTTTAAAATTCTGACTAAATAAAATCTCTGGCTCTTCAATTTCAAGGGCTGTGAGAGGACACTTAGACAAAATTACTATATCTTTTTAGCTTGATTATTTTTAATACCTGAAATTACTATTGTTAGTAGTTTAATTCTAAAACTATTGCTATTTCAAAAATTACATTTAATAGTTCAATTGTTTAAATTATCTTATTTTATAGGGAAGCCAAAATACCTCATAACACAGTCTTTCCACTTACTGATCGTTTCTCTTCATAACATGATTGAGGAAAAAAATGTATGCTGTTATAAGCAAGTTGATTTTTAAAGTGTTGTGCTGTTCCTCAGCATAATGGAGAAAGCTGAACATCTTAGTCAGCAAAGGCTGTCATAATGAAACACCAGAGACTGAGTGGTTTAAACAACAGATTTATGAATCACAGTTCCAGAGGCTGAGATGTCCAAAATTCAGGAGCCAACCAATTGATTTTCTAATGCAAGAGCTTTCTACTTGGTCTACAGAGAACTCCTTCTATGTCCTCACATTACCTTTTATCTATGTTCCTCTCCTTATTATGGACTGCCAATTCCATCATGAGGGGCCCACCACCACGACCTAATCAAACTCAAACGTCTCCATCTCCAAATACCATCTCACTGGAGATTAGGGCTTCCACATACGGATTTTGGGCAGACACAAATTTTTGGCCCATAACAATGACTAATATAAAAATTGGTATCTGATGTGAAGGGCTGACACAATTAAAAACCTAAGACATGTACCCCTAGGTGGTGTAGCTCAGTGAGTTGAACATGGGCCTGGGAACTAGGGCTGGCCAGTTCAATTCCCAGTGAGGTCACATGCCTGGTTTGTGGGCCATGTCCCCAGTAGGCGGCGCATGAAAGCCAACCACATGTTTCTCTCCCTTTTTATTCTTCCTTTCGCCTCTCTAAAAATAAATAAATAAAATATTTTAAAAACTAAAATATGTAATGTTAGATTTAGTGACAGAAATAATAAGACTACTATCACCCATGATGATTTAGAAAACTTTGGAGGACTTCTGCCAAGATGGAGGCATAGGTGGAAATACTGTGCCTTCTCCCACAACCAACTTTAAAGAAAACAAAGTTTTAGCAAACAAAAACTCAGCCAAAACACAGAAAATTGAACTATACAGAAGTCCAACAACAACAAACGGTTCAACTGGACTGGTAAGAGGGGCAGAGCCAGCGGCAGAGTGGGGTAGGGTAGGAAAGATTCCCCGACCCAGGCTCCCAGGCGACCGTGGACAAATTCCAGCTGTGGGGTGGCAACGGGCAGACCTAGTGGGGGTGTAGGGCGGCAGGCTGACCGCAGTCACACATTTGTGCGCAGATAAACCAGCAAAGGAGCGAGCAGTGAGACAGACTTCGAAGGCCCCAGTGATGGGAAGCAGCAGAGGGGACTGCCATTGCTCCTCTTTGACCCTGCCCCCACATACAGCATTGCAACCCAGCAACCTGGGTTGCCCCACCCTGGTGAACAGCTAGGGCTCCGCACCTCACACGTAACAGACAGGAATAGTCCAAAATATGGCTCAAGAACTCACAGCCCCAGAGCTGATAACTCTAAGCAACCAAGAAATAGCCAACCTCTCAGACACACAGTTCAAAATACTGGTGATCAGGATGCTCACAGAATTGGTTGATTTTAGTCATAAATTAGAGAAACATATGAAGGCTAAACTAATTGAAATGAAGGAAAATGCACAGAAAACCAATAGTAATGGAAAGGAAACTGGGACTCAAATCAAGGGAGTGGACCAGAAGGAAGAAACAACCAAACAGAAAAGAATGAAGAAATAAGAATTCAAAAAAAATGAGGAGAGGCTTAGGAACCTCCAGGACATCTTTAAATGCTCCAACATCTGAATTATAGGGGTACCAGAAGGGAAACAGGAACAGTAACAAGTGGAAAACTTTTTGAACAAATAATAAAGGAGAACTTCCCCAGTTTGGCGAAGGCAATAGACTTCTAGGAAATCCAGGAAGCTAAGAGAGTCCCAAAGAAGTTGGACCCAAGAAGGAACACACCAAGGCACATCATAATTACATTAGCCAAGATTAAAATGAAGGAGAGAATTCTAGAAGCAGCAAGAGATAAAGGGACAGTCACCTACAAAGGAGTTCCCATCAGACTGTCAGCTCATTTCACAAAAGAGACCTAATAGGCAAGAAGGGACTGGAAAGAAGTATTTCAAGTCATGAAATCCAAAGACCTACAGCCAAGATTGCTTTATCCAGCAAAGCTTTCATTTAGAATGGAAGGGCAGATAAAGTGCTTCTCAATTAAGGTCAAATTCAAGGAGTTCATCATCACCAAGCCCTTATTAAATGAAATGTTAAAGGGACTTATCTAAGAAAAAGAAGATAAAAAATATGAACAGTGAAAGGACAGCAAACTCACAGTTATTAACAACCACACCTAAAACAAAAGCAAACCAAGAAGACAGCTAGATCAGGAGTGGAACCATAGAAATGAAGATCACATGGAGGGTTAGCAACAGGGGAGTGGGAGGAGGAGAGGTGGGGAGAAGGTACAGAAACTAAGTAGCATAGATGGTAGATAGAAAATAGATAGGGGGAGGGCAAGAATAGTAGGAGAAATATAGAATCTAAAGAATTTGAGACATGTGGTCATGAACTAAAGGGGGGGATGGTGGGGGAGGGGATGTGCAGGGTGGAGGGGAATGAAGAGGGGGGAATAGAATAACTGTAATGGCATAATCAATAAAATATTTTTTTTAAAAAGAAAACTTTGAAGAAATAGCTTAGTGATGTGAGAACACTGGTTTTTCGCCAGAGACAATTTTGCATCCCAGGCAAAATTTTACAATGTCTAGGGATTTACTTGTCATTGCTGGGTGAAGGGGTGCTACCAGCACCCCTAGTTTGTAGGGGATATTGGTGCTCCTAAACATCCTACAATGCACAGGATAGCCTCCCATAACAAAGAAATATTCATACTAAAATGTAAACATTGTAAAAGTTGAAAAGTCTGCTTTAGAAAAAGACATAAAGAATAAAATTGTTAGCATAATTAGTTATATTTGACAAAATATTACAAAAAACAAGACAAAGGCAAAAACAGGCAATTTGCAAGCAGATATGATTCTGCACATGATTAATCCAAAATCAAAACTTTCCAAGTTTTTGTATTGTTCATGTCACAATTCTGGCGTCAGCGAAAACATCCAAGCTAAGGTACACGAAGAAGAGCTCATTTCCTTTCTAAAAGGTTGCCTAAATGACAAAGTCAAATTCCTCCCTGCAGTACTCTTTCTCTCAGTTCATCATCTCCTATAAGCTGCTGCTCAACCAGGATACACTTTCACAAATACATATTATATTTTATTTTACAAACCACAAATAACCCAAGTCCATCAGGGAACTAATATCCCTAACATAAGAGGCAGCATAACTTGTATTCAACATACATAATGGCTTGAATTATTTAACAGAACTTTTAGTTGCTCTATCTTAAAACAACCATTCAGATTTCTAGTTTTCCTCATGGCGAGTAAATGGGTACTTTGCATATTTGTGAGATTTAAAAGACGATCCAGATGATTTTTCCAAAACAAGCAGGCAAACAAACAAATAGTTTTTTCCAAAGATCAATTCAAATATCTATTTTTCTAAGACTATGAGGGAGAGAGAGAGAGGGAGACAACTGGTGTTATTTTTTCAGTTTCTACTTATCGAGATTTCAAAATCATTTTCAAGATTGAACACGTATGGGTTGCCATCAACAAAGATCAGCAACTGACAATGTGAGAACTAGAAGCTGATCTGGGGATTCCAAAAACTACTATAACCAAGAATTTGATGTAGGATCTTGGCGTGAAATATGTCATGGCAAAATTTGTTCCATGGCTTCTGCTACCAGAGCAGAAGGAACATTGTGCTGCAGTTGCTAATGACTCAATTAAAACCACTACCAATGAACCAGATTTCCTCAAGAAGGCCACAACAGGAGAGGATTTGTGGGTTTACAGCTGTGATACAGAAACAAAGGCCCAGTTGTCCTAATGGCCTGGTTCTCCGTGCCCAAAGAAGGCATGACAAAATCACAGGAAGATCAAGACCATGTTCACTGTGTCTTTTGATTAGGAAAGTGTTGCCCATCACAAGTATGCCCCTCCAAGCTGAACAATTGATAAAGAGTACTACCTCAATGTTTTTCTTTGGTTGATAGCTGCAACACAATGAAAACAGCCGCAACTATGGGCAACTCATGATTGGCAGCTTCATCAAGACAACACACCTGGTCATGCTTCACATCTCATGCAGAGTTTTTTGGTGAAACATCAAATCACCCAGGTGACTCAGCCTCACTACAGCCTAGACTTGGTGCCCTGTGACATCTGTTTTTTTTTCTAAAACTAAAATCACCTTTGAAAGGGAAGAGATTTCAGAGCATTGATGAGATTCAGGAAAATATGATGGGACAGCTGATGGTGATTCCAACAAAGGATTTTGCAGAGTGTTTGGAATGGTGGAAGAGATGCTGGGAGAACTGTTTGAAGTACCAAGGTGTCTACTTTGAAGGGGACTGAAGTGCCATTGTCCTATGTACTATGTTTCTTGTATCTTATATCTTCTTAAATAAACATCTCTATTTTTCATAGTACGTGGCTGTATACCTTCTGGACAGACTTCATAAATAAACAATGGCAGTAAAATTTTCTAATACACTATAAGTAAATTCCTCAACAGGACTGAAACACAGACAAGGGCTAACTGGCCAAAATACATGTACTTACAAAAATCCAGACTTTTCCCTCTTAGTCCTTGATCTCTATCTACTAGGTCACGTTTCTCAGTCCTCTTGCAGTTTAAGTGGATAGTAGTACAACTAGAAGTTGGATGTACACTACTTCTAGGATTAGTTTCTATAAACTCTCTGCTGGTGCTTCCTGCTCTGTCTGTTTTCTAGAAAAGACCCTAGAAGATGATGGAGCCACAGATGGAAAGAACCTGCACCACGAATCTTCCTGTGAATAAAAAGATGCCCCCCAAACATTCAATTACACCAGGAGGTAACCAAGGTAAAAGCCAGCAGGGCCTGGGTTCTTTTTGGAAGCTCTTTAGTTTGCTTACTATGGCTTTGATGAACCCAGAGCAGGTTTGTGGCTTCTCAGAATGGAGGACACATGCACTCTCTTTCCCATAGACAGCTTGGTAAGGTGGCAAGAGCCTCGAGAATAAAGGGATTTATGTGGCTCTAAGCAGACAGAGACATGGACAGCCTCACAGACACTTCCAGAGCCTGGTGTATTCTCAAACCAGGCATTTGCAGAGCACGAGGGAAGAACAAGGGTGAAGGGCACACAAAGTCAATGCAATGTGTTTCTGCCTTCTCTGCACACTGCTGCAACCACACTCTCCTTTGCAGTGCTTCCATGGACTGACGCATGCTCCTTCTACTACCCTTCATGTGGCCCAGACTTGGAACAAGAGTACTGGAGAGAGCTGCCAGACCAAAAGAAACCCAGCAGAAAGAAATATGCATAGTGACCATGCATCTGGTTTGTTCTATGTAGTCATGACTTATACTGGCTGTCTTTACATAGTTAACTTTTAGCAGCCCCTTTTATTATGTAAAGTGTCTGGTATAGATGATAACTAGTATGGTATTTATAGGAATAAGGGATGTCTATAAAGATATGTTCACGGATATGCTGTATTAAGGATGAAGTGCCCCTCCCTTGACTATATTCCAAGACAAGCCCTCTAAAACTTAGACTCAGCCTCAAGTAAAAGGTACAAAGCTGACTATTATATTCCTGCCACTGAGGAGAATGTAGGCACAAAAGAGAAGTTGAATTTAACCATATATTAAAAAGTTATAGTTCTTGCATTCTTCAGTTGTAGTGAGATTCATGTCTCTACCCATACATATCCCATACACACACACTGCAGTACAGTATAAGGGAGATCAGGATTCAAATCAAATTTCTTTATTTACTATTAAGATTTGGGTTTGCTTCTCAGCCTCCCTGGACCTGAGTTTCCCCATCCTCATCTACAAAATGAGAAGCAATTCATTTTTATAGTTATTGTGACAATTAAAGGAGTTAACATGTTTAATGTATTTGCTTGAAAATATGAGTTTCTTCTGAAATTTATACTTATATGTTTATATGTAGTTAAAAATTTGCAAAATAAAAAGGAGTTTACCCAGTTCTATCCATTTGACTATGCTAGTAACAATAAGTATGAAGAGTCATATGACATATTCCTTTGCTCCCTCCCCTCTCGCACAGGCAATTTGCAACTTTTAAGATATATCTAACACAGAGCCGGCAGCCATGGCCCTGCCAGAGCTGATTTCAAACAATCTTAGAGAAACAAAAAGGCAAAGTCACCTGGTGGCCATCAGTGTCTCCCCATGAGCACCAGGCACTGGGTCTTCAACACAACTAACAGCTCATTCGCCCAGCAGGCGGGTGTCCCTGTGGCAGCGGAGCAAGTTCCTTCCCCAGAGCTGCTCTGAGAAGTGGGGGTTTCCGCCGTAGCTCCAGCCTTCCCTTCGCCCAACTGACCTAGCCTAGTCCTCCCGTCTCTCTGTATCCCACCTATTTCCAATACTCATTAAAGAAGCCCAATCACATAGCAATAGCATGCATGCAGGTGTGTTTAGACCTATGGTAATCATGCCTGGGGTACAAAGTGGGCAACCAGAAGGACGACAATGGAGAGTGATAACACAGTCACTAAGTGTAACTTTATGCCAGACACTGTAAGAAGCACTTTCCATGTATTATCTCACATGAACCTCAAACCACTCTGTGTAGCAGAGGTTATTATACTCATCATGTCAGAGGTGAAGAAGCTTAGGCTTCAAAGGTTAAATTCCTTGCTCAAGTTCCCATAGTCCTGAGACCAATATTTATTGAGGGCTTACCAAAAGCCAGCAACAATTTGAAATTTTGTGCATATATTAGCTCATTTAAACTTGTTGCAAGCCTGTGAAATAGTACTAATATTATACCTGTTTACAGGTGAAGAAAATGAGTTACGAACAGTGAATTGTATTTTCCCAAGGTCATCACTAACTAGTGCTGAGGTTATTTCAAACCCAGGCAACCTAGTCTCAACATGTACATTGCTAACCACTTTATTACAGCGAAGAACTGTAAGAACTGGTTAAGTCTTCTGAATTTCAAAGCTCAAGCTCTTGAACCCCCAAGCATATCCAACATTAAAGGGTCATTAACTTTCAGAGATCTCAAATGGATTCCTTTTATTTCATACATGAGGGATCTGAGGTCTGAGGACGAATTCGTCCAAGATTCTTCAGCAAGCTCCTGGCAGAACTTTCTGCAGTACTTCTCATTGTGAGGGGAATGTCCAGTGAAGCGACAGTCATTTTTACATTTCTGAGAGCCCATGTGAGGCATCCAAAGCAGCCTGATACTTAGGGCTGAGTGAGGACCCCCAGTCCAAAATGTGCTAGATTTCCTTCAGTGTGGCCCTATAGGAATGCACACAAATCTTCCTGGGTCTTCTTGCTTAGAAACAAAGTGAGATAATTAAGGAGCTAAAGCAAAATTCCCCAAATGTCCAGGCTCATAGGCAAATATTATCAGGAAAAATATGTACAGGGAGGCAACATAGCATAGAATTTCATATTAGAGATCATGGGCCATGAAGCCGCCCTTCTGATGTTTAAAGCTCAGCTCTCCAATTTACTAAGTGGGTAATCTGAGGCAAATAACTGAATATCTATCTTGCCTTTGTTTCTGTATCTGTAAAAGGGGGCAGTAATTGGGATTGTTTTGAGGGCTGGTTGGGTTCACATATGGACAGCACATAGAAAGGTTTGTTTAAGTCTTTTGCATTATAATTACCAGGTTCTTTATGTGCTCAGGGCCAAACTGTCATTCAGTTCAGCAGCCCCCAACATTTTTGGCACCAGGGACCAATTTCATGGAAGACAATTTTTCCACTGACAGTGTTGGGGGATGGTTTGGGGACTGATTCAATTGTTTTACATTACATTCAAGCTCACCTCCTGCTGTGTGGCCTTGCTCCTAACAGGCCCAGACAGGTACTGGTTGGGGAGCTCTAATCTAGATAATCTGTCTTCATCTCTTCACCCCTTTCTCCAGTTGGTGTTCCAGTCTGATAGAACAGACCTTCAAAAGATCTTCTCCTGTCACTTTCATTTAATTCCCACTGCCACCTACCTCCTGACTTTCATTACTTCTCTATTCCCTGACTCCCAAAACTGTACTTTGGAAGTCAAAAAGGGGCAGGCTCTGAGTTTAAGGTATATCACCTGCACTAAAAGATTATTATCTCCCCTGGCTGGTATAGCTCAGTGGATTTAGTGCAGGCCTGTGAACCAAACAACCATGGTTCAATTCCCAGTCAGGGCACATGCCTGGGTTGCAGGCCAGTTCCCAGCAGGGGATGCATGAAAGGCAACCATACATTGATATCTCTCTCCCTCTCTCCTTCCCTTCTCCTCTAAAGATAAATGAATGAAAATCTTAAAAAACGATTATTATCTTCTCACACACAGCTCACTTAATTTTTAAAATTAAGACAATAAGTAACTTGCAGTCGACTTTAGAGTTAATTAGAAAATCAGAAATAAATTTATGGGCAGTTTCTTTCACCTGAGTAAGTCACAAAAACTGGAAACTAACAAAATTTGGAAATTAGACTTAACATTGTCCATATATGAAATATTTTGGAATCTTTTGATCAGTCATCACTTTTTTATTTTTATTTTATAATTTTTCTCAATTTCAATGTCTAGGAACTTATATTATCAACACAGCTGATATTGTTTAATAATTTAGTAAACCTGAACAATAGCATTATAATGGTATAGAATCAGAAAATTTAGACCAAAATTTTGTACATATTTTGATTTTTTGAAAGTTTTTATGTATTTATTTTTTAGAGAGAAGGTAAGGGAGAGAGACAGAGAGGGAGAGGAATATCAATGTGTTGAAGATACATCATTTGCCTCTCACATGCTCCCAATCAGGGACCTAGCCCACAACCCAGGCATGTGCCCTGACCGGGCATTGAACCAGCAACCTTTCAGTTCATAGGCTGGCACTCAATCCATTGAGCAACACCAGTAAGGGCCATTTTTTAATTTTAGTTAACAATATGTCTATGGGTTGATTAGCTCAATTATGGGAATCCTTTCAGAATGTACATGTGTATCATATGAGCACATTGTATGCTTTATACATATTACAATTTTTCCAATTATACTTCAAAAAAGCTAGAAAAATGTCCAAATTTCTATAAAGAAATATTAGGTTTTTTGCATTGAATATTTCCATATATTTTATTAAAATATTATCTACATATATAAAGCACATTGAAAGGACAATATACAAAATCCATTTGGAAGAATTGTTTTAAGTTATTCTATATTATTTTTTGTTAATAATAGTATTTTTTCAAATGACCATGATAACCATTACCCATAAAAACTTATACAAGGATAATTTATTTATCAAATTTGTTTATTAAAACAAATTATTACATACAAGTTGAGAGTAATAATTAATGATATTTTGAGTTGAACTTTGCTACTGGAAAGTCTCCTACAAACTCAGGATTTTATTTATCTATCAATATGCTATCTACTATGAAATTTTCTGCAATTCAAAATCCAATGACCAAATAGCTCTTTAATAATAATCTTGTATTATATATGTTAGTGAAATTATGCTTATTATAGAAATAACAGACTTGTCTCTTAAACCTTACTATATTGCTTCAGCTTTTCTATTCTTAAGAGAATTGGAAATTATTAGACTCTATTTCTAGCAAAATTCCCATTGGGAATATGAATGACTTAAAAGAGGGGAATAAACCTGGTTATTAAAAAGATAATCAAATATATTTTGAATAATATTCTCTCATGTTCTTTTCCAAGTATAGTAAAATTTTGACATAAAATATATGACCCATTAATCAGTTAAAAATAGAGTAAAAATATAAAATATAAGTATGCTTTAGGTAAGTTCAATAGAGCAGAAAACCATGGAGAATAAAATTAAACTTGAATCAAATCCAGAAGGCACAGGCATTTTTTTTTAAGCTCAAGAAATAACTACATCCTTATGGATTGATTCTTTTTTCTTTCAAGTTGTTGGAGAACCATCCTTTCTACAACCTTTCATAAAAATAATGTTCAAATCTACCAAATAATTCATGAAGATTTGATATTGGTGTTTTCCCAATCCCTGGTTTTTCACTCACAACCAAAGAATGTGCAGGGAATAAGACAGTCATTATCTGAAAACTTTGTCTCCATCATGCCATTGCCAGCAGTGGACAAAGAAAACCTCTCTTGTGCACACAGGCCTTCAGGGGAGACCCAGACAACTATTCAAGTGAATGAACCCCCATTTGCACTGCTCACTTGAAACAAACTACCATGAAGGGGAGCCACTGAGCCAAATATCCATGACCAGCCAGCCAGGGCACACCATGTTAGAGTGATGGAGAAAGCACAGAGTGAGTTACAGTCAATGGTTCTCCACATTACAGAGTTTACAGAAATTTGCCTAGTCTCATATACCAACACGTGCCCATTTAAAACTCTGTATCTCAGAATTTACTCAGGTACACCTGAAATATAAGAAGTATTTTTAGTGTCACGTAAATATGATCAATATAAATAAAACTATATTTACATTCTCAAAATTCAGTCTTACTTCTGATTTTTGAGCTATAGTAAATTAATATTATAATCAATTGAATGACATAGAGGAAACAAATGAAAGTAGGAGAAAAACTGGGGGAAGAGGAGACATAGAAAATAATTTTAATTAAAATAATTTAATTTATTGCATTACTTCTCTCTTTATGCCTTGTTTTATCATTAAAAATATACCTAAATGGCATCAAGACAACTAATTAACTCAGCTAATCAATATTATAATTTATAGAATAATCCTATCCATATCAAGAATAGAATATTTTTGGAATATTATATTTTTTAGTGTCTATCATTGTTAGGTATATAGAACCAAAATGTCTTTTTATTTTTGTCTTTCAATGTCCCTTATCTCTATTTTCTTTAATTAGACTTTTATATATTTTTATTTTCTCTACTTAAGGTTTTAAGACTGTATATACTTAGTATAAAAACAAACTTTCCAATAATATGTCATCTCTAATTTAAATTAAAAAGCTAGCCTGTTCTCTATTATTTGTACATCTATTGTATAATTTCATCCTAATACAGATGTGTGCTAATACTAAGATGCAGCATTAATCCATTATTTAGTTTGAATTTTATAGATATTGGTAGGCTCTCAACATTATTATACCTGTTAACAAAACATTACAGCCAAAAATGTACAACTTTCAATCATCTGTACAATTATCTTCTTAGCTGAAATTTGTTATTACTTTTGTTGTCTATGAAGACCTTATTAAGCCCTATAAAATTATATTTGAGTTTCCAGTTATTTCTAACAAAGCTCTTATGGCAAAACCTTGCCATCTCTCTCTTGCAGATGAAAAAATTGACAAGCAAATTGTTTTCCTGTGATTTAATCATTTGGATTGCACCAACCTCATCCACTATAGTAACAGCCAATTTTTGATTGATAGCAGTGTGGGGGTACCGCATGTCAATTTTGTTTATGACAGTTCTGAGATGGTCATTTCTATGCCTTTCTTAGTGGATCTGTGTTCAGCAGCCAGTGCAACATCACTCTGGATCCTAATTGATACCCAAGTGAATAGCCTCAACAAAGAGGCCTGTAATTAAAGAGCCATATGACTGAAAATGATGAATTTCCTCCTTACCTTCCATGCTGCTTTTTCTAGAAGAGGATGGAAGTACATATTGTGGCCACGAGACTGAAATCCCATGGAAACAGCACAGAAGCCATTTATCTCTGTTCCAGCCAACCAAGAATTTTAACCAGTATTGCATCTACTTACAGTGACAAATTAATAATTAGGGAGAATGTTTTAAAGTGCAAAGAAACCACAGTAGATACTTAACGATGAGATGTTCCCTTTAAATATACCTTAACCCAGGGTCCAGCCTGTATACAAAAGGTTATGTTAAAAGAACTATAAAAATAGAATCTTCACATATAAAATTCTCTGAATGACATTATATAAATATTGCAATGTGAGAACTGCTCAGAAGTTCCCATAAATAACTGAACTAGTGACGCTTTAAAAGCTCTCACAGATGAAAATTAAGATTTCCTGAATGGGATGATAAAGTCAGCAACACAATGTTTTTTTTTTCAAATGTCAAATTATATAAATACATTATTCTCTTCTGCCTCATAGAATTCTTGGTAAGGCACGCATGGTCAAAGTTACAGAATTTATAGAAAGTGAAGGCAAAACGTGTTTGAAATAAACATTTAATAGCCATAGCCCCCAAGAAGGAAGAATGAAGAATATGAAACTCAATCTTTCTGGACTGACCTGTCAGGTTAAAGTCACTGAAAAATGTAGACTCCTAACTGTGAAAGACATCAGGCGATAGTTCTTCTCCAACGCGTACACTGCTCAGTCTGTGTGGTCCCTAGAACACCTAATAGTCTGCAGTATGGCAGTATATGGCATGTCCCGGCCAAAGTGTTCCTCTCGAATATGGGTCCTTGTCTTTCTTCCTATATGACACTTCAGTGTTTTGACATACTGTTCTTCAAGGACAACGATATTTTCCCCCTAAATGATCTTAACATGAAGGACTTATGAAGTATAAAATGAAATGATATATTCTGGCCATAATTTTATTAAAGTGAACGGACCATAAGTTATAAATGGTGCGGTCTTATAAATGCTCTCTTCATTCATACAATTCTCAGCATCGTCCAAAAAAACAACATTCTCAAAAGCATTTTACCAGATGAGTAATGGAGCCATATGGACACCGTGTAGGAAAATACAATTAGGAATAATTAATTTTAAGCAGTGTTTATACTAGATGTTTGAGAATAAGATAACCCATGGTCACTAGTATTTGGCACTTTAAAAAAAAATACTTCGCATCTTTTCACTAATGCTTTTTGCCTTAAAGCGTCTTGTACTATCCTCATTAATCTGAACTAACTCAACAAATACGGAACAAGGCTGTTTTGTCAGAAGGACAAAGGACACTTTCCCCTCAGCTCATAACAAATTGCTTACATTAGGACAAATGGTCTCAGAACATTATTCTACTTGAGTCTTCTGCCTGGTGACAAGCCGAAAGAGTAGGCCCAAAGCTCACTGTAAACTGTATGGATGAGTCCCAGCAAGTGAAGTGCCCTTCCGTAGTTTAAGAACTCCATGTTCTGGTTACATGATACAGGCCATTTCCAGCCATAGATTCAGAGTTTGTCTGTAACTAAGACAACTCCGAGTAGAATGAATCTGATAAATAGGCACACATTTTAAAAACACTTTATTTTTATCATAAGAGATGTTGCTTCTGAAGTCACATTAAGAAATGAGTAGTTTATATCTTCAAAGGGGCATCTAGTTCACTTAATTTATTTCATGGTCTTTCTATATTACCTAGAACTGGCTCTTCAGGAAAACAGTTGATTTCCAACATCTTATAGAGTATTCTTGCAAAAATTAAAGTGTGTGGAACTAAAAACAGATTTCAGCTTAAGTGCAAAATAATGTAAGGGAGGACTGTGACATAATACAACAAAATGTTCAGCATTTATAGATTTAGCTGATTTCTTTGGAATCACTGTGATTGTTTTTCATACAAAGCTCTGATCAGTGAGACTTTTAAAAAGACTAAAATTTATAATATTTCAAAATGTGACTTTTAACTCTTTTCCATTTTTAAGCATGTTTGATTTGGAAATAACTTAGCACTGGTATTTAATACTTGAAAACTGGGTTACAAGTATACACGTCAAGCACTCATATTATTTTATTACCTTCTATTGCTGTATAACATCTTCACTCTGCATTTATAAATCTTAGGTTTTGGCATACGACAACTCAGCACTTTAAACTGAATCAGATGTCCAGATACACACGGTGTTTTTAAAAGGAAGATTAAAAGCCAGCTAAGCCAGAGCACTTCAAAAGCTCATTGGCCTTGCCCTAAGCAAGAAGTTGAGGACTGACGAGAGAGTTATAATCAGTACATTTTGTTTGAATAAGAAATTGATTTGGGAAAGAATTCCAGGCTAGCTGAGACAGAAGATCATAATTTTCTATTCTTCCAACACTCTGTCAGTAAAAGAACATTAGAGAATTCATTTTCTACAAAAGCAGCCTATCTTTTGATTTCATCATCACCATCAAAAGCGTTTTTGTTATCCACACAGCGCTTTCTCCACAGGAAGCAGTATGGATTGCTTTGAGTAATGGAAGGAACCACAAGGGAATCACCATTATTTAATAAATGCTTACAGAGTTTTAAGGTAGGTGGTCAATGGTGTCTTTACCTTGACTCTCTTGGCAACCTCAGGCACGCATGCCAAGAGGAAAAAGCAGACAGAAATAAACCTTTTAAAATCAAATAAAATTGAAATAAAGACAATTTAAGTGACTGTCAAAATACTGTAGATAAATTAATATTCTTCATTTATGTCACTTATGTACATAATCACTCTTTAATTACAGAAGTTATTTTACAGAAGTAAAGTTATTACAGAAGTTATTTTCTTGGACCCCACAACAATTTTAGGAACACCTACGTGTAAGTGAAATTCAGAAATGGAAATGACCAAGTTGCAATTGAAAAAAGAGGCACAATTTCCTGTCAACGGCCAATACTTTACAATTTTATACAATAGAAAGAGAAGACATTTTCCTATTAAACTATTAATAATGTGTTAACATTTTTATAGAAACCAAAATCCTTGAATTTGAAAAATTTTCTGTTGAAGTACATTATAAACTAGATGACGGCAATATTGTTGAAATGTTCTTTGATGCTTAATTCTCTCACTTCTTAAACAACAAGCAGCCAAAAAGAGCCCAAATTACCAAAATAGGAGAGAGAATGATCCCCATTATCAACAGAAGGTAAGAGTGGTTTAGATTTGGGAACACGTAGGCCTCCTGGTCCAGAAAGTGAAGCAGATGGCCGTCTCGGGGGGTCTAATTCCTGCTGCAGAGCCAGACAGCCCAGGCGCCAAGCTAGCTCTGTCTCTCGAAGCAGGGCCCATCCTATGGAAAAAGAGTTACTAAGACTTAATTTTTATATGAATAGCTTTTAAAGAATAAAATTCTTGAAGTGTCTAAGGTTGGTCAAATACAACTATTCTCATTTAAAGTTTTTCACAAGAAACAAACCATATCTCCATGCTCTTGGTCAAATAAGAAATAATAGCAACATTGTTATATCTAATTACTATCAGGGCCAGAATGGTAGGAGCCTCAGGTAATTATGTGACACAATCTTCTATAAATTGATGAAACTGGGCCATCATTAAGTAAAACAACCAAATATTTTGGTACAGATTAGAATAGAATAGAATAGAATAGAATAGAATAGAATAGAATAGAAAAGAAATAATGTATTATATAATGCATGTTTCTTTTAGGGCCTGAGTCACAATGGGAAACAATAGGCTATCAATTCACTGAGCTCAAAAACCATGCTTTTCTTTTCCACTTTTGTTTTCTCTATAGCAGTTTCATTATATAAAAATGAAATAGAGTATAGAGTGTATAGAGTGGGGAGTCAATGAATAGATTATTTATTTTCAAAACTGTGGTCCCTACAAATATCATAGTGATAGAAGGAAGAGAAAGATGAGGGAGGAAAAATGAAAAGTCACACAATATCTGCAGTTAGTCATCCCCTAAGTATATTTTACTCTAAGTTTTTTTAAAATATCTTCAGTTTCCAGATCCTACAATAAACCTTAATACAAATAAAATGATGACCTGGACTTACAAACACCTCACCTAGTAGAAGACACAGATACTTCAATAAGTTGCACACTAGTAACATGATTACTTGGTCTGTGATCAAGGTGTGTAAAAATATAATGAGAGTGAGGAGAGAACAATAACCCCTGTGCAGGGGAAGAGGCTTTCAGAAACAATTCATATCTGGATTGGGTTATAGAGGATTTCATTAAGTGCAGCAGAGAGACAGCATGTTCCAGACAAAGAAAAGATTACCAGCAAGTGCAGAGAGAACCGAAAGGTGTATTACATTCAGGAAACTGCATATTCAAGAAAGTATTATCGAAGAGGCGATCAGGCCGAAAGCTAGGTGGGAAACGAGAAATTCCTGCGTATGACATTGAAAACTTAGACATTAATCTTATTGAGTTACATTTCCCGTATTTATTCGATCAAGAGATTTTTATAAGTACAGAAGAAATATCAATAATGATTCATGACATGGATAAAGAACAACCCTTCACCCAAGACTAATTAATCCCATTAGAAAATTATCAATAAAGGTCCAAATAGTATTACAAATATATGATAAATTAATAGGATACCACATAATGCATAAGTAATTTATACCAACTCGATCCAATAGACATTGTACAAATTAAAGGAAATTTTATAAACTCTACACATTCATTAATGGCAATACATAATATGACCACATTGTGACTTCCTGGAATTCTTAACTATGGCATGTTGTTTTAAAACAACTTCTTATGTAGGTCATTCAAAATAGATTATTGAAAGAAAGATCTTGCCATCAGATTTTCTTTTTTTCTTTATGGAACAGGTTTTGGGAATCACTGCAGTAGAAAATGAGAAAAGAAAAAGAGAAGCAAAAAGTGGAAAGAAGATACACTCTCTGTGAAATCCAATTAAAAAGCAATAATGTCCAGAAAACCCCAAAGAAGTGAAGTTGCTAATAAAAATGTTAAGTATCATGGGAGAAAATGATGCAATCATTTTTATCAGAAAAGTTCTGTGATGTCAACAGTGTGCCTGTCGGCCCATTGGTGGCAGAATGCATCCTTACAAATAAGTGATTTGCGAAGGAAACCCAGTTTAACTTTGCATTACTGTCTTAATTAAGAGAAAAAAATTAAAAGATAAAAACATAAGCAAGACAATTATTTTTAAAACAGATGTAAATGGCCCATTGAAATTAATAGCTATGAATTTCTGTTATAGTTATTATTCTGTAGATACTCTATTCTTATTGCTGTCATATTTGTAATGATACCAAGAAGATGGTAAACTTTGGGGTTGGATACACTGAGCATAAAATATCAGGTCTGTCACAGTCTTGAGTTGTTTTGACCACTCTGAGGCTTAGTTTGGGGATTTTCTTAATCTTCAAAATGAAGACATTTTTACTTCATTGTTATTTCAAAGATAAAATAACAAGTCACTAACATTGTGGCGATGCATAGTCTCTTAGTTTGAGTTCCTACAGAAAAAAAAAGCTTTAGAGAAGAATAAGAACTTAACTACTTTATTTAGAAAGTGATCCCAGAAACCACTTGTGGATAAGTGCAGAATTGAAAAAAGGGAAAAAGGCAACAAGTATATTATCATGTTTCCTTTCATTGAGGGTCCTGTTGCTCAGATTGGTTGGGTCCTCTGGGAGACAGTGTAAAATGGTCCTCAACGTTCTCTCAACAAAATGGTGAAAAATGGGGCCGGGTTATACACTGGATTCCCTTTCATTATTGGCTGATGCCTGGGTTCCTACAGCCAGGGGAGTGGGAGGAGGGAGGTGTATGCACTCAGGGCCTCATAGATATTAAAAGCTAAAAGTTAAACTTCATAGTCATTTATTGGAATTCACTCAGCAAGTTGAGAGTACAGTGGGACACCGACACCATCCCGTACAAGATTTATCCTCCACTCAGATTTATAGCCCTAGTACATGCCTGTCACAATAGATACCAAGCAAATGGATGAGGAAGGAAGGAAGGAAGGAAGGAAGGAAGGAAGGAAGGAAGGAAGGAAGGAAGGAAGGAAGGAAGGAAGGAAGGAAGGAAAAGGAAAAGGAAAAGGAAAAGGAAAAGGAAAAGGAAAAGGAAAAGGAAAAGGAAAAGGAAAAGGGAAAGGGAAAGGGAAAGGGAAAGGGAAGGAAAGAGGAAGGGAAGGAGGAAGGAAGGACATTATTTGTGGAACAAATACAACTCTCTTTTCCCAGAACATTGATTTTATCTCTTAGAGGTACTGAATACAAAAATGAATATTAATCACCCTATAACTGTGAAAATGTTGTAAAATCATCAACATGTTCTGAGTCAAATCCATAAATCTAAAAGGCTTAAAGCCTTCATTTTGTTATTAGACACATGTTCTCGTTTTAACCACATAAAAAGATCCAGAACAATTTTTTTAAAGTCATCAGAAACGCAGAATTCAAAGCAAATTATTTGAGCACATTTAGGTTGTACTCATGGTAGGTCACATTTAGGTAGCAGGTAATTTCCTCAAGAAATTAAGAATATGAAAAGTAACCATATGGTTTCACTCATATGTGGAATCTAATGAGCAAACTGAACTAACAAGCAAAATAGAGTCAGGCTCATAGAGAAAGCAGGCTGACCTCTCTGATGGGGCAAGGTGGCTGGGACGGTGATATGAACAAAAAAGAAAAGAAAGAAAGAACTCATCCTCATCGACAGGGTCAACAGTATAGTGATTGTGGGGCAGGGGGGCTGGGGGAGGTGGAAAAGGGGGATAAATGGTGATGAAAAAAATTTTAAGTTATTTAACTGGATACATGTTACTCAGTATAATCATTGCACTTCTCAGAGGGGGCAAAATAATTTCTGGCTGTAATGAGGTAGCGTATTTCAAATATGCAAGATTTGATGAATTTTAGATTCAGGGTGTCGATCGAAGCACCCACAGTTCCTTTTTGTTTTGATTTACATTTACTAATTCCTCTTTCCTGATGTAAATCAACTTACATGGCATGAGTATAAAGGCTGCACTAAAATAAAAAAAATAAAAATAGAACGACCACCTGACCCCGAAATTTTATTTCTCGTTATTCATCCAAAGAAATAAAATCACCAATTCAATAAGATATATGCTGTCCCATGTTCATTCACTGCAGCAGCGTTACTTACAATAGCCGAAATACAGAGGCAACCTTGGTATTTGTTTTGTATGTATGCGTGTGTATGTTTCTGGAGCGATGGGCCATAGCCTTCATAATACTTTCCGATGGGTCTCTGCCACACCCCACAAAATGTGAAGAAGCCGGCCACTCTCAACATTGGTCTTGTTTGCTCACATGTCGCTCAGTTTCTGTGGTTTGTCCAGGACACTACCTCGGATTCACAGCATACTTTCTATGAGAAAACGTGTTCTGTCCACTGACTTCCCAAGAAAAATGGTGGAATACATCCCCTTTGTAAACCAGGGATTGTCATTCTGCCAGCACTACCATTTGAATATAAATAGATTATGAGCGTTTCACACCAATTATGCCCTCCCCAGCCCTACACTCCTTTTTCTGCCTCTGATCTCTAGTCTCAAGGGAATCAGCTCCTATATTCACCATCCTAGGGTACAATGATTCTCAAATGCAAACAACATAACTTTTTAGAAGGAGCATTATTCTCATACACTGTCAAGAACATGCTTTCAGCTTGAAAAGCCAAGCCTTATTCAATAAAAAATGTTCATCCATTGTAATTTATCATAACAAAGAAGGAATTTTGCCTCCAAAACTAGTAAAAAAATTAGTTTATTAGATTATAGTGGAAGTTTAATTCCAATTTGTTTTTTATTTTTATTGTATTTTACTTGATGAATATGTAAGAATATCTATAAAAATAGTTCTAAGGCCTAATGATAAAATGAGTGGCTTATTTTTAAGAGAAAACATTCTAATTTTCTTGGTCTAACAGTTACCCACTCAGTTTTCTAGGCAGAAATGCATTACCTGGCATTGATACCTTCCAAAGATTAGCCCCCAAAATGGCAATTTCAGGAGCACTGTAAATTTTTTATCTTTATGTGCACGTTTCCTCATCAGGTATCCAAACTTGGCTGGGCTGCCTTTCCCACAGAGGAGGCCCCTGCACACCGAGGTGGGCTTGCCTGCCTCACCTACCAAGAGGCTTTCCACCACTCCTGCTTGCTGCAGAGCACACGTGAGCACCTCTGATCCCTGTGCCAAACCCGCACCTCCACCCCCGACAGGAGTACAAGCTTGGAAACAAAGAAATACATGGTTTTGTCTTCACCTCTAGTCCTCCCAGATTCACAGCTCTGACACATTTCTATGAGCATTACATAGAAAATGTCTAACTGGTTAACTAGTAAATTTAACTACCACTTCTTCCAGCCAGAAGTTCATATTGCATTCTCTTTTTTATCACTACCAGGGAGTCACGTGCAAGATTGCTTTGCCATCTCTACCTTCCATTGCACCCCAGTGTCAACCTAAGCAAGGTGTTTTTGTCAATGTTCTGGTCTTTCTGAACAGAACCACTCCAGCACTTCCTGTGTCTTACCACCGACTTGCCTCCTACCTGGGACCACTCTTAAAAGGTAAGCACTGGCAAGATTGGCTTCTCATTCCTGTCCCTGTACCAAGTAACCTTAACTGACTTCAAGGCTGGTGTGAAGTGGTGGTTAAGAGTCCTGCCTGTACCATGAGATCTCTGGCTTCAAAATCCTGCACTCCAGCTGCTTAACTGTATGGCTTTGAACAAGTTTTGTAACCCCTTTGTTTCCTTTCTACAGAATGTAAATAATAAAATATACCTCTCAGCATCATTTTAAGGAGTTAATGAGTTAATATATATAAAGCATTTAGTACAGGGCCTGCCACCCAGGGAATCCTGGGAAAATATAAGCTGGCATCATAATCCTACCCCGGTCCTCCCTGCAGACCATAACTTAACTGGAATAAATGGATCCTTCTAGAGATGAGGTAGTATTCCCCAGGCTATAGGACTCTGGGGTGTCTCAAATTTATGCCCCATAGGCAAAAAGACTCTTCTGCTTATCTAAAGGCATAGTAACTGTGCTCAAGTTTCTGACTTGGAGCAAGGAATTTGTAGTTGTGTGACAAAGTAAGCTGGCATAGAACCAGAATTTCAGTATCTGGAAAGCAATATAACTGTGTAAATGAAACAAGAGGTCCCAATGCAGCAGCCTACATTCCAGGAGTGGCTACAGGGAGGAAAGCGGAGACAATAATATGATGAGAGCATCACCCCTAGAAAGAGCTATGCGTGTGCATTCACATGTGTGTTAAACCTTCTCTTTATTTATATCTGGCCTCACTGAGGCAACAGTCATCCAGGACACGGAATTCCCACCTCCCTCCAATGGCCTTGCCCTTGGGAGCCACCTTCATTCCCTAACTTAACGGCTAACCAAGTGGATTTATAAATCTGCTGTCAGAATTCAGAAGACATTGCAGCGACCCATATTAAATTCCAGCTCTTCACGGGGGGGTGTAGTTTGGATTCATGGAACCACTGAGTTCTGTTGTCAATTTATATTTGGACTTGATTGAATATTTACACCTCCAAGGCCATAGTCTCTATTCATAACACTATGAATTCAGTACAACTTTACATCAGACCCAGTAGGGGTCTGCTGTAAAGGTTACATGTCTGGTGGTCAGATTAAACCAGCATCAACAACTTATCAATTAAATTGTTCACTCAACTCTGTTTCTTCTTCACAGAAGATCCTTCACATTAGTTGCATAAGGATTAAGTGAATGAGTACAATGGGTGACAAAACTCTCAAACAGAGAAAACATTTTTAAAGTAAAAAGAAAGATAACCAAAGCTATACATAAAACTGGTTAGCATATTATAATATTATAGGATTGGGTGTATGATAAGCATTTATTAGCCCCACACTAGGTATAAAAGCTAAGCCACTTAAAAGTACATCCTCCACAAAGGCCCCAACCCCTGAGAGCATTTTATAATTCACTATATGTGTAATTTTTTAAATGCTTAGAACATGGTAAAGAAAAAATGATGACTTTACTCAGTACAAGAAATCAAAGAAGCCCTAATGCATAATTTGATGCTGAAGTAAAACCTCAAGAGAGAAGGAGAGGCGATTTACTTCTAGATAAGATTGTGGTATGAAAGCCTCATGCTCTTGCTGTGACATTTAGATAAAGTCTGTGAAATTACAGAATCATATTTTTACAAACATTGGAAAACTGTGGAAACAATGGCTACATGAATTGAGATTCTACCTTTGAAGGGCAGAATCAAATCTGCAATCAGTAGACATGTTCTCAATTTCTCTAGGAGGACAAGACATGATGAGAAAGATACAGACCGAGCCCTTCCAAGACTCCAACCCAGCTCCTGCCCATCTCACTGCCTGATTTGACTGAAGTTATCACTCATCCTTTCTACCTGACTGACTGAAAAAAGGGGGAAGAGAACACTTTATTGCTCTTACTTCTATAATGTATCATCTTTTAACTGTTGTAGTTATACAATAAAAATTAATAGAAACATGAAGCAATGAGAAAATGTGACTAAGAAATTATATAATAAAAGCAAATCTGCAAACTATCCAAATACTGGAGTTAGTATAGAGGGATTTTAAAATAACACATATTATGTTATGGAAAACAAAACAAAAGCTGAACAAAGTGAATACAAATCTGGTAAATTGCAATAAAGAATTGGATCTATACAGTTAATCAAATCTATATTCAGGAACTAAAAAATAAAATACCTGAAATTAGAACTCATTGGGAACTAAGAGCATGTTGGACATACCAAAAGATAAGATTAGTGAATTAAGAGACAGATAAATAAAAAATAAATATAAATTAAAGCAAAGAGAAAAAATAGAATAAAAGACATAGTCACAAGGCAAATATACATATACAAGCATACTAAGTTTTATTGTACTTCACTTTGTTGCATACCATAGACACTGAGTTTTTCATAAGCAATTGGTGAAGCAAACTTCATCACTGTCATGTTTGAAAAAATTGCAACCATTACCCCATCAATCAACACCCTGATCAGTCAGTGTGCTTCAACATTGAGGCAAGAGTCTTCGCCAGCAAAATATATGACTCACTGAAAGTTCAGATGGTCATAAGCACTTTTTAGCAATAAAGTATCTTTAATTAAGGTATGCACACTTTAGACATATACTATTGAACACCTTAATAAACTACAGTAGAGTATAGATACAACCTTTATATAACTGGGAAACCAAAAAATCCATATGGAGATTTGCTTTGTTGTCATACTTGCTTTATTGTAATAGTTTGGAACCACACACATAATGTCTCTGGAGTATGCCTGTAATTGTAGTGTAAAACACAGGTGAATCAGAATATGACAGAACAAATATCTAAAGAGATAATTAGTGAGAATTGCCCCAAATTGGAAAAGACTTCAATGCATAGTTTTAAAAATCTCTGCAACTCCTGAAAAACAAAAATGTGTAAAGAACACACTGATAGGTATCATATAATTTAAAGAGAAATTATATGTGCTGGGAAAAGAGACAAAGAAAAATCTTAAAAGAAGCAGAAGGAAGACTAGACACATTACTTTTAAAGAAATAAGAGTAAACAGGAAAAAGATAACTCATTTCTCAGAAGAGAATATCAAATCAGAAGGCAGTAAAATGACATCCTTCAAGTATGAAAATAATATAAAACTTGTAACATAGAATTTTATGCTCATAGGAAATATCCTTTAAAAACTAGACAAAATGAGAGGTTTTCAGACAAACAAAAGCTGCCCTCCAAGAAATATTAAAGAGAGCTTTTAGGACTATGGAACTCTCCTGGATGGCAGCACAAAATTTCAGAAAAGAATGAATAGCAATAGAAAGATCAAATAGGTAGGTATTTCTAAAAGTGAAGTATATAGCAGGCCTGCAAACCAGAGGATCATGGTTCAATTCCTAGTCAGGGCACATGCCTAGGTTGCAGGCCAGTTCCCAGCAGGAGGCGCACAAGAGGCAACCACACATTGATGTTTCCCTCTCTCCTTCCCTTCCCCTCTAAAGATAAATAAATAAAATCTTTTTTAAAAAATGAAATATATAGATAAACATGCATAAAAATAAAATTTAAAATTACTAGAAAAAAGAGCATATAATTGTTTTAATCCCAAGAAAAAATAACAAAGAAATAAAGATAAAAATAAAATAAATAAAAATGAACAAACTCAAACAACAAAATGGCAGGTATGAGCTAAAATACATTAACTCTAAGTGAAATAAGGATTTTGATAAAAAGAAAAAGAATTTCAATTTTAAAATTTGATATATGTTTATAAAAGATAATATTTGAATGTTAAGAATACAGAATGTTTAAAAATAAAAGAATGAGAAAATAAATCCTTTTTATTAGTATAAGATATATTAGCTATCAAAGGCAAGGCAAGAAGGATCACTAAAGATAAAGTGATGTTTTATAATAAAAGAGCCACGTTAATAGAAATACAACAATCTCAGAAAAGTTTTTAAAATATGCATTTCATTTGATAATTGGGAGGTACTTGTCGATCTTATGAGATATGGTTGTTGCGGAAATCAAGCTGCTTAAACTTTAGAGACAAATTAATGTCAACAGGGACAGAGAGTAGAGTCTGTGCTGCCAAAGTTTAAATGAGAAGAAAAAGAAAGAGATAACTTATAACCTCCCCCCAAAGTGAAGGTCTTATGAGAGAAAGGCTTAGTGCAAATTAAGCTTACAACCTGAAAGCCTTTGAGAGTTTTTGAAAATAAAAATATTGCCACTGAATAGTGCATTTTTCATCTGCGTAGCACCAGGTATAAGAGTAGGTTTGTGTCACAGCAGAGCACCGATCAGAATCCTGTGTTTTATATTCACACTCCTTATGATCCTTAATAACTCATTTATCCTCTGAGCCCCTATTTCTCCTTTTATAAAATAGGAATATTAATACTGACCTTATAGGGATATTGTAAGAAGTAAACATAATTTTACAGAAAAGTGCTTTTTAAATAAAACATATTATAAGCATGACACATTACAAGATAAAAGCAGCTGACAAATTTTACAAGACACATGGTAAAGCACAATGATGTTAGCACATCAGAAAGTCTATTTCCTTTAGAACTTAATAAAACAAATCTTTGCATACACACTTGGGACAATGTCTACATTTTCTTGCTGCCCAAGTGCTTTATCCATGAAATATAAATATTACTTGGTACTGATATATTTCCAAGAATCCTGAATGCTCCATCATTTGCATTTTTTGATGCACTTAGGACCCTGGAGTGTGCTTCACCATGCAAATCTCATCTCCATCATTGTGATCTGCTCGCCAATGAGAGCCATTCTAGTCTGGGAATTTGGTAATTTCTGATACCGGAGTTCTTGAGCTTGTGCAGAAAGATAACCAAACAAAAAACCGTGTCTGTAGAAAGATATTCCTATTTAGTATTACCTTGTCACAGAACATAACTAGAAATATCCCCAGTATCTTTCCACAGATGACAGGAGCCAAGCAAGCACTGCAGAAGGAAAGTTGCTTGGCAGATATAGGATTCAAGTTATAGAAACTAACATAAAATATTAAATCCTCAATGGCATGTTCCTGACATTTTCAGCAAATGCAGAGACACTTGAGGATGGGACATAGCATTAAGTCATAAATTAAAGAAAAAGGAACAATCCTGGATGGTGAGGAAGTCATTTCTCCTCTATGTCTTCTCTTACAGAGCTCAGGAAAAGTTTGATGTGGTTAATGATGCCAGGAGTGGCCACCGTCACTTCCTCTGGGAAAAGTTAACCTCAATTTAAGTTGGCTGCTCCAATTCCTCAGCATTCTTTGCTGTGCAATTTCTGAGAGCTCAGATATTTCCACTGGACAAGCATCCTCCTTTATCTAAACTGCCGCGCTAAATGCAAAAGAAAAACACAGAGTACAGTTAGAAATAAGCACATGAGTAGGCAAGGTGCTGAGAATGCTAATCTTAGAGTCAGAAGGCAAAAGTCCTAAATAACACCCTCAACCTGGTATTCTTAGGAACATTTCATACTCTTTCTTCACCTCAATATTCCCCCTCTAATTTTTTAACCCACCCCAAGATGATAGTTTTAATATGTCATCTTAGTTAATCTGAAACTGAATAGCCCAGAAATTTCTTGTCTAATAATTTGGGTTAAGGTCACCACGAGAAAAGCTTGTGTGTGATACGGGAAGCAGCTATGTAGAAGTAGCTCTTGCACTCTAAGGAATGACACTGGTTACACTTTGCTTGGCAGATTTCAATTTGTCCTCACTTAAACTTCCAGATACAGTCCTCCTTGATAATTGACCCTCTGGGTCTGATCACCCCAACAACCCTACGCCAATGAAGGGTGCCTCACTGAGGACTCAGAGAAGCAATATCCTGGAGACCCACAACCTGCACAAACTTCTACACCAGCAGGCCCCAGAAGTGCCTAGCTTCCTGCCAGTTCCAAATCATTCATTAACACCAGGATTAACTATGAACTTTTCTCTGATTCTTTTCAGACCTCTACTGCCCAGTTCCTCTGACAATGGTGTGAAGCTTGTTTTGTATAATAGAGTTCTTATTCTATAATACTCATAGTGATTCTGCCTCTGTGATTGAACCCCAATTAATATGAAAGAAAAAATGAAATACCCATCAGTAAAGGAAGAAAGGGTTTTATTTTGTTTTCTTTTATTAAAAAATAATAATCCTGCAAGTTTATGCAGACAAAAAGAAAAGAAGGAAAAAGAAGACACTTGAAAATATCTCAATACATGACATATTATGACCTCATTTGTAGGATGTAGTTCATGTACAATGTTGATAAAAGTACATAAATTATAAATTGAGCTACAATTTCCAAGGAAAAAATGTTCTGTTTTCTTACCTTGAAAATTATATTTTCAAATTCAAAACATTTGAAAATATTAATAAAGCCATGATTTTATGTGGCTTCAATATCAAATTAGAGAAACTTTATAGTCACTCTACTTATTAGACATGTTTTTATTAATTTCAATTTGAAGAAAATCTGATTTGGCAGTAGTAAATTAAATTGTCAAAATTCTTAAAGAAATATTTATATTCAGAAACGATGAATTTTTACATATCACATTCAAACATCATAATGAGGAGAAACAATTGTTTTAAATTTTGTTCTAAAAATTGTTTTTAGAAATAAAACATTATAAAATATTCAATTTCCTCACTATTATGAAAGTGATAATTTTGACTATCTTTAAAAGTATTAACTAGATTTCTACTATAATGTAAACACTAATGTAAACTGTAGCAATATAGCTGCACTTTAATAGAGTTGCTTATGTACAAATTTAATTTCATTATGAATTTTTTAATGATGTAAAATGTTATTTTGCTTCATATGTAACTTATAAATATCACTAATTCACTTATATTTAAGAATATGATGGTGTGATGGTTAATTTTATTTCAACTTCATTGGGACAAGGTGACTAGGTTACACATTATTTCTAGTTGTGTCTGTTAGTGTTTTCAGATGAGATTAGCATTTGAATTAGTTAACTGAATCAAGTTGATGACCCTCCCCAGAGTGGGTCGTCATCATCCAATGAACCCCTGAGTAGAACAAAAGGCTGAGGAAGAGAAGATTCATGCTCTTGCTCCTTGCCACCTTGAGCTGGGATGTAGCTCTTCTCTGGTCTTCGGACTGAGATTTATATCCTTGCCCTGTGATTCTCTGGCCTTTGGATTCAGACTGGAATCGCACCACTGGTCTTCCTGGATCTCTAGCTTGCAGACAGCAAACATATCATAAGTTTTCTCAGCCTCCATGATCACATGAGCCAACTTTTCACAATAAAAAGTATTAAAAAATTCTGTTTCTCTGGAGAATTCTGACTAATACAGATGGTATAGTTCATGTCCAACAAAAATTCTAGTCAAGAAAAATAGAAAAGTCAGATAAAGTGTACAGAACCCCTATTTAGAGGCATCAGAGAGCTGCTTGGCCCTGAAGCACTTGCTGTCCTGCTGCAGACAAACTGAGAGTAGAAGCCTGGCTCAGACACAGGGTCTCATTGGGAGAAAGAAAGATTGGCAGGGCTTTGGGTGGTCTCCTGCAAGTGACAAAGGAAGACTTGATAAATTTCAAGTGCAAAAACCATCTCCCTCAAGATTCTAAAGGTGATTTTAAGCCGCACACGTAAAGGGGATTTATTGTACGCTCTCCCTCCTGAAATTAGGAATGAAACAGGGATCACCATTTCTATTTAATGTTATAATGAGGTTAGAATAATTATAATACAATTTTAAAAAGGGACATAAAGGAAAGAGTAAACAAATGGAATCTCATCAAAATTAAAAGCTTCTGCATGACCAAAGAAAACATCAGCAAAATGAAAAAAGGACCAACTATACAGGAAAACATACTTGCCAATAATACCTCAGACAAGGGTTTAATCTCCAAAATATAGAAAGAATGTACACGACTCCACTCTAGGAAGACAATAAACCCGATTAAAAAATGGACAAAGGACTTGAACAGACACTTCTTTAAGGAAGACATACAAAGGGTCCAGAGACATATGAAAAGATGCTCAGTATCACTAGCCATCAGAGAGATGCAAATTAAAACCACAATGAGATACCATTTCACAATGGTGAGAATGGCCATCATAAACAAATCAACAAACAACAAGTGTTGGAGAGGACATGGAGAAAAGGGAATTCTAGTACACTGTTGGTGGGATTGCAGACTGATGCAGCCACTATGGAAAACAGTATGAAATTTTCTAAGAAAACTGAAAATGGAACTATCTTTTGACCCAGCATTTCCATGGCTGGGACTATACCCTAAGAACCCTGAATCACCAATTCAAAAGAACCTACGCGTCCCAAAGTTCATAGAAGCAAAATTTACAATAGCCAAGTACTTGAAGCAACCTAAGTGCCCATCAGTAAATGAATGGATCAAAAAACTATGGCACATTTACACAATAGAATGCTATGCAGTAGAAATAAAGAAGGAACTCCTACTCTTCGAAACAGCATGGATAGAACTGGAGAGCACTATGCTAAGTGAAATAAGCCAGGTGTTGAAAGACAGATACCATATGATCTCACCCATAAGTGGAACCTAAACAACAAAGCAAGCTAGCAAACAAAATACAACCAGAGATATTGAAATTAAGAACAGACAGTAACCAGAGGGGATAATGGGGGGAAGGTTGAAGGGTTTTCAGGAACAACTATAAAGGACACATAGACAAAACCAAAGGGGGGTGGAGCCAGGAGATGGATGTGGGGATGGCTCGGGTTGTGGGGGGAAGAAGTGTGGGGAAAAGGCAGAAAACTGTACTTGAACAACAATAAAATTTCAAAATAATTTTAAAAAATTAAAAAGGAAATAAAAAGTGTTAGAACTGAATATAAGTAACATTGTCAGTATTCACATGTGACCTTTTACAATTGGAATAAATCAAGAGTCTACAGAGAAACTATAATAACAATAATGATCATTAAGTCAAGGTTAACAAAATACTTGTATTTCTATATACCAATGTATCAGTTAATGCTTGCTGTGTAAAAGCCATCACAAAACTTAGTGATTAAGAAACAAGGATTTGTTCAGCTCACAATTCTCAGCAGCAACGATTTGGTATGGATCAGCTGAGCAATTCTTGGGGTTTGGCTCAGCTCCCTCATACATTAACGGTCAGCTTCTGAGCAGCTGAGGGTTGACTGGCTTGGGATGGCCATAGCTGGGATTACTCACCTCAATTCAAATTGCTTACTCATTCTCCAACAGGACTTCCTAGACTTGTTTACATGAATGCTACAATGAATTACTAGGCTTAAAACTAAAATAATGTCACTTTTACCACATTCCATTGGATGAAGAAAATCACAAGGCCATGGAGATTCTAGGGGTGGTGAAATAGACTCCTCCTTTTGAAGAAAGGAGATAACAACTCATGTTGCAAAAGATACAACTAAAAAGGGAGATGGGGAACTAGGGTAATACATGCAATCACTCTACTACAGTTAGCACCAAAGACATAAAACTGTGTGAGGTCTGTCTGGAAAAAGTCCAGCCATTGTTAATATTATGAGAATGGTTTGCACAACATCGATGTAACCTGGCAGCCAAGGAGAGTGGACTGGAATGTGCATGTGTCAATAATGAAGACTTCACTGTATTAGTCAGTAGGTGTGGTAGACGCCGTTGAGTGAATATGTGTACTGTGTGGCCATCACATGCAAAATGACTGAGTAAATAAATGACTGAGTAAATGGATCTGCATCAAATTTTGCATTAAGCTTGAATATTCCATAGAAACTATTCATATGATTAAGAAGGCCACAGCTAGGGACAACTGGTGATTGGCAACTTCATCAAAACAACACACCTGCTCATGTATCACATCTCATGCAAAGGTTTTTGGCAAAACATCAAATCACCTGGGCCCCCATAGCCCAAACTGGGTGCCCTGCCAAACTTCTGGCTTTTCCCAAAATCAAAATCATCTTTGAAAGGGAAGAGGTGTCAGACCATGGATGAGATTCAGGAAAATACAATGGGGCAGCTGATGGCGACTGGGAGAACTGTGTGAGGTCCCAAGGTGCCTACTTTGAAGGGGACTGAGGCTTCATTGTCCTAGGCACAATGTCTCTTATATCTTGCATCTTCTTCAATGAATGTCTCCATTTTACATGGCCAAGCACCATACAAAAAACTAAAATAACACAAAACTATCAAAACATAAAATACCAAACATCTGGACTAGATAGAGTCAGAGAAAAAAGATTTTCCCTCCTGGCTGAGCTATGGAAAATACATGAAACAATGTTTAAGACAATGAGCATGAGGGAGTAAAGGACGACGATCCTAGGGGGACAAGAATCAAATGAGATGATCCATATGATTGTCCTCGGTTTACTGCCTTAATAAAGTACCTAGGTAATAAATAGTGCAAGAATAAGCCTGGCATTGTATAGCAAGCTCCGTGAGTTGGGGAAATAGAGTTGGGAGTTCAAGGACACTAGAAGCTAGAGTTTGCCGGAGTGCTACAAAGAAGAGAACTATAAAGAAAAAGAGACCTGAAGATCTTCAGAATACATTATTGAGTATTTAGCAGAATACTGAAAAGCATATGTGCGTGAGGAAATACTATGGCATCGTTTGTGTCTGATATCAGCAGCTATACCTGCCACAGACCTTCATGGTACGGCACCCAGTCACCTTTCCTTCCAAGGTCATAGGGCAAGAGATGTAGGACAAGCATTTATTTCCTTGTGGCCTAAATGATATAAGACACAAGAGCAGATGTGCAGGGTTACAGGTCACCAGTGCCAGACCCCAAATGACAGATGGCCTACGTGTTGTATATTCAATGAATTTTTGTGCCTGTGACATGTAGGGCTCCCTGAAACACAGGACCCAGAGCGAGGACCAGGGACTGTCCTTGCCCAGGTCTAAGGTGGTCCTGCTTCTGGTTAGAATTAGTTGGTGCATTTGGCCATGAACTAAGTAAGATGTTTGTTTGTTTGCTTGATTCTACTACTACTTTTATCCTTTGCTTCTAAATATTTCCTTTATTTGTGAGGAAATTCCCCCCCCCCAAACTTTAATTCTTTGCTGTATTACCCTCAGATTGTATGTAAGCAAGTTTAAACTCCAGTAAAAGGAAAAAAGAGGGGGGAGAGAGAAATAATTTGATCCCAAATAAATGTGGGCCTGGTTTAAACCCATTGACTCCTTATTTTTATTACCTGACCCCATTTTGTACACCGTATAATGCATATAAAGCTATAAAGGTCTAAGTGGAGGTTCTTTGGCAGGTGATGTTGACTCTTAAGTATCAAATTCAGGATTCTAGAAGAAAACAAATGCTGTACATGCCCAATTCACTGCTAATTAGATGTGTTTGCAAAATGGAATTCCCCATATCATGAGAATAATTCTCTGTAGACTTGAGCACAGAGAAGTACCCTGAGGAAGGGAACTGCACTCCCAGAGGTATGTCACTAATTATCACTTCCCCGGGCCGGATCGGCAGAGGAAGGCATTTGGGGCTTAGCTGCCGCCTGTATCTGCCAGCCAGCTGCTACCACCTTGCTTCAGCTCCCACCAAGGGGAGAGACAGGCCTTTTTAAAGAATCTTGTAGTAGTCCTGGGCACTTGGCTGCAGCCTGCTCTGAGGAGTCTCCTGGGTAGACCAGAGACACCTGCAGACCCACTCACAAAATCCAAATGACTTGGAGTAGGGTGGATGGAGAAATAGAGAGGAAGCAAAAGGAGAAATGAGAAACTGTATTTATCCCCAGAGGATAGCAAGATGTTTTATGGGCAACTTATTTCAAAGTAAAAGAGGAAATGAAACAGCTTTATGAACTGTATAACTGTGCGTTGAATATAGTAAATGTCTTTTAAAAAATCAATTTACAAGCATCCAAAAGATTATGGAAAATTGAGGAAAAGTCAAAAAGAAAAAAAAAGTAGTCTGACTAATCTAATTTCCTTCTATAACAGAGTAAGTGGGCTGCTGAAACAATAGTTATAATTAGTCTGATTATCCAAAGGGGACTGACCACAGTAAAGATGCAAAGCAGGTTGTCTTTGTCAAATTTTTAGTCCTGGACACTTGACAAATGTCTTTAAAATGGAAAAGATAAGAAAAGGACAGGGTTTAGCTTATCTTAGGTATACGACAGGATTCTTGGGTGCAATGCTTGTGTCATCAAAAAAAGTAGTGGTCCTAGTTTGCTCATGTGTTTGTTTTGTTGATATAAAGAACAAATTGACAGTGACTGGAGGGAAAGAGAAGGGGAAGGGTCAAGGAACATGTATATAAAGGACCCATGGACAAGGACAACAGTGGAGAGGATTGAAGGTGGGAGGTGGGATGCGCAGGGCAGGGGAGAGCAAAGGGGGCAGGGGGATGGGGACAACCGTAATTGAACAACATTAAAAAAAGAAAAAAGTTGTGGCATGCATTCCTGTGTCAACTGAACTCTTCAAGAACACTGTGCCTCTTTCTCTTTCACATCCTAATTAATTACTTAGAAAAGGGTCAACTATCAGATCCTTGCAAATTAATGGGAACCTTTTTGTCTATCAATTCTGTAACTCCTACTCTTGGAAATGTTCCTTCTTTCCTCCTCATATCCTTTACTCCCCCCAAATCACCTACTGATTTGGTCAAACTTTCAGTGAAGTATTATGCTTAAAAAATGCCTTGATTGAAGTGGGGCAAGAAAAATTATAAATAAACAGAAGAAAAGGGAGTAAAATATTAAAGCTAAATTCTGAATATATTATTCTCTCTCTTTTCCCTCACTGCTTGTATGTCTGGCCCTTTTGAGTAATTTCTTGTTTGAATCTCTGTAAAAGCCTCATATTCCTGGGAGAACCTGTTTACATTCATACACATTTACTTTCAGAGATGTTTCATAAACATAAATTTGACTGCTACGCTGTGGTCCCAAAACAAAAACTTGCTTAGGCCCTTCATTAAAATCCAATCCTTCTATCCAAAATTACCTCCCACCACCGCCAATCATGAATACCTTTGATTTCATAGCCAATCAACCTTTTGGTTTCCCTGACTTTGCTCCAGCGTTAGGCTGTCCATTTCTATGTGACCCCACACAGAGGGAATTATAGACCGTAGATGAGGAAAAGTTTTTGTTTCAGAAATCACCTCACCACAAAATTATTTTAATTGGTAAGATATAATGCAATCTAAATTTGTATTTGAATATTAGAAAAATAATTTTCTATTCATTAACTTTAAAATCATCTAACTTTTTAAATAATTAGAGATTTGCAGACCAGAGTAAAATATTTAAACTCCAGACTGTCACTTTTCTTTCCAATGTTTTTGTTACTTTATACATGTTGTACTGAAAGCATATCACAAAAATATGGTCATCCAGTGGGTAAGATTTCTTTTATTTTTATTCTGCATTCCCATCCTAGTCTAAATGAATCTACTTATTAAATTCTACATGGCTGAAACAATCTAAACCAATTCTGTGATTATAAGTATATACTGCAAAAGTATTCTGTGGGCCTTATTTTTTTTAAGAAGTCTACATAAGCATCTAAATACCCAGGGAAAAAATTACTCAGAAGGGCCTTTTGAAATACTATAAGGGATTGATCGCCTCTAGCGTAGGACCTATCTATGACACTTTGCCCTTCTAAGCACTAAATTGGTCTCCAATATGAAAGTAAACACACAGCCACAAAAGTAAGCATCTAGTTTCCATGAAAAAAAAAACAAATTATTTTTAAAGGTCAATTATAGAAGAATAATTTTGCTACTGTGCATCTAGATTTTTATACAAAATTTATAAGCAAATTTGCACTTTTAAGCTCTATATTAAATTCAATATAATTTTTAAAATATAGTGCAATCAATTTGGAACACTGGGTCAAATTTTCCTAGCTGTGGGCATAAATGGATTTATGTCACTATATGAAGAGAAGACAATTGCTTCTCTCTTTACCTGTTCTATGTATTCCTAAAATATGCTCTGTTCTTCTTTGAATCATGGACTAAATCTTTGGTTCATAGTCTTTTGTATTTAATAAACTCATTAAATTTTTAAAGTAAATTAGAGGACATAGAATTGTCAATTTCTTTGGAAAACTAAGCGTTGATAAAATAAAAAAGTATTATGCATTATCATCATACAAACTAGAAAGAACTTTCCCACAATCACAGGACATCCCAAAACAGTACTGTTGGTAATCTTAAAAAGCCTTTGTTTTTTGTCATTTCTCACCACACATTAGTAAAAATATCATCAAAGACAGTCAATTGCATTTATGGACCAATGTTTAGGAGCCACTGGACTGGGCTATGTGTGACAGAAAGTTATTCCAGGCATTATCTAATGCCTTTAAACTTTTGCTGCTGAGATAGTTAATGATTATACAAACTTTCATAGTGCTGCTGAAAAAAAAAGTTGTGACTGAAAGTCCAAGGAGGAACTGATTTTTTCTGATGAAATAGATCTTAAGTGGCTCTCTCTTCAGTGCAGTTGCCAGACAAGGCTCTTCTTAGGGAAGACGCATCAATCCAGAGAAAATGTAGCTGGCAGCCACCATGGCCACAAGGCTGAATATTCTGCCTAGTTTGAGAAGGAGGGAGCTACATCACACAGCCACTCCCATAAGCTAGAAAAGCAGGATGTCTGTTGTGTCTATAGCTTCAGCTTGCTGGAGGAAAGCAAGATACTCAGTAGAAACTGACAGATTAGAAACTCTGTTCTGAAGATAGTACTTCACCAAGTGCCTAATGTGTTTAGAATACAGTTAAAATGCATATTTGAAATGATCATTGAAATTGAGGATAATAAAGCCAAAGCCATTCCCAGAGTACTGCATATTTACTCTGAAACTTAGAAGAGAAGGTAGACTTCCCTAGAAAGTGAATTCTCAACACTGGTTTGGAGTTACTACCACTCCTGTGAGGACCTGAAATCTGTTCTCAGGAGCCCCTTACCATTTCTTACATAGTTAAGTATACAAAGCTCTCCTTTATTTGGGGTCAGTCTCTCTCAATGAGCCTTTAAAGCCTTTATTCCTCTCTACTTAAAAGACCTCCAAGAATTCTTACAAATTGATGCCTGCAAATGGAAGACTGTCTGTTACGTTTAAGACTCTCTCATCCAAATTGGGTAAAACCTGGTAGGTAACACCCACTTTTAAAAATCCTAACTTTAATCCTCACTGTAAATGTGTGATGCCCATTTGGTGTAGAAGTGCCACAATTATCATCATAATAAAATCTAACTTTATATTCATAAAACCGCATTAACTAATTTCAACTTAAATTCATGCCCACAAATTAAGAGGACTATTTTTTTAAGATTTCATTCATTTATTTTTAGAGAGCGGGGAAGGAAAGGAGAAAGAGAGGAAGAGAAATGTCAATGTGTGGTTGCCTCTCACGTGCCCCAAACTGGGGACCTGGCCCACAACCCAGGTACGTGCCCTGACTGGGAATCAAACCAGCAACGCTTTGGTTTACAGGCCTGCTCTCAATCCACTGAGCCACAGCAGGAACCGTAAGAGAACTTTTAATGCTGTCTAATCATACTATACTTGACCAGTCCACGCTCTTGGCCTAGGCCCATGTCTCATGCCTTCGTTTTTCTTTCCAAACCCAAAGTATCTCCTCACCTATCTGGAAGTGTAACCATGCACCCTACCTCACTGAGAAAATTGAAGCAATCAGAAGAGAACTGCCACTGACCTCCACCACCTGCTCTGCCTGCCCACCAGCATTTGTCACCCTGTTTTCTGCCTTGCCGTTTGCTACTCCAGATGCCAAGCTGGAGATTCCTACATGTGACTAATTGAGCAACTTTATCACCAATCTTATGTCCAGTTGAGGACGTTGTTCCAGCAGTTAGTCTTTTTCTATAATACATGACTAATAGTTTCTTCTATCTTGGATTACTCATATCAGTAATATCACAATGAAACACTCTCTCCACTAGGCTGCTAGCACTACTGTCTTGGTTTTCCTGCTACTACTTGGTTTCTCTTTCTCGGTCTTTTTTTGCTGCTCCCTCTTCTTCCCAAACTTCATAAAAGTGAACATGCCCCCAAGCCTTTGGTCCCTCTTTATCTATACTCATATCTTTTGTTACAGCATTTAGTCTCATTGTTTTAAGTTCTATCTACAGGCTAACAACTCACAAAATTTCAGCTCCTGGCTCAGAAATCCCAATACCTTTGCAGTATCTCCATTTGGATATCCAATCGACACACAAAAATCATCATGTTAAGGTTACCAGAGAAATGCACAGTTAAATACAAATTTCACAGGTGCCTTGTATTTTTACTTGCTAAATCTGGCAAACTTCCATCATGTCCAAAGCTGAACTCTATCTCCCAACTGTTTTCCATTCATGTGATGTTGTTTCACCTTTCCCGGCACGTACGCTAAAGCCGTATAGCCATCCTCACTTTAGAGTCATCTTGATTTTCCTCTGTCCGTCACATGCCCCATTCCACAGCCAACCCACATCCTGTTTGTTCTACCTTCAACATATAGACAGAATCAGACTGCTTTTCATTACTCTGTGTCCTGTGACACCTTCCTCACTACCAAATCACCATTATCTCTCTCCAGCATCACAGCAGTTGACCCCTAACCTGGCCTCCTCTAATAGATCCTGCCCTCTTACAATCTACTCTGCACATGTTGTCCAAATGATGCTCTTAAGACATGAGATCACGCTTAGAGTAAAAGCCTTTCTCACAATGGACTATAATGCTCTCCTCGCTTTTCCCTTTCTGACTTCATTTTCTACAAATCTCCTCTTCTCTAGTCTTATTTACTCTGCTTCCTGAACACATCAGGCAAGCTCATGCCTTATATCCTTTGCACTAGTTGTTCCTTCTGCCTGGAGTGTTCTTTTTTCTAGTATTTGAAAAACAAAATCCCTCACCTCTTTTAAATCTTTTACTTTAGTACATATTCTTGTTGAGGGTAACGGAATCACTCTACTTAAAATGCTACTTGTTCCTCCTCCCTTGTCACTTCTAATCTCTTTATTCTCTTCTCTTTTATAGCACTTATCCTCCAACATCCTTTTGACTCTGGGTGTTTCTTCATTGTCTGTCTTTCTCCACTACAATGTAAAACTCACATGTAGAGGGACTCCTCTATCTGTCAGGTTCATTGTGCGTCCTTGTGCTTAGAAGAGCACCTGGCAAGTCCACGGAATAAACCAATGAAAATTCAGTGTCACATTGGGGTGATGGAGGTACACTTCTAAAACAATGTTTGGAGAGTCTGCTGGAATTGCTATTTCCTCCATGCCTTCCTGAAAGATACAAAATAAAGGAAATGCTACATTGAATCATATATCTTATTTTTTTCTGATACACAATCAGAAACAGAACAACTTGAAAAGAACAGGTGTTCGATTCAGAATGGAACGGGCCAGTGGAAAGAGCTTCCTTTTAGCACCTCCACGGGAGACTGCTAGGTCTGCTTTCCTAGATATGAAAACAGTAACAGGGGGTTAAATGGGGCAAAAGTAAAAAATTAGCAAAAGAATTTTGAGCACTTAACTACATAAAATGCTTCGGAAAGGGGTAGGGGATAATGGTGGAAAGGGAAAGGGACTAGTCGAAGAACTTGTGTGAACAACCCACCGACATGGACCGCAGTGTGGAGACTGACTATGGGAACTGGGGTTGGGGTGTGGGGATGAGCAGAGGTGGGCAAAAGGAAAAATTGGGACAACTTTAATAGGATAGCAATTTAGAGTGATTAAAAAAATAAATACAATAAAGTATTTCCATCTAATCTTCTTTCACCATAATGTTTATTAACTATATAAACTAGCTTCATTGTAAGACAATTTCCCCCACATATGGTTGCAATAGACATTTTTCTTATCCATAATAATATTTAATTGAAAAAATTCAACACAACATGGAATTTGAGATGAGTCTACATCTGTATAGCTCAGATAAAGTCTAAAAATCAGCTAAGATATATCAACAATTAGAAGTTTCACAGATCACAGATTTGCTGATTCTTTTGTTCTTAGTCCACTAGAATATTTATTCAACAGATGACTACCGGCATTGTTCGAAGGCAGTAATGCATCTAGGCCATGTTTGCTTAGCCTAGCAAAATAATAAATTGTGCTGTGTTTATTCTTTTGTTTCCCAGGCCAACTGTTGGCTTTATTTAATACTCTCTTAACACACTAATAGCTCCTAATGGTCACATCAGCCATCAGTTAAACAAACCATTAAGTTGAGAAAAGAAATTTCAATAAAGACAATTTACTAATTTGTTGATTGTTAATGGACATTAGCCCATTTAGGACCTTAGCTTAGACATATAGTTTAACTCAGAATCTATTTAACAGTTTTTCTATACATAGCAAAGAGGCTAATTCAACATTTTCAATACTTTTCTTTCCAGAAGACATGCTACCTAGATTTTTATATGCAAATTGGATGTTTTCAATCTATAGTATACACATAAAAAAGAACCTGCCAAAAATAAATTAATTTTCAAATTAAATAATTTTCACACTGTTTATGATCAAGGATAGATTTACATGGGTCTTCTTAACCTCTTTCTCAAGTATTAAAGCACTGTTATTGCTATTTTAATTTTAGAGCTAGCCATTTCTGCTTTAGATCCTAAGTATCCTTTATACAATCAAAATATCACATCATTATGCCAGAAAAATGAAAGTCAAAGACACTTGTAAATAAAATTTTTCTGTTTACTTCATGCTTGCCTTCACTGACACGAGTTTAAATTGCTGAAGAAAATCTTTTCTGTTGCACTTTTAAACTACTTTTTCAAAATTTTTAAATAGAAATGGAATTTGATTACTATTTTCAGAACGGTTATGCAAAATTTGATATTTGAGGTAAGAAAAATTAATGCACAGTTCCTCAGTCCTAAGAGGTAAGTTAAAATACTACTATGTTCCTTTTTGTAATTGAATTATTTTTGTCATAATTCTAGGACTTGTTTGTATAAGGCTTCCCAGAGGCCCTTTAATTCAGTGTAAATTCAATTACTGCATACATTGACAGATATCAAAGCACACGCATAACTGCGGAAAAACATTTAATTGTGCTCATGTTTTACACAGATGCCATTCACATTATTCAGTAATAGGGTAACTAGTGCACAATTAGATTTGGCATGTAATATGAAAGCCAAGCAATGAATGAACTCAAGATTTCACTTTGTTTTTTCTGTCTTTAAAAGTAAGTTTATTGAGTAATAGTTGAGAGGAAGCTGAGGGCTTCTGGCATTTTGAGGGTGCTATCACCATACCCTATCAGTATTTTTTATTCTAAAAAAAAATTACGGCAAAGAGGCTGCAGGTATTAAAACAACCCAATACTCAGGGGTAAAGTTTCCCAGCTTTGAAATTTGGAAAACTATCTATGGACATGCAGTGTTCTCACACCAAATAAACAGGAGCTCCAAAATCATTCTCCCTAGTGCTGTGAACTCATTTAATTACCTTAAAATTTGGAAATAAAATGTGCTGGCCATACAATCACCTAATTATCATGATTGGAACATACAATAGCTCGTGTGTACATGTTCTTAAAACCATAATGCAATATAGTGAAAAACTTAAATGAATTTCATATGTCTCCAAATTTATTGTATAAACTAAATGAAATGTCCATAGAATCATTCTCTTCTTTTTAATCTCTAAAAAAATTACTAAAAGGAGATGCCACCGGGCAGCAGCCCTACGGTTAGGTGTTACACTTGCAAAGCTCTTCCTGCTACTCCTTAGAAGGTTCATTATTTGTCTATTTTAATCTATATATTGTGTCCTAATTATATATTACTGTTATTCCGTGTGCCACACTGTACTTTTAACATATATTGAACCATTATTATATAATATACATATATAGTTTTTAACATAAATATGTAAAATCTCAACATATGATCTATTTAAAAATTATCATCATTTTTCAGTCTTGAAATGCCAAAAATGTCATTTTCAACAACCTCAAACTAATCATAGTATTTACAAAAGAAGTCAGTTTATAAACACCGACTAAAATGGCAGACTTTGTGAGTGTGCTGTGAGAATTAAATACGATACATAATACAGTGTAGCATTGAGACTCCCTGAACTTTAGAGAGCTACCTGATGTCAAGCTAGAACCTAGATGGTGAAGAGTTTGGAGTGAAAGAGCATAATTATGCCATGTTTTTGGAGGACAATGAACAACTTTTCACTTATTAATAAAACAAAGAAGAACTTTTTATTTACACCTATCTAATGCTGCCTCCCATTCTGCCTGGGAATCATAGTCGTGTTTAACTTGTTATTCTCATCACAAGGAAACCAGCTGGGAACACAGAGTCCATTTTTCATTCCACCATTGGTATTGAAATGATAAGTTAGCAACTGTAATTGATTCTCCCTCAGAGTTCACTACAAAGTCACCATGTTGATGTATCAAGTCAGAGTAATTCGGTTGATTGATTTTAAGCTATTATTGGATTCAATGGCCTTAAATTGCCTCTTTCCACAAAGCAAATATTTTTAGCTAAGAGATATTCTATATGACCTTATATGAGCTTAATCTGATTAATGAATTAAGACGCTGAGTTTTGTTTGTACTATGAAATCCACACCAACCATCATTGTGGACTGTGAAAACAATCACTAGGGAAAACAATGGTAATGGCTTGAAAAATCCTACAGACCAGCACTTGTTACCTACACAGCTCTAAAATCTTATCAGCTGATTTTGTATTTACCAAAATTAGAATCATAGCCCCTTTGTCTTAGGCTATGAGAGACATTCATAATTCAACCTTTTTTAAAAAAGGAAGAATTGAAAAATATTTCAAAATTTTTAATGTCCTCAGCTTTGTCACCTTGTCTCTAACTATGTACGTTGGAGGTCCCAGTCATGTGGAGACTGATGGTAGCTTGGCTCGTCCTTCTACATTTGTCCCTGGTGCATGCGCACTCCTCTTTCCGTGGAGGCCTGTGACAATGGTTTCTGTCTCCCTCAGGGCTTTCACCTTATGATCGTCATCATTATTTGCTTACTCTCTTTAAAGGACCACTCGTTTCATCTTATTTTTTCACACAAGGAATATAATTGAGCACTTTATTACGTGCCAGCATTACTCAAGGTCACAGGAAATTAGTATTACTTCACAGATTGGAGATTTTTTTAAAAGCTGGGATTATAGTTTTTAATACTTTTTTGTACAGAGGGAGACTGGATCCAGCCCTTTTGAGTTCTCTTTTTATGCATTAAGTTCCTTCGCTGATGATTTGATTACTTATAAGGAGTTTTCAGGGAACGTTTCACCCAGAATATCTCCTAATTTGGTTAAAGAACCCCACTAAACTTGCTAAAATCTTAAAAAGTGATTCTACTAGAAATTGTGTAATGATTGATGGAAAGAATATGGCATTATAATATTACTTCTTCCTTTTGCATGTATAAGAAATAGCTAGAAATTACTAAAGTATGATCAGTCTTTTCATTTTTAGACTGGATTGTAAAGCTGGTTTTGCCTACAGCTGTAAAATTAAGATACTTTCACATTGTACAAGACATCCATAAATAGGCACTATACTGTAACATAGCCAAACCCAGTAAGGTAGAAAGTGAATCATGTTACTCAGCTTTAGGAGTGTAGCAGAGGTCACAAAATGGAACCTGAAAACCATGAAAATTTCCCTCTTCTCAAGTATTTTTTAAAATTTTTATTATATTTGAATTGGACATTTTATATAATATTCTATACTATATCTGGGCTTACAAACTAGAAGGGCTGGTGTAGCAGTGAAAGACCAGGTTTTCCATATGGGAACACTGAGCAGCCCCTGAGCGAGGGCATTTCTGTCAGCAGCACATACACTTTCCAGACGACCTCATCTCACCCCTCCCCATCACCATGCGCGCCGCTTGCTACATTCATGTTTATTACTTATCTAATCCCACAGGCATTTGAGTTTGTGGACCATGACCCACATTAGAAAGTGTGATATAGACAGAAGCCATCGAGTATTGAAATTCCAAGTAATTCATTAATTGATGTGAGGAATGAGAGACTCTCCCAAGTAGTAATCAATCTGAAAGTCACTCTGTCCCTACCCGAATCTGAAAAATGGCTTTCATATATCCCAGCATAGCTGAGCTGAGACACGTTATACTATTTATTTTTGTAAAGGAAGCATTCATTGCAAAAGGGAGAAAGCTGTAGGAAAGCATGCCATAAATTCACTGGACTTTATTAGATGATTTCTGAATAATAGTAGAATTCACTCATTCTAAGAATGAATTCTCTGAGAATCTGTTAGGCGCTCAGATACAAGTAATCAAACTAAAGCAGTTTGTTACAGTTTCATATGCAACCAGCAAAGGATAACATGTAACCAGTAAGGGACGTAGGAGGGCAGCTACAAGGTGGCTGGTATCGGCTGTGTGAGAGTGCGGAAGACAGGCATAGCACAACGCCGTTCACATAGCAGCCTGTCATAAATACTTTTTGAATAAATGGATAAATGGATAGAAAAGTTAACTAATCAAAATAACCCCCCAAATTGTGACTATTTGTTAGCAATTTCTTTCAAGGGTTACATTTTTCCCCCAAGTCCTCACTAACTTTCAAACACCCTGAGGATCACATTGAAGTCTTAGCTCAACCTTATTTCTATTTTGTTGAACAGAAGCTTATGCTTCATGTATTCATTAACTTCTCTATAGTTTTATTTCATAGGAGCAGTTGAGTTCTCAGTTAATCCTGTATTGTCTTTAGAAGGCAATTTGAAAAGGTGTGTTTAACAGGGAAATCTACCTTTGCTGCTAACACACATTCTGGACTATGTGTGGGAGACAGCACACCTTATTATGTGGTACCTAATCTGGATCTATTTCCACTTAGGTGTATTAAGCACTTTAAGTGCACTATAGCAAACTGCTTTGTGATATTAACTGTAAGTAGAAGAGAAAAATGCAATGAAATAGACTTTAATACAGATTTTACAATGCCAATGCTTTTCCTTTACGGAAAAGGACCTGATGTTAGATTTTTGTCTTTCCCAATACTTCCCAGCTGGAGGGACTGGCCTCTCCCACCATGGACGCCCCCCGACCATGCAGGTTCTCAGCTGGCATGAGAAGGAAAGGTGAATGTTGAACATCTGTTGATCTGTTGTGTGGGCATCAAATCTCCCACTGCACCCCTGCCCCCACAGTCTCTTTACTTACTTCACTTGACACTTCCCTTTCCTGCTGTGTTGAAAGTATTCTCTCAAGTAAGTGTATAGGGTACTCAAGTGAGGTCTTGGAATTTCCTCTCTCATCCCCAAACCACTGTCATCTTCGGTCCAACTGATTGTCCAAAGAACATTGTTGCATTCTGCCTAATGCTAAGTACTGTTTGTAGCTAAGACCTCTACTGCTCTGACCCAGGGGTGAACACAGAACTCCCTTTGATACTGATGTCTCCTTGAATAACCCTGAGTTCACAAAGTCCCTTTGGACAGTGCTCTGTCTTCCACGGCTGGAGTCAGCAAGAGATATGAGGCCATGTTCTCTCACAGGCTCCCATCGTGCCTGAGCCTGTCAGATTTATGACACTCGCGAGCGTATCTCAGGACTTTTCCTCAAGTAAGAGTTGTGTAGCCACACTTCGAAGCATTCCTGCTGTTCCAAACACACAACATAGAGAGACAAACTTATAAAAAGGAGAAAAGCAAACATCATCAGTATCAAACACAAAACAAAATGAAGCAAAACGAAAAGACGTGTAAGAAATAGCAAAAGGAACTGAAGCCACTGCCTGCTGGGTTTTGAGTCAACAACAGAATAGGCCTCGTATCTGTCTTCCCAGAGGCAGCAGAAACCAGGCCCTGGAGGAGAACTCTTTGCCCATGACAGGAGTAGAAGACACAGCTGCTGCCAGTGCAGAGGCTGTGGCTAACATAAAACTGCCATCTAGGGAGGCAGGGGGACACAGACAAGCTAGATCAGGAAGCACCTCAAGCCACCTGCTGGTTTAGTCACTCGTTTGGAGATATATCCAACATCACCAAGGTGCCAGAGGCCTGAAATGTCACACCAGACCTGGTTCTAGATCACAAGCTCACATTTTCTCTTTGTCTGAATCCCTTCCCCACCATCTCCACATATCGGAGCTCTTCCCATCTTGCGAGGGTCTGCTCAAATACTACTGCCTCCACAAGACACTTTCAGAATTTTTACTGATCAGAAGTAGAATGTCTTCCCAATAGTTTCTGATAGATGTATCTTTTGAAAGCACATCCTAAGTATATGCCATCCTGGTAACTCTGACCTGCATGTACAAAGACCCCAGGTTGAATCCTGGTTCAGTCACTCAGAGCTGGGTAATATTAAATAGCAAACTAAGCTCTCTGAAGCTCCTTCTGCTTATGTGTAAAAATTGGATTGTTCTGAGGGTCAGTAGTAATGGGGCTAAAATGATTAGTACTGTCCCTGGCACACAGTACGTGTTCAATGAATTTGAAACTATAGGCCTGTGGGGCAGTAATGCTGAAAAGAAACCAACCCTGAAAGAATAAGACATTCCATTAGAGAAATCAAGTAAAAATTGTCCAGTCTGTATCAGAAATTAGTTGGTAAAATATGTGATTTTTCAAAACGATGTCAATTCAAACCCATTAAAAATGTTAATTTAAAAAAAAGAAGAAAGTGTTGGACAGGATGTGAAGAAATTGGAATCCTCGTATATTGCCAATAGAAATGTAAAATGGCACATCCATTATGGAAAACAGCATGGAGTTGCCCCCAAAATGTTTAACAAGAACTGTCCAATGACCCAGCAATCCCATCTCTGGGTGTAAGGCCAAAAGCACTGAAGGCAAGGACTCAAGCAGACAGTTGTATGCCCGTGTTCATAACAGCACCATTTGTAATAGTCAAAGGGTGGAAGCAACCACAGTGTCCATCAATCAATAATGAATAAACAAATTATCATATATACACACAGTGGAATACTATTCAACCTTAAAAAAGGAAGACAATTCTGACCAATAACATGGACGAATCTTGACAATATTTTGCTAGGTCAAATAAAGTAGTTCCCAAAGGACAAATGATTCTATATTATTCCACCTACATGAGTCACCTAGAGTATTCACAATCGCAGAGACCGAACATAGAATGGCAGTGTTTCGGGGTCAAGGGAGGGAAGAATGGGTATGAAGGTGTAGTTTGGAAAGATAAAAAATGCCCTGGATATGGTGGTGGTAAGGGTTGCAACAGCACTGCGAATGTACTAAATGTCACCAAATTATACATTTAAAATAACTTAAGTGGTAAATTTTATGTTTTGTATGGGTTAGCACAATAAACAAAAAAGGATGGTAAAACACGCTGAACTCAGAGGTGTTCAACAGAATCACACAATTCTGTTCCATTTTTTCCCTCCCAGCGATCATACTTCTTATTGCTGCTTAGCTCTTGTTTCAATGAGCTTATATGACTTCCTTATTCAAACAGGAAATTGCATTGTAGACAGAATGCAGACTATTAATCAGAGACACACCAAGGGTATTTTCTAAGTACCCCGACTTTCTGGATTGGTTTCTAATACCAATCCCAGGACTGCCTAGTGATGTGTTACTTGCAGGGAGGAGTGAAAATGAAAGTTCACATTAATATCCTGTATCTAGTAAAAACCAACCATGAATGAAAGGAGCACTATTCTGAGCATTTTCTACAAAACACACATAGACACACACACACACACACACACACACACACACACAAAGGGTTAGCTGCAAGCGACAATGCAAGCAGTTCTTTTAATATAAAATTCAGCAGAATAACTGTTCCAAAAGCAACAACCTATGTAGAGTAATAGAAAGTGCTTTTATTTTATTATTTTTTTAATATTATTTATTTATTTATTTTTACAGAGAGGGGAACGAAAGGAGAAAGAGTGGGAGAGAAATATCAATGTGTGGTTGCCTCTCATGTGTCCCCTACTGGGGACCTGGCCTGCAACCCAGGCATGTGCCCTGACTGGGAATCGAAGAAAGTGCTTTTAAAAAACCCTCTCCTCAGTGAGTGACTAGGCACAGCGAGCACTTTCCGTGGTACCAGCGGGGAGCGCCATTCTGTTTAAGGCTTCTCTGCTGGGAGATTTTTTCCTGGTGTTTGTCCTGTATTATTTAGCCCATCTGAGAGCTGGTCCCTTACATGCTTTTCCTTTTTTGAAGTAAGTCTAATAGTCCTTTTCCCCTGGGCAGAGACAGGAGATTTATTTTCCCCATGCCACACACGCTCCAAGGACCACTCAGTAATCAAGTAGTTAAAATATATAGGACTTTTCATTGCTCTTTCTCATTTTTCTTGCCAAGTCTGCTACTTCAGAGTCTCATTTTCCTGGATTCTGATTATTTTCTTTTATTACCCACATTCCTTTTTACTACCTCCACTAATTTGTTTCATCCTCAGATTTTTCTTCCACATTTCTCCAGGACACCTTCTCGGTTTGGGGGACCATGTTAGCCAAGGCCCATGTGAAGACCATGGGCAAACAGTCCATCAGGCAGAAGGAGATCGTGTCTGGCCCCACGCTGGTCATCAGAATGGATACAGGGGCTGAAACTGTGGTTTTGGGTGCTGAACATTGGCAATGACAAAGAATTTCTTTTATATGTCATGTGCACCAGCCTTCATCTGGTAGTTAGGCACTGGTATGACTTTATTTTATTTTGGTACTCTCTCACATCACAAATCTTCTTTATAACACATTATTGGAAGCTCTCAACACCATTCCTGTTTCTGGATCTTATCAGTAATATACAACAGGGGCAAAAGGCAGTAATATGCAATATACTTATCAGTAATGTACAATAGTGGTGAAATCAGAAAGGGAAAGACAAGCATTAGATGATTGATGAAGAAGAAAAGGAAGAAGATGAGAAGTATGTGTGGTACCCATTCTGGGAAGATGACAGGAAGGACTGGAAGTAGGATCCTAGGCCCTTGCTACTAAGCCATCTTCTGTCCTCACAACAGTTGGGGGGCATTCACAAAGACGGGAAGGTAAGCCACCTTGACTCCCAGCCAACTCACCAGCCTTCTCTCCAGTGACTTAGCAAACAGAAATACTGCAATCATTTAATAGTTAATATTACCGAGATGTGTGAATTATAGTCTTTACAAATTAAAGCTGATTTGAGTGATGACTGTGTTCTTTTGGAGGCAAATGAGGTAGAACTAGTTTGCAAGGAATGGTGCTTATATGGCTAATTGAGGTAGCATCACACATACTCGAGACTGATGAGTGAATGTTAAACAGCTTTCTTCATGGCCTCTGTGCTTACAGCACATTTCTAAAAGTACCCAGCCCCACCCCTCACCACACATCCAAAGGTCTACAGCTTATACTTCTTTTTTTAAAGAGACTGTATTTCTTTATTAGAGAGGGGAAGTGAGGGAGAGAAGGAGAGAAACATCAATGTGTGGTTGCCTCTCGTGTGCCCCCTACTGGGGACCTGGCCTACAACCCAGGCATGTGCCCTGACTGAGAATCAAACTAGTGACCCTTTGGTTCACAGGTCAATGCTCAACCCACTGAGCCTCACTAGCCAGGGCTACAGCTTTATACTTCTAATTTTCTGAAATACAAATATTAGAAAATAAATGGGAATCTGTGGCACATCGGTGAATATCATCCTCTACACTATAGTGGAGAAAAGAGGTTGGAACAAGCTGCTTCTTGTCTCTACTTCTCCCCCTTGCCCACATTTCTTGTGTGTTACTTGTGTAATATGCCACAATTATAAAGCACCACCATGGACCTTGATTCTTGTACCTCTGAGATAGAAAATTGTTACCCTTTTTTATAGACAGAAAAAGGAATCCTCTTATGCAGTATTCTACAGGCAACCTACCTTTTGCCTGGAAGACTGTTTCCAAAACGCAGTGTTTCTTACCCTCATAAATGTCTTTTCCTTTCCTATTTCTTTCCATTTTTAAATTCAAGCCAAGCACCTTTACTTGGCTTTTAATCCCCCCTTTCCCACTCTGTCCCCCAATCTGTGGCTACATGCTGCTTTTCCAACCTTAAAGTTACTGAATTTTTATTTTATTTTATTTATTTTTAGACAGAGGGGAAGGGGAGGAGAATGAGAAAGAGAGAAACATCGATGTGCGGTTGCCTCCCACACAGCTCCCACTGGGGACCTGGCCTGCAACCCAGGCATGTGCCCTGACTGAGAATCGAACCGGTGACTCTTTGTTTCGCAGCCCAAGCTCAATCCACTGAGCTACACCAGCCAGGGCTTTTAGTTAACAAAGAAGCATGTTCCTGGAGAAGAAAATTCTTAATGTGAAATTAAATGCATATGAGCATTTAAGTGTGCCAGGCCTACGTCCACAAAGAGGGTACCCTAATTATAATATCCCTATGTTGTTGAGGAGATCACACATCCAATGAGAGAGGAAAATGTAGTTTGAACTGAATTCTCTATCTTTCATGTTCACTATAGTATCTTCCTGGGAGCCTCCCATATGTTTTTGTTGATATATTCTCCAAATCGATCATCTAGTATTCCTTTGAGTTTACCAATCCATGGCCAACACACTGCCTGAAAAGAGCAGACAATACTAGATGTTTAGAGTTGACTGAGAAGATGGGTCTAAATATATCCTATGACAGTCTAAAGCTAGAAACACTTGTCCAGGAAAAGTATTTTCAATTCTATTTTTTAAAAAATAAAATCAGTGAGTGGGCCTCACCTTTCTAAGACTAAAATCAGCTTTCAATTGTATTTATAAAATTGAGAGCATGTTCCATACTGCTGTAGGAAAAAAACCTACAGAGAAAAAGAGATGAAAATTTATTACACCGCTATTACTTTGCAGCTTTTTATTATTACATTTCCTCTTAATTCTATTGAAAAATCCATACTCTGTTTGAAAACAGATTTTTTATTAGATTTTCAACTTCTGTGAATGCCCTCCACCACCACATTTAAAACATCACAGCTCTATATTTCACTCCTGGTTGGGGACAAAGGAGGAGGATATATTCTTTTGTAATCTTAAGCATCTATTTCATAAAAATTGGCAAACATTATTTATACATGGTGTTCCCACTTTTTAAAAAAATCTAGTTTTCCTAGCACTAAACAAAGTGTTACATAAACAAAAGTGTAAGTTACTGGAACATGTGTTTTAACAGCCCAGATGCCCCTGAACTTTCTGAACTGAACACCAATATTTTTTAATGTGGCTCTATACTGAAGTTTATTAGTAGCAGAAAGACAGCCAAGGGCAATAAAGATGATCAAATAAGTAGAGAATAAAGCAGGGTGCAGATCCTTTGATATAGTTTAGAAGGGCTAAGTAGAAGTATAAGAAACAGAAAAATTTAATTATGAACTAAGGATGCAGAAAATTAAATTAGAACAATATGGATATGGGAAAAAAGAATGAAAAAGGAAACATTACTGTAGCCTTCCCCCACACCTCCAGCCCTTGGTTTTGCCTTCCGTGGTTACAGTTACCTGTGGTCAGCCATGATCTGAAAATATTAAATGGAAAACTCTACCTCACTTCATCTCATCCTGTAGCATTTTATCATCTCACATCTCACACGAATAAGAAAACTGTGTACAGCACAAGATATTTTGGGAGAGACAGACTATATTCACATAACTTTTGTTAGAGTATACTGTTATAATTGTTTTACTTTATTATTAGTCGTTGTTAATCTATTACTATGCCTTATTTATAAATAAAACTTTATTATAAATATGTGTGCATAGGAAGAAACATAGTGTATACAGGGTTCGGTACTGTCTACTGTTTCTCGGGATTTCAGGCATTTCCTGGGCCCTTGAAATGAATCCTCCACAGGTGAGGAGGCCTTCTGGATAAAGGCACAATATCAGTTAATATATATCTAGAAAGTTAACCTTGACATTAGTATTATACTGTGTAAAAAAAGGAGAAAATTTTAGTTCAATTGAACCAAAACTTAAATAGTATCAAATGTGGGAAAGTTCCATAAGACCCAAATATGAATTCAAATATATCCCTATCTTTACTAAGACCTCTATCTGATATGACAATAGAAGAAATACATAAGCTTTTAAAGTTTAAAGAGGAGCATGATCATTGTTTCAAGGTATAGAACAAATAAATGTGATATGGAGACTAGGTCCCTATTAAAGTCCATTATAAGATTAGAAAGTTAGACCATGGAATTTCAGCAGAAACAGGAAAAGAATTGATCATGCCAACTTTTTTATTCTATCACTGTGGAAACCAAAGACCAGAGATGTCAGAAGCTAAATTCTCTTTTTTAAAAAAAAAATCTTTTTAAAGTTTATTTATTTAAATCTAGAGGGGAAGGAAAGGACAGAGGGAGAGAAATATCAATGTATGGTTGCCTCTTGTGTGTCCCTTGCTGGGAACTGGCCTGCAACCCAGGCATGTGCACTGACTGGGAATCGAAACACGATCGTCTGGTTTGCAGGCCTGCACTCAGCCCGCTGAGCTACACCAGCCAGGGGGAGAAGCTAAACTCTCTTGAATTACACACAGAATTTGGTGGCCAAGACCCCAAGGCTCAGAGCTGCAGGTACAGTATGTTGTCACTAAACCCAATGTTAAAATAATAATTAATAAACATGCTCAGCTACTTTCTGGTGAATATGCATGCTGTCAACACATATTGTTAGCTCTTTGGTGAAGTTCAGGATTCCCTCCTCAGCACCATAAAAATATTTATGAATTACACTGACTTTTATAACTGTGTGATAAATTTAGACATAGTGACAAATCAGTCAGGAATTTGCCAAGAACAAGGCCCTCTCACTTGCTCAAAACTGCACTAAGTCGGTAGCTGGAATCCAAATTACTGTGAAGCAAAGAAGTATTGGATATGCACAAACAAGCCCGAAGGAAAAATAAAGATTTTGATGGTACAGAGCTGAACACATTTTAATAAAAAGGGAAAATAAACTCGGACAAAATGATTCATCCATGAACATAAATGAAATAAAAAGTGACTGGTTCTATTATCAAATTATGTTTGCCTAGTAATTACCTCATTTCCTTCCTTGGAGATGATTCTCCTGAGACTGTATTGAGACCTCGACATCCAGGGACCAACTCCTGTCCTGAAGATCCCCTCGCCTTGAAACCACAGCTGAGGCTCTTGTTACCACACCCGGGGGACCCACGTAAGAGCCAAAGCCACAGCCAGGAAAATCATGGCACAGGCACATTTGTCTCTGCCGCTCCTCACTTGCTCCTTCTGCTCTGCTTCCATCCAGCTCCCTTGCTCTCAGGACCCAAGGCCGACCCCAAGTCCACTGGGTCTCTCTGAAGAGTCAGTGCACTTTACTGTAAGGTTGTTCAGTTTGGGGGAGGATGAGTAAGTAGACTTCAAGGAAAAAATCCTCCCAAACTTAATCCTTTATACATGCTAATTCTAAGATGGAAGAGAACTTTATGACTTCTGCCTACCTCAGAGGAGTGACCATCAAACTTTTATGCTCATATACCACCTAAAAGAATTTTGAAAGTCTAAATGACTCTCGTGTATTTTTAAATTGAGAGTAAAACATTTGCTCAAGTCAAAATACTTGTGAAGGATATAATTTCTAGCATATGGCAAATATTGAAATTTTAAAATGTGGTGTTACACTTTCAAACATTTATAATAGTAATTTGATACTCACCGTTATCCATTTAAAAATACCTGAAAAAGCCCTTCTGACCATTATCAGAAATGTAACATTTTATTCTCTCCTTAAACTTGCATTATCATTCTACTTCTCCCACAGAATTTTTCCTAATGTTATTTTTCTTGAACATTTATTGTTACTCCAGTTATCATGCTTTCCTACAACTATATATACTTATATTATATACATATATTATGTATAATTATATATAGTATACATAATATACCATATCACATATATAGGGACATATAAATATATATTTTGTGATTTTATTTCAGAGACTCAAAAGCTCTACATGTTAACAGAAAAAAATTATTTTATTTATTTTTTTAAAGATTTTATTTATTTATTTTTAGAGAGAGGGGCAGGGAAGGAGAAAAAAAGGAGAGAAACATTAATGTGTGCTTTCCTCTTACACGCCCCCCACCAGGGACCTAGCCCACAACCCAGGTGTGTGCCCTGACTGGGAATCAGCGACCCTTCAGTTCACCGGGCAGCACTAAATCTACTGAGTCACACCAGTCAGGGAAAAAAAAAAAATTTTCAGTATTTCCTTATTGCTAATACATTATTGGTCAAAACAATATGAACATGGTTGATAATAATTAAACAAAAAAGTCAAATTTGATTGGAAATGTGTTTCCTAATATGATGTATGGGGGTTTCACTACTTAATCTATATGTGTAACCATGGGTAGATATTACTTAATGACAAAAATGAGAAAATTTAACATCAATTTAATTTTTATTTTTTTTCATTTTTGTAGAGTTTGGTTACAATTAATGAGAATGGAAGGATTTTGGCTATAATAATATCTCTCACTTTATTCCACTACTTCTGAGTTACCTGACAGAAATCATCACAGCCAACAATGCGGTTGGGTCCTCCTTTGATTGTGTTGAAAACAAAGAAGTAGAATCAAATTGCCTTGCAGATAGGTTTGTTACTATGCAACTATAATCATCCACTTTCTTAGTGTCTATATCAATATTTCCCATGAAAACTTTGTTCAGCACCCCAAAGGTTTTACACAGTGGAGTAATCCCCCACACCATGACGCTGGATGGGTAAGAGTTTTTTCTTTCTTCTGCAGAGTATGAAAAGAGCGTGAAGATGTAATGGACGCTCAGCTGACTTCAGGCTTATTCATAGACAATCAGTCTTAGGAAAGAGTATATAAAACTTGAATTTCTAGGAATTAGTGCCTTTGACTCTCTTACTATCTCTGTACCCTTTGGAAAATGTTTGTGTTGCCCCAGGTATACTTACATCCAGTGGGAAGGAGACTACTGCCTTATATCATCACTTAGTGAAATGGAGACAGAGGTAAAATTTGACTTTAATTCCTCTAACTTCCCTGTTTCTGTTTCGTAATACCCTTTTTACTTTCCTCGGATGCTCTGAAACCATACAGGTGTTTTTTCCTCCTGATTTTTTTCTACTGGAAAAAGACCTAAAACTCTTATTTTAAAACACAATGATTTATAATAGCCTAAAGTGATATATTTTATACTGAAATATATGGATTTAGGCGTCAGGAAAAATCACCTTAATATTAGAGAAATGAACTTTGTGTACTTTTAGACATTAGTCAAATAAGACAGAGGTTGAACAACTGATCTTCCTCCGAAGGCTTTTCACATAAGAGTGATTCTGCTCAGATCTCACTTTGACTCATTAGTTGCCCCCTGCAAGCAATACCGGCTTCAAAATATTAAAGACGATGTCACCCATCATTTGATATTCAGTGTTTGGGTGTATCGCTGAAAAGTGAAGTCTTTGCAGAGAAGAGGATGTTTAAACAAATTCCCGAACAGTGGTTTCTAACTTTGTAAGAGTCATGGCACCCTCAGGAAAATCTGCTGGATCCCTTGAAGATTATGTATAGATTCTTCTACGTGTCTTTAGCCTTCAAGCATAGAATATCTCCCTAGTTCAAAGGACTAATGTAGACTTTAAAGGTAGGTAATCAGAGAAGAGTATTTCATGCAGAGAAAACAGCACAGACAAAACCCAAAACACGCATTTTGAGACTGATTGCCAGTAAGTTTGTGTAGAAAGAGAATAGAATGTGAGGAGTGTTGAAAATGATATAAAGATAACAAACTCGACTAGGAAGGATTTTAACTGGTTCTGAATATATTTGGTGTCATTTAATGATAGAGTAACTGTAATGTTTGGCTAAGAGTACTACCAGGTCCAGGTAACTCTTTGAAAGATGCCTTTGGTTATAGTGTGGAAGCTAGAGTAAAGGGGAAAATATTGGAAGCAAAAAGGGCAGTTAAACACTACCGAAATGTATCACAGGAGTTACGATAATGGCACACACTGCACAGCAGCCAAAGAGAAGGAGTGCATTCCAGAAATATAAAGGAGGTTGAACTGGCATGACTGCATAATTAATTACATGTGATATTGAGATAGGAACAAGAGAGCTAGAAATTAATGTTGTTGCTGTTTTTTCCTTTCTTCAATGTCTGGATGATGACAATAGCTAGTATTTACTGACTACCTACTCTTTGTGAAACAGTATGCAAGCCAATGCATTTATTTTTTTCTAGTCATTATCACTACCCTGCTGGGTCAATTATATTGCCCCATTTTCAAATAGAAAATTTTGGCTCAGAGGTGTTAAAAACTTATTTGAGATGACATAATTAAACAGTGCCTAAATCCAAAACATCTTTCTAAGTCCACAATCCATTACTTAAAGAAAAGATAAATATTTGGGGAATGAGAAATTGCTGTATATTTATATATATAAATTAAAGTTTTCAAAGAATTTATACATCAGTTTTCTTTTGGGGTCCATAAAAATTCCCACTTCATTGAAAGATAAAATGATATATTACTCTCAATGTTTATTTTAGAACCTCAATGTTTATTTTAGAATCTTTTCATACTCGTGTAGCACCCTAGTGTCAAGAGTAATTGGTGGGTCTTCTTTCCAGACCTTATATTATTTCTCTGCTATATCATCTCGTATTTTTTCTTCCTCATAGCTACAAACTACTAAGCAGCTGGCTAGTTTGTGAATGTAAATTGGTATCAAGGGAGACTTGCTGTGAATATAGAATTAGCTCAGCCCAGCTTCTTCCCAAGTTTGACCCATGAATGAATGTCACATGAGTGACGGGACTGATGGGGCTATAGAAATCTATAGGCTCTCAGTTCCTCTGTCTTTCTCACTCTCTCTCTCTCTCTCTCTCTTTCTCTCTCTCTCTCTCTCTCATATTGTGTGTGTCTCTGCCTTACACAGACACACACACACACACCTTTATGCCAACTTTTGCCCTATAAAACGTAAAACAGTTAAACCAGATTTTTTAAGTCCTTTGAAGCTCCCAGTTTTATTTTTAGATCTCATTAGAGACTGAATTCATGGGATTAAACTTTGCATGAGAAATTTAAGCTAAACATAAGAAAGAATTTCCTGACATAGAGAATTATGAAACATAAAAATGGCTTGCGTCTAGAGGTGATAGCATTTCTGTCTTTGAAAGACTGTAAGATAGTAGAGACTGCTCTTTGGATGCAGGAGTTTAGATATGATTCTAAATGGAAGTGGCCTCTTTGGGAAAGTGGTAGACCAGGTGACCTTTCGCCGTCTCTTTTAGTCTCTAAATTCAATTACTCTGTAATCCCATTAAAAAGATCAAATATATTTAATAATGTCCACTCATACAGAGGTCAAGCTTCTAGAAACCTCAGGAGTTGATATATAGCCTTAAACTTCAATGGGAAAAGAGAAGAAAAAGGAAGCTCTCAAGCATGAAGAAATATTAACTGGTATACTCAGAACATCATATTATTCTACTAAAAAGGTGGAGCCCACCTCAGACCTCTCCTAGATAACTACATGTAAAAGAAGACATTGGATAACACTGTAAAAAAGGAACAAGTCTAAAAGAACAAAGAGAAGCTCATTCCGTTTAAAAAATCCAACTTTTCTATATCACAATAGTCCCTGAAAGCATCACTATAATGCACCATGGCTAAATTATTGTTTCATAATAATCATTCTAATTCTGCACACACAAAAAGCTTGAATTATTTCCAGTCTTGATTGTTTAGGAAGGTGGAGACATATATTTTTATTTATATTTACATTTACAAAAAAGTGTTAAAGTTTAAAAATTAAGAGAACTTTAAAAGAGTAAGCCTAAAATACATATGGAAAATTTGTTTGTATGAAAGACTTTATTCTATGCCAGGTAAATGTGGGTGTTTTATGGTCTACTATTAATAACATATTTTGGTAATTTATTAGTAAGAGAAAAAATCAATGTGACGACAAAAAGGAAATGTCTAAGATAATGGGGGTTGTTTTAGAGAGCAGTATGGCAGTTGCTTGAGTTACTCTTACCATCTACTTTAGCTCTCTAGTCCTATTTATGTGTATTAGTTTGTTTCAGATACACATTTCTCATAAACTTATTCTTCTTTACTTAACTTTCAAACAAATTATTTATTTATACACCATTTTTTCCAAAAGACTTGAGGCAGCTTATAGGAAAAAGTTACAATAAAACAACATAAAGTCAAACAAATAAGAATATTAGAATAAAAAATAGGGGTAGTAAAGCAAGTTGAATCCAGGCATAAAATTAGAACATAAACGATACTCTATTAGATAGACAGATCCTGTTTTGCTACAAAATGTGGGATAAATTTGTCATGCTTTTTTTGTTTAATTATCTATTATCAATTTAGCCTTATCATCAGCTTTTCTAAGGCCTTCTGTGTATTGCACAAGAGAAGTTGAAAATACATGTCTCTGAATCTCTCTCCCATATTGTTCTGGCTAGAGTCTGCCAAGGAAAATTCATGTGCTTTTGTGAGGCAAAGCAAAAAGAAGTCAGAGGGTATGGAAGCCGAGCCAAACAGGAGAGTATAACAGCTTCCTACTGCAATTTTTGAGAATCACTTACTTTACTGTTTCAAATTGAAATCTGCCATAGTGACAAACTTTACAACTCACAGATTTTCCAGCAGTTGTGTAAACCTTGAACTCTACAAATTATAATCTTTTATATTCAGCAAACATAGAGTGGCTTCTGTTTTCCTATCCAAATCCTGGATGATATACTTCCTTAGACACCAAAACAGAGAAAAAGCCACCTAGTCATTCAATTCACTGTCTTTATAAGACAAATGCAAACATTACCTCAAAAGAATCCCAGTTTTTCTCATTATAGAACACTGAAAGCAATTCTTCCTAGAATTCTCAGAAGGGTGTATTGAAAAAGTACTTGACAAGAATTTTACAATATGTATAATGGTATCTTTCCTATAGCTTCTTCTTCTAATGTCTCTGAATTCAAGCCAATGGCATAAATCTGGAATGCAATTTGGTACAAGCACGTCTACAAGGTGTTGAAACAACCCAACACACATGTAGTTTTGTCTGATAGGCTGGTTAAATCTAAATATAAAATTTAAAACAACAGAAAGGGTAGATTTATAGCATGACCTTCAAAAATTATATAGATACTACCTCATATTATACTATAAGGAAATATTGCTAGCAATAAAGGAAAAAGGGATAGAACTCATGAAGATTCAAATACTGAAAATGATTTGCAAAACTGAGAAAAGTCAGCTTTAAGGTTTTGATTTCTACAACCTCACCTATGAAATCCATCCTTCAGATATTTATGCATACCTCACGATTTTTTCCTTATTAGTAATTCAATTAAATAACTCAACAATAATGCATTAATAATTAGATTTTAACCTGAAAACTTCTCAAATGATCTCTTTACTAGCCTTATAAAGACTTTTTTCAACCTTGCAATTTTTGGCAAATCAGGCACTAGAATAACAGACCTAACTATTGAGGCTAATAAAACTGCCACCATTTGTCAGCGATTTTGGACAAGAATGAAGCAGGTAATAATTTCAGATAGCTGAAGATCAAGACCAGGTTTAAAGTCCTTCAGCCCACTTCCATTTTCTTGTCCTCTTTATCTCTTACCATTTTCACTGTGAGAACAAACACGCCTGGCAATATCTCTGCTGAGTATTCCAGATTAAACTGGAGGGGGAAATGGTTACTTTCTTCACAGTTCAAATTTTCCAAAACAAAACGAGGTTTCCAATAATACAGTCTTTCGGTTTGACATTGAGACAGAAAAAAAAAAGAATAAAATATCCTAAACTTTCATGCCTCTCTATCAAGTTATTTTTCAAATAAATAATTTAGTAAAAATATTTTCATGCGGACATAGCCCTTATCCCTAAGGATATGACCTGTGAGAACTCAGCCCCCCTTCCTTAGTAGCTCTAACCATCAAATCTAATGCCCCTCCTGCCATTTGAGTAATCTAACACAGTTAGTATTTCCTTAAGTAAACTTTTGTTGAGTATCCCCTCTATGTTCAGCACTGTTTAAGATTCTGAAGATACAGTGGTTAACAAGGCTAATGAAATTCCTTATTCTTAAAGCTTAGATTATATTGAGGTAAAGGAAACAAAAAGATAACTAAAACTTGTATGTGTAAAATGAACGCAAGTGTTATGAATAAAATCAAGGTAACAAAGAGGAATAGAAAGGTTAGAAATTGGAAGGAGGAAGATATAGGCTTGCAATTTCAAAGACCAGAGGGAGATGAAAGAGCAAGTACCATGAATATCCAGGGAGTTCTTGAGCTTCAGGTGAAGAAATACTTGGCCAAGTGTTTAGGGTGGACAATTCAAGCCTAGGTCAATACGAGGGTAAAACTGTTATCTGCACACTCTGCTATTTACCTTTTGTAGCATTGGTACCTTAGGAAGAAAGGAGTAAGAAAGTGATCATGTGAAGGACAAAACTGTGCACAGGAAGTACAGCACCTAGAGGAGTGGAAGTAAGGACTGGGGATGTACATCACCTGATGTCCAGGTGATGGTCAGGAACCACACTACGAGAAAGAAGCAATGTGTGGATTCACTGAGGGGCAGAAACACGTATCCCCAGAAAGACTTCAGTCTAATACTAGGCTTTGCTATTATGCGAATAAAAACCAGCTAGATGCAGACAATGGGGTTACAGTGTTATTGACAAAAATCAGAAATCGCTCTCTAATTATTCCATCATATCAATTACTGTATTTCAAGTAGAATACAGGCCATGGTAAGAGATGAAATACCTCATAGTTTAGTATAGGTTAGGGTTACAAAACTCTAAATTCTAATTCTGGAGATGGATAGCTATGATTGGATAAACTGGGTGCATAACTTTTTTAGATCTCAATGATCTCATCTTTAATACAGGCATAATATCAAAAAGCAAAGAGGTTTATAAGCACTATAAATGATGTAAGTAAATTATCTGGCACATGGAAAAAACATACTAACCGGTTTGTATTATAATAGGGTTACTCTAAAAAAAATTTAAAGTTAGTCAAGTTTGTTTGTCACTGAGACAGATTTCACAAACATTCTGTATCCTCCTGCCTGATATATATCATATTAACAGAAAGTACTTCCATGTATCATAGTTAACAAGACTTTTATTAAAAGTCTCCACTTAAAAGAATGAATAAAAGTTGAGCTTTTTTGACAATGTGGCAGGAGATGAGAGATGGAATAACTGAAATTAATATTTTAACATATGTGAAGTCATACCACAGAGATGACCACCTAATTTGTCTACTTATAGTCTTAGCCCCAGGAACAATTTCTTTATTCTTTCCCCTCCATTTTCCTGTGACCAATGGTTTCCCTCTCTGTTACAGCTCTCACTTGCAATGTTATGGGGTGGTAAATCACTCTCAAGAGTTAAGTAAGGGAACGGAGAAAAAAGAGTTTCTAGACAGGGACTCAGCCAATCAATGGTTACTTAATAACCACTGACTATTCTGTTCAATTCAACAAACACGAGTTATGTCAGACAATGTGCATGGGTATAATTATAAGAATGGTTTTTGTGCTCTAGGGACATACCATCTGGCTGCAGAGACAAGAGTTAACCACATAAATCAGTTAGGGAATAACGATAACAATAATAATATATTTTTAAGCCCTTGCTACGCTAGTTGTTCTAAATGTGCTAAGTCCAATCCCTACAATGAACTTAGGAGGTAGATATTTTTACAGTAATTTTATAGAAAAATTTTATAGAAAAATGAATTTAAAAAGGTTAGGCAGCTCTTCTATTATATGATGGTATGTAACACTGCAAAAGAGTAGATCAACTCTGAACCTGACATGTGAGTGCATCTACCATAGATCGTCTGAAGGACTACCCTGCATAGAATAAATGACCAAATAAGAAGGCAACACATGAAAAGATGAAAGCTAAGGAGCAGAAAAAGAAAACAGACCAATTAAATTAATTGATGTATTGGTCAGTGGTTACATATATTTTGATTATATCTATATAAGAAGATATTTATTATGGAAACAGGTTATGTGGTTATGGAGTCCAGAAAGTCCCATGATCTAGTATCTCCAAGCTGGAGAATCAGGAAACCTGGTGGTGTAATCTGTCTGAGTCCAAAGGCCTGAGAACCTGAGAGGCTGCTAGAATAAAACTTGATGTTTGATGGCCCCCAAACCAGGAACTTTGATGTCCAATGGCTGGAGAAATTAGACTTCTGCCCTCTAAAGAGGGAGTGTTGTTCTGTAGATTTGTTCTAGTCAGACCTTCAATGGATTGGACAAAGCCCTCCCTCGTGGGTGTGGGTAGTTCTTTTTTACTCAGTCTACTGATTCAAATGCTAATCTCTTCCAGAGACACCCTCATAGACACACCCAGAAATAATGTTTTACCAGCTCTCCGTGCATTCCTTAGCCCACCAAATTGGCACATAGAATTAACCACCACATATGGAATACATATTGTGGTCAAGAAACTATGTATAATGCTATGAAGATTCTAACAAACATTTTTAACCTAAGTGGGATGAGAAGGAGATCAGAGGAAAATTAAATAACAAAGTGTTGAAAGTATCCCTTTAATACTAGGAAATAAATACAAGAATGTTCATAGCAGTGTTGTTAATAGAACTAGAGAAAACCAAAATGTCTCTCAATGGAAAATCAGATAAATAAAATGTAGAATATTTCTAAAATGAAACATTCTACAGCACCAAAAATAAGTTTACTACTGCTCTGTGTAATAATACAGATGACCTTCAATAGCAAATGTTGAGAAACATTAGCCACTTTCCTTTGGAAAATAAAGAATACATACAATGTGGCACCATTTATGAATTTTAAAAAATTCTAAACTAAAAAAACAATTTTTAGAGATACAATGTGATCAAGTTTTTGGCAGAAAATAAGAGGTACACACTGGGAAAAGGCACCTAATTGTTTCAATGATATTGGAGAAGTTCATTTTCTAAGTGTATGCTTCTATGTGTTACATAAGACATATATCATTTATCATTTATTTCATAATGCAATTAAAAAGCAATTTAAGATAGAAATAAATTCATGAGTTATCATATGTCATAACAGAACTAAGTAGCTAATAACAGGATGATTTGCATATTAAGTGCTAGGAACTAAATTTATTCAATCCTCACCACAGATCCTTGAGGTAGATGTTATTATTTTCCTCATATTATAGAATAATAACAAGAACAAACCAAACACAAGAAACTTTAGACTGGCCCTAAAGTCCGACAGTAATTGCTACAGGGGGTCCAAGGAAGTCACATGCTGGGTGGGAAGGTCAGGACATCTCTATGGAAAGGTAGGCTTTATGGAGGGAAGGTTGACTTCGGATTATTAGAGTGAGTTAGTGAATTACTTCAACCCCTACAACAAATATTTTTCTTTAATTCATTGTAACATTTGTTTAAAGAAAATTATTCTACAAAAAAGATTACAAAACCCGTGAAAGAAGAGCAGCTGGGAAGACAGGGTGGAAACTGTTTTTCCTGTTTACCCCCTTTCCCTGCTCCCCACCACGCTCTCACACTCCAAATGCTGTTCAGAATGTGAAAACAACTGTGCAAAGGTAAGTTTCATCCTTTCCTTTCTTATGTTTCATGGCTACTTGGAGGGATATATAGTTTCATTATTAGATATTATTGAGCCCAGATGCTTATAGTTGGAAATCAAGGGAAAAGAGTTGAGGCTAGAAAAGCAGAAAGTGTTCAGTAGGTCCTTGGTGGTCTGATTTAGTCTCCGGGACTATGGCTCCCTCACAGGAGCTTGGGGATGCAGCCTCACAAAAATAAGCAGTGGTTTTCCTGGAGCATCCCCCACTCTGCGTGTGTGCCTTGATTCTGCAACAGGAATAGGCCACCATTCCAGGTGGCCTGATGGGGAGACGCCAGGAGAGAAATATTTATGTAATTATCTTTTCATAGGGACCCATAAACAAAGAGGAGGAAGATGCGTCTCCTGGATTAAACAACGTAAATAGACAAAATAAAACAAACGTAACATAGAGGTAGCACCATGTGTGCCAAGGAGACACGTAGAGAGCTGTTTCAGCTAGTGCAAACAGTATAACAAAACTGGAAAGGCTGGCTGCTGGGAAGAAAAGCTAATGAGTTTAAATTTTTACCCACAGAGCAATGGAAAGACAGATACTGAGATATCTTTGGCAGAGCAGCTTCATGTGGTCATAGTAAGGGGCCTTGGTTTTATCTCCATATCTGAGTTTCCATTCTTTCCAAGCTTGATAAATTTTACCTATAACCTGCAAGACACTGATAGTGAGTAAACTGTCTAACAGAAAAATAATCATGAAATCTTGTGAAAAACAAGGCTAGAAAATCATCTCACTTGGACCACAAAGTTCAAAGTCAAGCTGAGATTGTAAGGAATATATCCATTGACAAACATCTTTCTTTGTCAAATACACTGGGTGGAAGAGAAACATTGCAAAGGAGAATAAAGGTCATTCTAGACACAATCCAAGAAGCCCACTATCTATTGTTATCTGTGAGTGTTTTCTTAACATTTAATGAAATGGTAAATGTTATTTTAAATACCAAGTTCTGCAGATTATAAGAATACTTTTACAGCTATGCATTTTTCTAATACATATATAAACAATTCAGCATTTGATCTATTTGGTACCAAGCAACTTTGACCTTCATAATGCTGACATCTTGTTTTGTTAAGGAATAGGCACAGTTCATTTCACAGGGAAAAAAAAGACTTAATTGCTGGTCCTATTAATTCACAATTTCTGCTGTATTTGAAAATTTTTGCATTTTCTTTGAATTGAAATAAAAAAGACATATGCACACAGCATATCATTGTAAAAGTAACCTGTCACCTTCTCTGATCCATAACATTTAAAGAAAAGAGTGTTTGAAAAGAGTACTTAAAAATAATATTTCTAAAATTTTCATTATACAGGGTCATGATAAATCATAAAAATCAACTTCAGTGTGATTTTTCTGATTCACTCTTTTATTTAAAAAGACAATTATAGTTTGGTTTATAAGAACAAAATATAAAAACTGACAAAAATGAAAAATGACATGGAGAACCGGAAAACAGCTCTTGCATATTCTTTCCTTTTCTTTAAAAAAATATATTAACAGCATTGTTCTACAACATTCCTCGTCACAAATTTTGTTAGGATCTTGAATTTCAGGTGAAAACAACGTATAATTTCTGTCATCATTCCAGTAGATATTAAATGAGTAAGCCATGTGGAAGTTACACGTAACTGATTAATATCTAATAGTCTAAACCAGCAACAAACGACTGGCAACAAAAAAAACAACCAATTATTTAAAAATAGCCTTCTGTGAATAGAATTTACCTAATTCTTATTATTTATTCTTCATTTTTTACAATGCAATAAAATGTTTTGAGGTCCGTGCATATTTGCCAGCAGCATCCTGCTCAGTGGGCCTATTTACTAGTATTATTACTAAATTGTGTTGGACACAATCCAAATGCATATTGTTTTTCTTGCCCTATCACTTTTTATAGCACCTACATACAGTTTTAAAATATTCTATTTTTTCCATCCCTGGCCAGTGTGGCTCAGTTGGTTGTAGCATTGTCCTGTAAACTAAAAGGTTGTGCTTTCAATTCCTGGTCAGGGCACATGCTTGGGTTGCAGGTTTTTTCCCCAGTCAGGGCTTGTGCAAGAGGCAACCCATAGGTGTATCTCTCATATAGTGTTTCCCTCCCTCTCTCTTTTCCTCTTTCCTCCTCTCTCTAAAAACCATAAACATGTCCTCAGGTAAGAATTTTTAAAAGTTCCATTTTTTCTAGGTAGTGACATGTTTTCTAGATAGTGACAAGAGAGTGACTATCTTTCTAGATAGTGACAGGCAAAAGAATGAAGCCTCTCCACTGTTCTACACCATACCAAAAAAAAATAACTAAAGTAGGTTAAGGATTTGAATGTAAGACCAAAATCCACAAAATGCCTAGAAGAAAATGCAGGCAGTAAGCTTCTTAACATCAATCTGATGCTAAATTTTTGGACCTGATTCCAAGTACAGGAGCAACAAATACAAAAATAAACAAAAGGTACACATCAAGCAAAAAAGCTCTGAACAGAGAAGAAAACTATCAACAAAGTGAAAAGGCAATCTACTGAATATTTGAAAGTATTTGCAAATCATATATCCAGTAAGCGGTTAATATCCAAAATATATAAAGAACTCATACAACTTAATAACAAAAACAAGCAAAACAATACAATTAAAAAATGGGCAGAGGATCTGAATAGACTTTTTTCCAAAGAAGACATAAAGATAGTCAATAGGCATATAAAAAGAGGTTCAACATCACTAATCATGAAATAATGAGAAAGTGCTACGTATAAACCAGGAGAGGGAAGACACTCTCCTGACCATGCTGGCCCCCTGATCTTGGACTGCCAGCTTCCAGAACTGTAAGAAATAAATATCTGTTATTTATAAGCTCTCCACTCCATGGTATTCTGTTATAGTAACCTGGATGGACTAAGACAAATTCCTGAACATAGAGAGGTAATCAGGGCCAGATCACCAAAGGTACTTTACCTGGAGGGCGTTGGGCATTCACTGGTGTGCATTACAATGCAATAACTGGATCGGATTCCAAAGTGAAGGGTCTAGGGCTGCAATGTGGAGAATATATTAGACAAAGATGAACTTGGAGACAACAAGCTCAGTTAAGAGTCTGTGTTGTAAACCATGTGTCCTGGACAAAGGTAATAGAATCTTGAAGAGAAGAGTGGAAATTCTTTTAAAATAATTAGGTGGTAAAATAGCTATAACTGTAATTTCTTAGGTTTGAGAGGTGAGGAAAATAGAAACATTGGGAATGATCCCTACGTTTGGTTTAGAAGCTGGGTTAATGCCTGAGGGGTATACTGCTAGCCAGAGATTTGTAGAGAAGATGAGGTTTGTTGGTTATTGCGCTCCAAGGCATGTATTGGCTATAGTAGGCTTACAAGTACATGGTGATGTTTTCTCCTTTGGAATGCCCATACTTCCCATTTTTAGGAATCTAACTTCTACCTTTAGTAGGATATATTTCTGAAGACAGCCAGTAGAATTTGCAATCAAATCCCTCTGGCAGCATTTCCACTAAACAATTCTAGTATTATTTTCTCAAAACAACTGGCTCAGTAATAAATACAGCCTATCTACATAGATGAGGTCTGTCCAGAAAGTATCCATGTACTATGAAAAATAGAGATGTTTATGGAAGAATATACAAGGCACAAAAAAACATTGTACATAGGACAGTGATGCCTCAGTCCCCTTCAAAGTTATGACCTTTTTGAGGAAACCTGATTCACTGGTAATGACTTGATGCAAGTCACTACCAACTGCAGGGTGATGTTCTTTCTGCTCTGGTAGCAGGAGTCACAGAATGAATTTTGCTACATGTTTCATGCCAAGATCCTGAATCAAAATCTCAGACACAGTAGTTTTTGGAATCCCCAGATCAGCTTCTAGTTCACCCGCTGTCATTTGTTGATCTCTGTTGATTGCAGCCGGTACATGGCCAACATTCTCAGGTGGTCTGCTTGTTGCAGGCCTTCCAGAACATGGATCACTGTCAACAGATTCTCGACCATCTTTGAAGCATTTGTGCCACACTTTTATTTGTGCTGCACTCATTGCATTGCCCCCAAAGGCCTGCTGAATCACCTGAACAGTTTCTGTGGAGGAATGTTCAAATTTAATGCAAAATTTGATGTACATTCATTACTCTACTTGCTCAGCCATTTTGAATGTGATGGCCACCCAGTACACATACTCACTCAATGGCCTCTACTGCTCCCGCTGACTAGTACAGTGAAGTCATGTTTGCTCACACATGTGCATTCCAGCCCACTGTCCTTGGCTGCCAGGTTACATCGATGTCATGCAAGCCATTCTTGTTGTATTAACAATGGCTGGATTCTTTCTGGATATACCTTGTATTTGCCAAAGTGGTCACTAAATAAGGATGAGGATGCTATAGTCTCTAGTACTCAAGTTTAAAAAATAAAAATTTTTAATAGTTGAAGTATAACTGACATACATTACGTTTCAGGTACAACGTAATGATTCAACATTTGTGTACATTAAAAGATGATCCCCACAATAAGTCCATTTACTCTCGCTCCCATACAAATTTGAAAAATGTCCATTTGTTGTTTTCATCTCCCAGTCATAAGTTCTTCACCTTTAGTACCTTCCTTTCTAGTTAAAAACAAAACGACAAAAACCCTGATCTCTGTTGTATCCTGAATCCTCACACTGTGTGGCTCCACAAAGCTCTGATCTGCCAAGTCAAGTCAAATCTACAATCAGTTTTATTTCAAAAGTCTGCTCCTTCCAAATCATATACCTTTTGCTTTCAGACCACTGTGTCTCCTGGGACTTTAAATAAAATATTTTTGTTGACTCAGTCAAAATGTTTGTTTTCAGCAGCATTCACATGCCCCTTCTCATTTTCCATGGCAGTAATTCTCAGATTTATAGCCTAATGTGAGTGGTGGGAGGTTATAAGAAAGAAAAAAAATAAATTACACAGAATATTTAGGTGATATTTCAAAGTATTATTATCCTGCTGTGCATTACCACCTTCCAATCCTATTAATCACTCTGTAACTCAAAGAAAAAAATAAGGTACCAAGACACAGAGAATATGGTGGGTGAAAATGTTGCTTTGCTCTTGGGTATTAGAATATACAGAGTATTTCCAAGTTTCTGCTTCCTAACTCCTTCCTTTTGTAGCTGAAGTTGGTAACTGGAACTCATAACTGCACTAAAGCCAGTGCCCAGTGTGGACATCTCTGACTTCTACGATGCATGTGGAGCCAGGCTCTGTGATGCCTTCTTTCCTTTCTTAGAAATCCAAAGCCATGACACTTCATTTCATTCTGTAAGTTCCTGACCCATAACCCATAAGCAAACAAACAAACAAACAAAAAACAGAGCAACCAGCCTCTTATTCGTATCATAAAATGGAAGACTTCAGGGATTTTTTTTTTTTTTGTCTTCAAACAACTTAGAGTAGAAATGCCAAACTCTACCTATCATGAACTTTAACTATAGGATTTGCTTGCCTAACTGTATTCTGGACTTGGGTTTTGCATGTTGTTAATACAGGGATAGTTATCATTATGAGTGTCATGCAGTTTCAATGTCTGGTCCAGTTCCTAAGAAGCTGAGCATCTGAAAATGGTACCTAACCACATTAGCATGCTGGAAATTTTCAGCCCTGAAACAAGTGAGCCTTCCATGGAGAGAGGCAGCGTGTGCCTTTGTGACAGCACCACAGCACATCGAGAGATGATACACTGAGCTAAATTTGATTTCACTTCACTTTAAATTCTCATCCAAAGGAGGCCTGCCATTTTCATCATGTTAAAATAAATTACAGGTTTACTATTTTGTTTGTTGCTGTGACTTGTTAATTAAATCACAATGTGGTTGTGTTTATTAAGTTACAAATTATATCTTTTGGGGAAGAACAAGTTCTGAAGTGAAACATGTTTACTTGATGTTTTCCCTCCCATCTGCCTTAAGGGGAGATATAATTAAATCTAAAAAAGCAAAAGGCAAGTGAGAGGAGAAAACATTGTGAGGAAATTTCTTCCAGCTGAACAAAGCTACAACATTCTAGAGGCAGACAAACTGCTACGGATGAAAAGCTAACTTGAGTCTAAAATAAGATTTAAAACTAGAAGAGTTTACCTTTCAACATCTTTTCTTGGACTTTCAGAACTGTCCGAAACATAATGAAAAGTTAAGGGCACCATTTTGTGTCTTCCTAGTCTATCCAAACGTCTTCCCGTCACCACACTAAAAGCTCCCAGATTTGGGTCAAGGGCAAAGTGATATCCAACTTCACTTAGGGTCTCCAGTAATTAAAATTGCATCATATTCTAGACCTGTACTGTTCAACATGGTCACCATCAGTAACATGTATCTATTTAAAATTTAAATTAGTTACTTAATAAATTCAAAATTAAAATCACAGTAAGAATTTAGTTTCTCACCAGCTGTCTTTCAAGTGTCAAATAGCCATACGTAGCCCCTAAGTATCTCGGACAGCGTAGATGTAAGACAGTTCCCTCATCAGAGAACGTTCCACCGGACAGCAGTGCTCTAGCCACACGTTAGACTGAAGTTGATCTTTTGCAGGGCTTCTGTGAAGCACTCTCCAACTGGACCTTCTGTGGTGACAGAAATGTCCTATGGTTGCAATTAGTCACAAGAGAAAGGACAGACAACAGGGAGAACTTTCCCTGAGGCTGAGACTATAAATATACCCAAATAAATGAATACATACATACATGTGTGTATTCATACACACATACCACCTCTGTTTTATGACTGAAGGCACATTAAAATACTCTCTTAAAATATGTCACCATTTGCCTGGCTACACATCTAAAATTTCCAGTTTTAGTCATCTCCTGAGTTAAGACAATAAAAGTTTTATTAGCTATGTTATGTAGAAGTGATAATCCATGCCAACTATTAACACCTTCACCCCAAATAGAACTTTCTGTGATGATGAAAATGCTCCATAATTGCACTATCTATTATGTGGCAACCACTAGGCACATGTGACTATTAAGCAAGAAAATGTGGCTAGTGCAACTAAGAAAGTAAGCTTTTAATTTTGTTCGATTTTAATTCATTTCTATTTAAACAGGCACATGTGGCTCCTTGCTAACGAACATATTATACAACAGAGGTCTATAGGGCAGAGCTGAAGACAGCAATAGGCAGCCTAGACAGTGTGATGGACGGATGGGAGTGTGGCTCCAAGATTCCACCACCTGGGGCACACACCCCATACGATCTCCACCCTGAGAGAGAGCAGGACTTGCGGAAATGGTGGGATTTCACTCTCATGATTAAGTTGCTATTTAGTTAACTTTGAATTAGTCAAAAGAGAGATTACCCTGGATGGGCCTGACCTAGTTAGGAGAGTCCTTTCAAGGGAGTTTGCTCTTCTTGAAGAGAGAGATTTGAGCGTGTGAGAGGCTGATGATGCAGACTGATGTGTTTTGGAGAGGGTCATGCAGCAAGGAAGAGTGGGAGATCTTCGAAAGCTGAGAGCAGTCCCTGGCCAGAAATCGGCAAGACATAGGGCCTCAATTCTACAGTCGCAAGGAACTGGATTCTGCCAACAACCTGAATAAACTGGAAAGAGAACTCTGAGCTTCAAACGGTATCACAGTCGACACTTTGACTGCAGCCTTGGGAGACCCTGAGCAGAGGACGCTGTCAACCGGTGCCTAACCCACAGAAACTGTGAGATAAGAAACGTGTGGTGGTTTAAGCCACAAAATTTGCGGTACTCCTAGTGTAGCAACAGAAAACTAACACAGAGAACAAGAATTTAGGCTTAGTCCACTGACAGGAACATGTTTTTTAAAAAACTTTCAGCAGAATACATAAATTTATATAATATTTTCTATTATTAACTGTTTCTTAAAGTAGATATTAAGATATCCCTTTGGAATTGTGTGAATTGAAGAGAAGAATAAGAAGGAACAAAAGGAAAACTGCATGACAATGACGACGATAGTGGAGACAACAGTACTAGCATTCAAAATGATGATGGTGATGATGCGTATGAAAAATGCACATTTACAGGGTCGTGTCATGCTTTGAATAACAGTGTGACCAGTGAGGTTATACTCTATATTTATTTCAATGAACAACATAGGATGGCTGAGAAAATTTTCTTGTCATTAACAGGGAATATCAGCTTTGAACCACACACCATTCTTTTTTATTCACCAGGTAACCATCAATACATAAAATACATATCTGATTTCAAAATGTTATACAGTTAAGATGTGAACTAAAACAACACAAGAGACATTTTTTTAAAAATTCATATTTGAAAATAGCCTCAAATTAGCATTTATTTTTTACATTTGCAAGGACTATTTCTAACTTCTTGGATTGGAAGACTGAAGGCATTAGGATAACCCTATTGTTAACCTCAAACAAAAAGAATTATAAAGATATATAGACATCTTAACCTCTCTGTTGATTTAGTTTATTCATTTTATAAAATTAAATATTGAATGTGAATCATAATATATAGAAAGATTTTCATTGTGAAAATATAGTTAATTACATGTAGGATGACTTGACCCAATAAAAACTGTATCATTATATACCTAAACACAAAGACATAATCTCTCCTTTTAATAAACCATAAGTAGAACATAATGTTCATTTACATGACAATAGAAAGATAAAATGTAGGTCAGACAGCCCTGGCTGGCGTAGCTCAGTGGATTGAGCATGGGCCTGTAAAACAAAGGGTCACCGGTTCAATTCTCAGTCAGGGCACATGCCTGGGTTGCAGGCCAGGTCCCCAGTAGGGGACACATGAGAGGCAACCACACATTAATGTTTTTCTCCCACTCTTTCTCCTTCCCATACCCTCTCTCTAAAAATAAATAAATAAAATATTTTTAAAAATTAAAAAATAAAATGTAGGTCAGACATTCAGAAAAATAAAAATTAGGAAAACATATCTTTATCATTTTTTTCAAAAGAACTAAGTATACCAGGTCACTCCCAGTTCTTTGGAACAGAGAGAGACGGTATGCTGATGATATATAGGAAGGCAGACCACACTACCAGCAATATGAATAATGGCATGAGGTTAGCCAGATTAGTCCATCTGTAAATATTAATGAAGCTCTATTTGCCTCAAGTTGGATGTTCATAGACTAGACAACTTTTTGAGGTCCCGAGCTCTTTTTAAACCCTTGTTAATCAAAACCCTAAAATTGCATGCATGTTATTCCTCATAGGACTCTTCTCATAAAAGATCAGTTGAAGTGTGGATAATGTTTACGACTGTTTTCCTTCAACCCAATGCACACTTCCAGCAGAAACACTCTGCACGCTACTATTCTAATGCTAAACTCTGGAAAGGAATTGGCCTGCTCTTGACATCTTTGTTATTCCAGAAGGAAGTTAAACCTCTCGCATGACATTATTGTATTACAAGGCAGCAGGAAAAATATCAACTCTGTGTCACAACCCACGGCACTGAATCAATGCCCTCTCTTTTTGTAGATTTGACTATCTCTGCCTTACAGAAAGAATGCAGCCTTAATAAAGACATCTGCTCCTTGTTTCTGATAGAGAAATGCCCTGTCCTCGAGTGCTAGTATATTGTGGTTATGTCTGGAGAACTGAGAGAAAAAAGGCAGAGGCACCATCTTTTTCCATGACTCATAGCCAGTCTCTTTTATTTACCCAATAGTTATAGAGAACCTACTCAATGGAGATGCTGAGTTAGACCATGGAGATATATGGTGGAAATGCATCATCGGAGTAAGTCCCAGAGATTGGATGTAGACCAGTGTGCTTATAGTTAACAATATTGACTCAAAAATTTAAAATTTGTTAAGAGAGTAGTACTTGTTATCCATTTTTACCACATTGAAAAAATAATATATCTTATATTTGTCACATAAATTAGTAATCAATAATTAGATGTACAAATTAGATAATCAATAATTTTTAGTAAATTAACATGGGGGGGAAGCTTCAGTAACTTTGGCCCCTCATGGCTCATAAAGCCATGTGGGCAGCCAAATATTAACACATACACACACAAAAATATGTGATTAGAAATGTGACAAGTATAAAATGCAGAAAATAATAGATGAAATCCATTTTAGATTAGAGAGAGCTTCAATTAAAGATTTGCAGTGATGCCAACACTTCACCTGAGGACAGGTAGGTGCAGAAAGAGGTTCTGTGGATAGGAAGGAATGCTCAAAGCAGAGGGGAGCAGGAAAGACTGCAGGTGGAGGCCCTACGCAGGAAGGAGCTTCGTGCGTTTGAGAGCTAGAGGGTTAAGTGAGTTGGGAGACAGCAGACAAGGAATCCTGAGAAGTGGCTAGAGAATGAGCAAGGACCAGATCATGCAGAGCCTTGTGGGCCACTTAAGGAGTCGAGATTTTTCCTGGGAGCAATCTATTCAAGTGTTCTAAGCAGATGAGGTTCATAATTCAATTTATATTTTAAAGGAAAGTTTTGGGGGAGATATTTATGAAGGTAGTAGGGCTCATTACACCTAAATTATCTTGCTAGTTTAAAAAGCTTCTTAGCAATATATTCTCTAAGCTCATTCAGTTGTCATTACACAGGTTTCTGACTTTATGAAATGAGATTGCATGTGAAGCAAAGGAAGGACTCACGTGTCATTATCTTTTCCTCAGCCTAGGCTTTCTCCATGCATTAGCTAGTCCAGGCTTTCTCAACTGTAGCACATTGAACATTTGGAGCTGGATGACTCTTTATTGTGGAGGCTGTCCTGTGCATTATAGGGTACAATGTTCAGCAATATCCCTGGCCTCTACACAGCAGATGCCAGTGGCACACTGTTCCCTCCACCCTAGCTGTGACAATAAAAAAATGTCTCCAGATGTTACCAAATATCCCCAGAGAGCTAATAATGATTCCAGTTGAGAAGCACACTAAGCTAGTTGTAGTCCAAGAGGCACTGCTATTATTTTAATGTACGTGATTTCTGCAGGAGCCAGCAGCTATAAAGGACCCTCAAAACCATCCCCGGTAGTACCTTACCCATTCTCACAAAGCACAGGAGAGTTTGCTTCTGAGTGTCCTCAAAATTACCTTGAAGTTCTTTGCACCTACATTATACATCTCAGCCTGATTATTTAAACTCATTAGAAATGGGTCAGATGAAGTTACTCGGCTTCACGAAGAGCACTATTTTCACCTACCCTCAGACCCTGAAAACACAGACAGAGCAGAGAAGACCCTGCCACTAGTCGCTGACCTACTTCTCGCTCCACCTGGTCTAAAAGTTTCTACCTGACACCTTTATTCCAGAGGATTTAAAATCCACTTAACGTTGAATGTCTTATTTAGGGAGGCCTTGGAGATCAGTCACTCCAAAAAGCTCACATTAAAAGATAAATTGAATTAGAAGAAGTGTGACTTGTCCAGGATCATGGCCAATGCATTTTCCCTGACGGGAAAGCAAAACAGAAGACCCTTTCCAAATGTTTGATTGAACGTCCTGCAGTTGAATATTCCCTGCAAATAAACCGCTTTGTGTGGCACGAAGGAGAGAATGTGGCATAAAACCACGGCTATATATGTTTGGAGCCACTCATATGAGGAATTATATCTGCAGTTTCATTGACTAGAACCATTTTCAAGTCTCTTTGTGTATTCAGAATATTAGTGACATTTCCATTTCAGACTTATGTGATCTCACAACAGGAGGAGGGAATCCCCAGTGCACGCAGAAGCAGCAAGTCCCTCTCCCTCAGGACCTAAGGGGAAGCCTGTTTAAAGCATTTCCCCTCCCCTCACCATAGTGCTTGAAGTTTTTATTACTTTGGTCCTGTCTCCTCAGGCCTCTGTAATGGTAACAGTGGAACCACATTGAACCAAAAGAGCTCATTAAGTACACAGAACATCATCAGCTAGTTGGAAAGCAATTTGTGTAAAGATAAGTGCATACATTTGGAGGCAGGTTTTTGAGGGCTGGAATCCTGGTTCTGCCACTGTTTGGACAATTATTTAATCTTCATATACCTCGTTTCCTCATTTATGAAGGGGGACTACTAAGCCCATGTTATTTGGCTGCTGTGAGGAACAAATGAGTCCATCTGTGTGAATACAAGTTAATATATGTGAGAACAGTCCCTGGAATATGGTATGTAGTATATTTGTCTTATTTTCATTATTAGTTCATAAAAAACTAGCTGTGTATTTAGGTACATATATTTACAAGGGGAATCAAAGAATATATACATTTGGATGGAATAAAACAAATCAGCAAATGTCTAGAACACAGGAAACTGGTTAGAGGCCACAGATCAAATTGAGATAAAAATCAATCTTTAAATATTAATATTTGATGACCTCCTATTATATCAATGGTCTGTGTTTTCCCTTAAGAGAGAGGGAAGGAGTAAAGAAGTGGAAGAGCTCATTTCATTCTCCAGAGGACCTACACCCACATGGAGAACTGAACACACTCAAATGCGTAATACCAGTGCCAGGTACAACAGAGAACATAGTAAAGAGGCAGCTACCTGGAACAGAAAGAAGTGCCAGGGAGGCAAAAAAGAGAGGTGGTGGCAATTTATTGGGGGGCTTAATGGTATGTCTTGGACAGATATAGGTGCCGCATAGATTATAATAATGAAAAATTTGAAACACAACCTCAGTCAGTAGGAAACCTACTTCAGTAGGTACCTCATTACCTCATAGGGCATATGTCCATTAAAAATGATGACAAAGGATGGCATGTTGTCATGGGAAAATGCAGGTTATAGAATAAAGTGTGTGACATGATCCAATTTTATGCAGCTGTGTATGTGCACACATTATCTATGAATACCTACAGGTGAAAATATCTCACCGTCAGTAATTATTTCTTTAGATAGAAATCTTTTGGGGGCATGAATACATTTTTATTTTTACTATTTACTTTTTTTTTACACTAAGCATTAAAACTCTTATTTAGGAGAGAAATTGGGAGAGAATGGGAAAAATTTTTTTAAATGTGTTTTTCTAATACTGACCGGGAATGTTAAAAAACTGACATGATGTGCATTTTATACCATAGTTGTCTCAGATTTTATTCTAGGGCTACTCAATGAACTTTTTATATAGTAGTGACCTTATATTATGAAGTTCTTGAGTAAAATTTAGGTTAGCTCTGCATGCTCATTATTTGTGAAAGTAGCAAGAGCAGCCAACTTTCACAGCATGAAAAGTATTGATACCACTGATGGATGAAATGTTTTCTACGCTCTGAAATGGCACTTTAAAAAGGCTAGGGAAAAGCTGCAGGTTTCCTGGCCACTGGACTATATATAAGGGTCATTCAAACAGTAAGGGTTCCAAATGCTAACTCTCTAATCAGAGAACACAGCTGGAGAAGAAGAAAACAGTTGGAAAACACTCAAATTTCATGGCCCAAGTCTTGGTTTTAGTGCTGCAACTTTGCAGCAAAGAAAGTTTGTGGAGACACCAGAAAGTCTCAAACAAGTTAGCATCTCTGAATTGAAACAGATACTATTGCAAGTTAAAAACTGTAAATACTCTTTCCTTGGAAGGAAGTGTTTCAAACCTTGAGTAGGCTTTACATCAAATTACCCCTTTGCTCTGCATGGTCATGGACCAATTGCAGTCAACTAAACTGAGAAGGAAGGAAAATCGCTCCTTTATTTCTGTCTTCCACCTTCACCTGTTACTAGGTAGACCTGAGTCAGGGGGCTCCTGCCTTGGTTCTTGTCTTGCTCACCAGAGATGAATTCAAATGAGACAACACATATAGTGGAAATGAGGTAAAACGTTTCTTTACGAAATATAAGGAGATAAGGTAATACGTTTGTTCTATACACTTGAGCACCTGGCTACAAGTGGGCACTCAGTTAATCTGAGTGTGCTGACTATTGGGGTTCAGGGGTTATACACTGCAGTCGATTTCTGGGTTCTCCCTCCTCCTCTGCCTTCCAGACCTTGGGATAGTCATGAAGGCTTTCTTTCCCAGCTAGTAAAGAATATACACACAGAATTTCCAATGCTCCCCTTCTCCTATGCTGTTATTATTTTGCTTGTGAGGTTTGGAACACCTGACAATTTTATCAGACCAGACTCTGGACTGCTGAATGACCAGGTAAGTCATGTCTCTTTCCTCCTCTCTGCCTTAGTTTACTACCCATCCCACCTCCCACTTCCAGGACTAAATCCACAGGAGTTGTTAACAGAGGCATTAATCCCATCAAGGGATATCTAGATTTCAGATCGGCAAGGATTGGAAATACTTAGTTTAAATTTTTTTCTTGAGGCTAACATGGCAAGGGCTGACAACTTGGGTGAGAGAGAGAATCTGGAGCCTTTACAGAATCCCTCAGACAACACAACACGTGTAGCTACCCACTGGCCCCAGCCATTCACACCCACTATGCTTAGATAGTGAACTACTCGTAATGCCTTCAGAAGGCCCAGGAGTTCTAAGTGGAGCAAATCAGAAAACACTGACAGACTTATCAAAAATAGCCCTCTTTTATGTTTCCAATGAAATGTCTAAACAATTTAGTTTCAGATGAGCTCTAAACTTATGGCAGCTCATCAGAACTAAATCCTGTTAGGATTCTCCCCATTACCAACTGTTACACATCAAAGTATATATAAATTCTTAAGAAAGAGCCCAGTGTTTTGCAGTGCGTTTAACATATTGAAGGAAACATTTTTTGTTTGTAGGAAAATTACACTGACTGTAACAAACATGTTTATTCTAAATAGATTCCTTCACATACTGCAGTGTATATGAAAAAAATAAAAACTGAGATTCTGTGTGAATTGACAAAGTTCTTTTGTACCTTTTCTTCTCTAACTCAACTAAGGGCTGATTTTGTATGTTAGGATATTCTGTTACTTCCCTCTCCTTGTCCATTTTTCAGCAAAACATCTTTTCATCTTGCTTTAGGCTTTCATTCTCTTTTCTGTACTTATCTTGTTCGAACTTATCATTTTCTCCAGAGCTCTCTATTATTTCCCCCCAAGCCTATTTTTCTTGCAACCCTGTGTTTTCCCTCTTGAAGAACCCAAGAATGATATGTTCTTTTTTCCCAGATGGGTTCAATCCCATCATCAGTCTTTTTCTTCTTAGTTTCAATATGCACTTCCTATCCAGCTAGTCAGCAAGGACAGAGAAAGTCTGTACGTACAATTTTGACTTTGCTTTACGCTCTCATTAACTGGCACTGCTATCTTTTCCACATGCAAGTAAACAAAGCCATCAGTATAAAATGGAATTACTTTGGCTCAGGTCAGATCTCTCAGTGTTGGCTTCCTAAGTCTAAAGGTGGGTCATATCATATCACTTCCTAGTTAGAGAACAATCTGTGGTGAATCTCTATTCTCTTCAGATTGGCCCAGTCACTCCTTCCATAAGCATCTACAATATCTAGGCCCACTGATTACTTAGGTTCCTCTTCTTACAATTTTCCTATTACACTTTCTGCGTAAATCCTGGCACTTTTCCCAAACACCGTGTTCTCGCACTTTGTCAAGTCTCTGCTCCTCCTTTCCCCCTTCACAGAATAGCCCTCCCCTTCTGTGATTTAGCTCCAGCCTCACTCCTCTGAAAAGCCTCTGACTTATTTCCTCTCCCCACCAACCCCAGATTGGGTTGTTCCTCTCTCTCACACAATTTACCACCAGGTTCTGGTAATGGTGGTGGTGGTGGTCTTCCCCCAGTGGACACCAGAGCCATTCTGAGGAGATTGTGCCCCTTGTTATTTATCTATACCACAAGAATTTAGTTGCCACAAAATAATGTTTCTGGGAGAAATTTATTTCTACTATGAAAAGACAAATGAGAAGGGCCTCTAAAATCTTCAGTGCCACACAATAAGATCACCACAGTTAGTAATCTTATTATCTTATAAGTGCTTAAAGGGAAAGAAGGTCAAGTACATAGGTCTGCTCACAACTTTTGGAAAAGCTTGAATTATGGATCGGACACTTCCACTTTTGCTTTGAACTTGTAAAGGAAGGGAGCCAAAAGCCAGGTAAGATTAAGGTTTCTTACTGTTTCTCCTCAGGTGGCTTTTTCCTTCCAGTCAACAGAAGACATTTCTGAACCCAGAAACCAGGCTACTGTTCCTATGGAAATATTTGACCAAGACACCGCACACCCTCTTACTTTCCCCACCTCCCTCTTTCCAGGACATCTCTGCCAATGGACTCTGCTCATTTAGTCGGTACCCTATCCTTACTCAGTGCATCTTTTAGACACATTCTGTGAAGTGACTTTCAGTTATGATCTCGTTTAATTCTCACATCAATCCCATGAGATAAGTTGTATTATTTACCCCTATTTTGTAATTGAAGGAACCAGGGCTTGAATCAATTAATCAACTTACCCTAGAATGAAATAGGCAAGAAGAGACAGAACTGGGATTTGAACCAGGTTCTGACTGAATCCTGATCCTGAGTTCTAAGTCACCGCTCAACATGACTTCTTCATTGTTTGATTGCAGCTTCAGAAAGTCTACGCTAGGGGATGGACGCCATGCTTGTCTGACATCCCTTATATAAATGGTCTGGAAATAAACTTTTTCACTAATATGTCTTTATTTTTCACTTCTGTTCATCTTTAAAAAAAAACTTATCATGACCCCAGGTAAAACCTTTTTTATTGGTTTTGAATATAAAAAGTATTGATGAGGATGGGTGGAAACTAAAATTATTCCATTTTACTTCTCTAGTTAGGATTGTCTCAGGAACTTGGATGGAACCAAACCTGAAGACAAAATGAAAACTACAAATACTAACATTTTTAGGCATTTTTTAAATATTCTACTCGCTTTGCTCCAAACTTTGTATGGATAGTCTCATTTAATCTTTATGCCAATTTCATAAAGTAGTTGTTTTTATTATCCTTCTTATATGAATGTGGACACTGAGGCAAAGAAAGTTCATATGGATTACCCAAATTCTCACATTTGTAATTTATGAAACCAACTATCAAGAAGTTCAATATCAAGTAGCCTGACTCTAGAGCCCAAGCCCCTAATTAAGCTATGCTGGCTCTCAGGGAGTTGACTTTTGTTGACTCAGTACACTTCTGGGGAAAGCAGATGTAAAGCAGAGGAAGAAATAGGAGCTGTTAGCATGGGCTCCCTCAAGAGGTGGTCCCTTTCCCGTCAGTGGAGGCAAATATTGGCGTGGCATTTTTAAAGGAAAATTGCAGCAGGAGCATTTAGTGCTGAGTAGAATTCCATGGAATTCTTCCAGAATGAGAAAGAAAATTGCAACCCTAGAATCTAGAGAAGTTATTACAGAAATTCTCTGACACCTAGGTAAATAATACAGTCAGATTAGTTAGGTCGCTACATAGGCTGTATCTATATCTGGTATAAAGATCAAGAAGTCTAGCTTAACCTACTGCTTTGGGTTGGCCAGGTAGTGAGACTATATGTAGATTTCCCTATACTGATACAGACAACAAAATAATGTTTTGATCTGTATTAGAGCATTTACCATAAAATATTACAATGATGTGTTTACATAGCCATCTCCCCTCCTAGACTATTAGGTAGGTACTTGAAAGTAGAACTATCTTAGTTCTTGCTAGTGTTGCCCAATAACCTGACACAGTGGGCCCTCGATATGCATCTGGAATGTTTCTTCTACTGAGAGAGAGTTTCACTGAATAGATTGCAAAGAACCACTCTTCAACTTCAAGGATGAAATCCCTGGATTATCAATCACAACTTGGAAGATAAAGAATCAGGAGAGTCTCTGGAACCACTGACAACCAAGGATCTGGAGGCTGCTGCCCTCACTAAACCTTCTCAAGACAGCCATGAAGCTAGCAATGGAGCCTGGGGTGCAGCTGCAGCCAGATTGATCTCCTTGACTTCATAGTGGCAGGAGCAAGAACACCAGACCTGCCCGACCTAAGCTTTGCAGAATGCACAAGAAGCATCTACTTGCTAAAATCAATTTACATTCCAAATCTTCTCTACAAAAGCATCTAGAAAAAATATTTTTAAAGCTTTCTAACCTCTGCAGTACAGCAAAGCACCCTGGGAGGAGCGAGATCACTGCTGAGTGACAATCCACCATCACCACCATTGCACTGTGACGTCAGTACTTTTGCATATGAAACATACACATATATATTCACATGGGTCTAGAAGAAAATGCACTAAATATTATCAATAGCTCCCCTGAAATGGAAGAATATAGGCAAATTTTACTTTTATTGTTATTTGTTCCAAGTTTTATATAATAAGCATATATTACTTTTATCATGAAACATAGAAACATTTTAAACTATAATGTATTAATTATTAATAATTCACCTTTTTATTTTTGAATTTTTCTATAATTTTATTCTTTACATTTACCACCCATAGATACCCTCATAAAAAGACCCAGAAAAATGAAAAAAGGAAAAATTGTTGATAAACATTTATCACTGAGTCTGTTACCTTAGTTTTTCTGCTTGTGTTAGACTGTGATTTGTCTCCATAACGAAATTGGAAACTACCTTAAGTACAGGAACCACTTTTTATACACACATAATCATGTTAAAATTGGATTATTGATTAAGCTAAGTAGATTTTTCAAAGATTAGTAATGATATGAAAAGAACTTGTCAACAAGGCTTATAAGGAAAAAAATATATATAGATTTAAGAAAATGTGATGTTATTCTGATAACAAGTATAGTAACAAAAAGAAATAGACAAACCAAAAAAGTGCATGTGTGTATGTGTATGTGTGTATGCCATTCACCCTAGAAAAGAGAATGATTTTGCCAGAGATTTTCAAAAGGGTAGCATTCTTGTGTTATTTTCAGTGAGCCAGATAGAAAAAAAAACATAAAAAATGAACAGTTGATGATTAAGTGTGGCCACTTCTATAGTCTCAACTCAGTGAAGGGAATTGTGGTTTTTCAAGCAACATTCAGAATCCATTTTTCTGCCATCATTTATCTCTATTGCATATTGAACATTCTATCTTTCTAGCCAGCACTCTGATAACATATAAGTAAAGAACCACCATATTATAAATGAAGTTGTTAGAAGTTTGCTGTAATAGGAGATATTAATAATAACCTTAATGAAAATTTGTAGCAATCCAATTTTTCATTTGAAAGAGTAGCAACAAATGGTATTTTTCCCTGTTGTCAAGAGTCCAGAGAGGAAAACCTATTAATTAAAAATGTTTAAGTACAAAGTTGTAATACTGTAACCTCCACTGAGATATATGAATATATTATAAGTTACCTCTCAATGTTCCTAGCCATTAATATTCCTTAGAGTTTTTTTCCTGTAGAAATACACTTAGAAGCTTCCAAGAGAATTTATTTAATAAAAAACCTTCTTCAACCTGCTAGCAGCAATAACAAAAACTATGTCAGTTTGTATTTCCCACTCTCCCATCTTCTGTGTTTATCTGCAGTGTGATTTTTACCTTGCTCATCAAGCTAGAGAATTAATTTTCCTCCCCTGTTTTCTGGTAGGGCTATGGATGCTGTGACCAGCAGACTACAAAGAGAGTGACCCTATGAGGCTTTTGCAACCGGGTCATAAAAAGCCATGCAACTCTGCTTGGCTCTGCATTTCTCTTGAAATGCCTGCCTTGTGGATACTCTTTCTGGGAACCCTCATGCTGGAAACACATCTACCATGAATAGAGAAGTCCAAGCCAAAGTGAGGCTGCTGACAGTGCTCTGGGTGACAGTCTCAGCTGAGCCCAGGCTTAATTAGTTTAACTGGGGCCTTATCTTAGACAATACACAAAACCCAATTCCACAGCTGGGATTATACCCTAAAAATCCTGAAACACTAATTCAAAAGATCTTATGCACCCCAATGTTCAAAGCAGCACAATTTATAATAGCCAAGTGCAGAAAGCAACCTAAGTGTCCATCAGTGAATGAGTGGATCAAAAAACTATGGTACATTTACACAATGGGATACTATACAGCAGAAAAAAACAAGGAGCTTCTACCCTTTATGACAGTATGGATGAATGTAGAGACCATTATGCTATGTGAAATAAGCCAGGCTATGAAAGACAAATAGCACGTGATCTCACATATAAGTGGAAACTAATCAACAAAACAAACAAGCAAAGAAAATATAACCAGAGATGTTAAAATAAAGAACAAATTGACAGTAACCAGAGGGGGTATAACAGGAGAAAAAGGGAAAAGGGTCATCAAGGAGCACATATAGAGGACATATGGACAAAGCCAAAGGAGGGTAGGATCAAGGGTGGGAGGTGGGGATGAGTGGGGCAGAGGACAATTGTGGTGGGAAAATGGACAATAATTTTAAAAATGCCATTAAAAAATAAAAAAGAACAAATAAAAAATAAACTAATTAAGTAGCCCTGGCTGGAGTAGTTCAGTGGATTGAGCATGGGCCTGAGAACCACACGATCACAGTTCGATTTCCAGTCAGGGCACATGCCTGGGTTGCAGGCCAGTTCCCCTCAGGGGACCCACGAGAGGCAACCATACATTGATATTTCTCTCCTTCTCTCCTTCCCTTCCCCTCTAAAGATAAATACATTTAAAAAATAATTAAAAAAATAAACTAATTAAGTAATGGAATAAAATTAGCATGCGCTTGAAAAAAGGAAATAAAAGCTTTTGAATGTAAAGTTTAAAACCATAAACCTCCTGGAAGAAAGCATAGAGGAAATATTTCTTGGCATTGGCCTTGGCAATTACTTAGGCTATGATATCAAAAGCTCAGGCAACAAAAGTAAAATTAAACAAATGGGACTACATCTAAAAGTTTCTGCCTTGGCTGGTGTAGCTCAGTGGATTGAGTGCGGGCCTGTGAACCAAAGGATTGCAGTTCGATTCCCAGTCGGGGCACATGCCTAGGTTGCAGACCAGTTCCCAGCAGGAAACACACAAGAGGCAACCATACATTGATATTTTTCTCCCTCTCTATTTCCCTTCCTCTCTAAAGAGAAATAAATAAAATTTTTTAAAAGTTTCTGCACAATGAAGGTAAGAGTAAAAAAAATGAAAAAGCAACCTAAAAAACGGAGGAAATATTTCTAAACCATCTATCTGGTAAGGGGTGTGCATTCAAAATATACAAGAAACTCACACAAATCAAGAGCAAACAAAACAAAACAATACAAAACAAACACAACCTGCTTTAAAAAAAATGAACAAAGAACCTGAACAGGCATTTTCCCATAAAAGACATACAAAGGACCTACAGATGTATGAAAAGTTACCCAACATCACTAATCATCAAGGAAATGCAAATCAAAACCATAAAGAGATATCATTTTACACCTGTTAGGATGACTGTTACAAAGAAAAGGTAAACTAATGTGGTTGAAGAGTTAGAGGAAAGGGGGGTCTTGTATAGTGTTTTAGGGAATGTAAATTGATGCAGCCATTACGGAAAATAGTATGGTAGTGCTTCAAAAAACTAAAAACAGAAAAAGCATTTGATTCAGCAATCCCTCTTCTAGGTATATACCCAAAGGAAATAAAATCAATACCTTGAAGAGAATCTGCAGTCCTCTGCTCATTGCAACATTATTCACAATAACCAAAGTAATGAAACAACCTAAATATCCATTGATAGATGAATAAAGAAAGAAATTGGGGTACATATATACAATGAAATACCATTCAGCCTTTAAAAAAGCAGAGACCTTCTGCCTTTTGTAATAATGTGGATGAACCTGGAAGACAATATGCTAAATGAAATAAGCCAGACACACAATAAATCTCTGTATGGTCTTAATTTCATATAAATCTAAAAAGTTCAATACATAGAAGCAGGTTGTAGAATGGTAGTTACCAGGGATGGAGGGCAGGGGAAATTAAAGGATGTTGGTAAAAAGTTACAAAGCTTCAATTATGTAAAATGAATAAGTCTAGGCATCTAATATACATGAGTGTGACTGCAGTTAATAAAACTGTGTCGAATGCTGGATGTTTGCTAGGGGAGTAAACCGGGTACTACCATCACACACACAAAAAACTGGAAACTACTCGAGGATAAGATATGTTAATTAGATGGAAAATAGTAATTATTTTCTTTGTATCTGTGTATCCAATCATTATGTTGTATATCTTACATGTATGTGTTTTTTTTAGTTTTAATTAAATAAAATAAGAAAAGAAAACCTTATCCCAAAGTCTCAAATTGTCTGGAGTGGTATACAATGTTCTTTATGATTTCCACAACCTTATTACCCTCCTCCTAGCACACTGAACTTTAGACGAGATTGGGCACATTCAGGGTGGTACAGCCACAGATACCACATTGCACTTTATGCTGTAGTAACACCAGATCTCCTGTAGATCCCAAATGGAACTCACTTTTCTCACCTCCAATCACAACAGTGTACATGTTGTCTACATCTCAAATGTTCTCTTCACAGTTTTTCAATTGTCAAACTTTTTTTGATTCTTCAAACGGTCACCTAGATGGAGCTTTTTTCAACTCTCAAAAGATAAATTATGCCTATATTCCCACTGTACTTGATAAATATCTTTGTAACTCAAAATTCTACCATGATGTCTAGTGAATATTATCTACCCTGAGAATCCTTGTTGAGCTACTGAATAAATGAATGGATAGAAGAAAAGGGGGAGATAAATGGACATTGGAAGGAGGATGACCAAAAAGAACTTTCTGAGGAAGAATATTATAGTTTCCTTAACTCACGGCTAGGATTGAAAGGATTGTAGTGAAAAAAGGAATATATTCCAGGTGGGTAGAACAATTGGAAATGTGAGGAAGAAGGTGAGAGAAAGCTTTTGTGAGACAGTGATTTCATCTGGGAAAAAGTTTTTATACAGGATAATATTAAAAGATAGCTAGATATTTATCCCCTTGAAGGAACAAAGGGACAAAAACACCAATGCCATGCCTTAATCAAAACTGAGAGATGTTCAGACAAAAACACCAATGCCATGTGTTTTTGTTTGTTTGTTTGTTTGTTCTTAAATTTTAATTTATTTTTAGAGAGGGGAAGGGAGGGAGAAAGAGAGGGAGAGAAACATCAATGTGTGGTTGTCTCTCACATGGCCCCCGCTGAGTTCCTGGCCTGCAAACTAGGCATTTGCCCTGACTGGGAATCAAACCTTCAACCCTCTGGTTCACAGGCCTGTACTCAATCCACTGAGCTATATCAGCCAGGCAATGTCATGTTTTAAGACATTTAAGTAGAGGTGATGGAGATCAGTGGAGAACAACACTCTTGCATGCAGACAATGTTGCACAAAGTTTTATTTGCTTTCAAAATTGTATGGGTTGATTCAAGTTAATCCTGTTGAAGTCATGGAAAAGTAGTCCTATTATTTTTAAATAATTCTGTAAAACATCAGGTTAGCTCTTTAATTTTGTTATAAAAAATCATCAGATACAAATTTTTATCCACTTAAAATACTATTATGTTAAACATACATTGATATTTAATAGGTCTATAGATACGCTTTACATCTATTTTGCCAAATATTACTCATAATCCATTAAGCTCAAACACTATTTTGAAATATAACATAAGACAATAAAGTTTCAAATAAAAAAGGTCCAAGGGGTTGCTCGCTAACATAACTAGAAAAGCAACCAAATACTAAATAGAACTATGAGAATCCTTCACTCTCACCTTTTACTCAGTGAATCCATCTCTCAAATTCTGAAAGCTAAATGGTTTTCTTTCCTTTGAATAGTGTGGTATGTTTTTGAAGTTAGGCAATGGAGAAGCTGTTAAAGTAACAAGAACAAGAATGGCAAATTCTAAATCTTCCAGAGCCATAAGGAAGAAAAATGAGAATTGTTATTATTCACTCAAGGAACAGTGAGTAGCAGTAGAATGAGATAAATTTAATACATTCTAGAAGTTTACAGGCAAGGTAGTGATGAAAGAAATCTAATAATTTTATAAATACTTTAAAATTGTGGCCCATTGTCATATTTCAATATAATTGCAATAGCCTTATGGTTATAGGAAGTCTGTAGAGAGACGGGGTTTTAGTGGAGAAGGGGAAAACATCAGAGTGAGCAAACTTCCTGGGCCTCGGTATTTTCACCAGTAAAAGGAGTAAAACAAAGTGTTCCTTGCACAAACAATCATGAGAACCTGAGAAAAAGTATAGAATGTGTGCACTGCAAAATAACCTACAATAAGCAATTTTTATCATTGATAATATTACACAGAGTTTGATATACAAATAAGAGGGGTTTAAAACCACAAAAGAAAAAGATGATAGAAATGATGGAAAGTCATTGAAACACAGCATCAGGTAATTGATTTTTATGCCTACAGAGTAAGGAGAAAATATTCATAAAGAATCTTTTTTGAAAGACTGTGTAGGCCCGTTTTCTCTGGTCTCGTGTTGGGGGCACTGCCCACCCCTCCAGGCTGCACAGTGCAGACAGATGACACCGCAAGAGGAGCAGTCTTGTGTGCACACAGGACCTGGTGCCAGGAGAGCCAGGACCTCAGGGAAGGGGATGACATCAGCAGACTTCCTTGAAAGGCAAGAGTCTAAATGTGCAATATTTTCAAGAAGTGGTTTATGCCTTAAATGTGTTGACTCTTTAAAACGTTTTTCCCTTACAGCTTCAGCTGTGAAAAAGAAAACCCAAAACAAAAGTTTGACCTCCATGGACAAAATGTAAACTTTGACATCAGCCTCTCAACTCATACAAAAGGTAACTCAAAAGAGATCACTTTAACATAAAACAATAAAACTTTCAGAAAACATTCTAGAAAATTGTCAGGAGATAGAGTTAGGCATAGAGTTCTTAAACTTGACAATGAAATGTGATCTCTGAGGAGAAAAATTTATAAATTAGACTTCATAAAAATTTGAAACTCCTCTTTTGAAAAAGATACTGTTAAAAGGCTGGAAATACAAGCTATAGAGTGTGAGAAAATATTTGCAAAACACATACCCAACAAAAGATCAAAATCTACTCATAGTCTTAGTATTTAGAATTCACAGAACTCATTGAAAAAAACTCACTTGTAAAATGGAGAAAAAATATAAACAGATATTTCACCAAAGAGGGTATATAGATGGCAAATAAGCACATAAAAAGACATTCAGCATCCTTATTAGGCAAATGCAAATCAAATCTGTACTGTGCATTAATAGCACTTTCCATGTGTCAGAATGGCTAAAATAGTAACAACGCCAAATGCTGACGAGGATGCCGAGACAGTGGATCACTTCTACATTGGATGTGAAACGCAGCCTAGCAAGACCACTCTGGTAAATTGTTTATCAGGTTCTTCTAAAACTGACACGCAGTTACCATGCTGCCCAGCAATAAATTCTTGGACATTTATCCCAGAGAAGTAAAAATGTATGTTCATGTGACAAACTGTACAGGAATGCTCCTGGCAGCTTTACTTGTAACAGCTACAAAGTAGAACCAACCCAAATGCACCTGAATAGATGAATGGTTAAACAAATAGTGGCACATTCATACCATGGAATACTGCTCAGTAGTAAAAAGAAATGGACTATTGATTCACAGAACAACTTGGACAAATCTCCAGAAAATTATGCTGAGTGAAAAAAAACAGGCCAAAAAGATTACACACTATGCAATTCCATTTAACTGGCACTTTGAAATGATAAATATATATAAATGAAGAACAGATTAGTAGCTATGAGGGATCAGTAATGGTAGGGGGTGCAGGAGGGAGAGGCTGCCAGGGATTAGGAATAAAGGGGGATGGAGGAGGGAGGGGAATAGAGTCATGGAAGGACGCCCACTAGTGTTCCTCGTGTCTATGGCATTGTGTTACATCTTGATGATGGGGAATACACAAATGTACAACTGTAATAAAACTGGGTAGAATTAAATGTGCACACAAGTATAATTAGGGAAGTTCAAATGAGATAAATACATTATAGGCTTGCAGAATGTTGTCATTGGGGAAACTGACAAGAGAGGACACAACATCTCTCTGTGTTATTTCTTACCACTGCAGACAAATATAAAATCATTTCAAAATAAAAAGTTTATATTTTCTAAAGCTTTGACTTGTGAATTTAATGATTGCCCTTAATACTAGGTTACCATATAAGGAAAAAAACACTACTTTTAAACAACTTAATAGTTTAAATATCTGATACATCATTGCATGAGAAAAAAATCATGCAGTTTTCCTAATTTAGATAATTCTGAACTGATTAGAATGATTTAATGACTTTGGTTTCAAAATTGTTTTATTCTTTCTTCTTGATTTTACCACCACATAAAAATAATGCAAGCACAATATTTGTTATGCAAGTCTTAAATGTGTTTTCTAATTAATAGTCCATTTTCAATTTTCTAAAGTTCTGCTGGCTTAGTGCATCAGATAAACTAACATCACATAGACAGTTGCAGAATTTTGTGTTCAACTAAATTAATTAAAATTAATTATGCCTTAATCAAAAAGATTAATGAAGACAATGTCATAAATCATAAAATTCATATGGTAGCCTACATCGTAAGTTCCAAGTCTTTAGTTGATTTTGAGATCTTAGCCTTAAAATGAATTAGGTAGTAGCCTTTATATATATGGACATCTTTTTTTATTTTATTATATTTTTATTGTTGTTCAATTACAGTTGTCCCCATTCCCCCCCATTACTCTCGTCTGCCCCATCCACCCTCCACCTCCCACATTCAATTCTCCCCCCTCCCCATTTTCTTTGTCCATGGGTTCTCCATACATGTTTCCTAACTTGGACATCTTTATCTTAAAACACCTGTGCTCTTATTTACTACACTGTATAGTAGCCATGAGTTAATAGGTCACGAATACAAGTCTGAGTCAGGCTGGTAGGGTGGGGCACTGTTCTGAGAAATAATAACTCTGCTTCTAGGGAGGCATAAGATGCAAAATAAGCCAGGTGCTGAAGGACAAATACCATATGATCTCACCTTTAACAGGAAGCTAAACAACAAAACAAACAAGCAAGCAAAATATAACCAAAGACACTGAAATAGAGAACAGGCTGACAGTGACCAGAGGGGAGAGGGGAGGGAATTTCAGGGGAAATAAGGGAGGGATTTAGAGGAACATATATAAAGGATACATGGACAACAACTGAGAAGGGTGGGAATGGGAGGGAGAGGGGGAGCACGGGGGGGGGGGGGCGGGGGTGGGAGGGGATGGGAGTAATAGAAAACTGTACTTGAAAAGTAATTAAATACATTTATTTTAAAAAGATGCACATAGAAGAGGCTTTAAAATGAGTGGAAGAACAGGAGTTTAAGGCACAGAATAACTTTAAAGCACGAGCTTTTCTCCCTGTGAACATAAGATCTTCCTCAATATCACATATCGTTCTAGCATATTTAAGAAGTTTATGAGAAAAATTCTAGAGGTTAAAACATGTCATTACTGCCTCTCTTGAATGTGCTAAAAAAGTTTTCAATATTTTTAAATAAAATTACACATTGCCCAAATATAAACAGATTTTCATGATGAGAGAGAAATAATTACCCGCACTTTTTCCTCTGTAAGACCAGAGGTTCAGTGAATGTGTGCTCACTGAAGACCCCCCTGTGACCTCCATTCTGCTATTGCCATTTCTTTCTGAGATTTTGCGTCGGAAGCTCTGCTGCCAGGGGACTGGTAGCGGAAGTTCAGTTCATGTTGTTTCCCTGTATGCTTAATTTTTAATGACAAGTCTCTGAATTACCAGATTATGTCAATTACCCCTCCAAGAAATTGAATTTTGTTGATGAAATTAGTTGCTTGGGAGAGAAACAGAAACATTAATTTCAGTTTAGTAGTTTCTTTTTGAGCCGTCACAGGTGCTGTTTGACTGAATTGCTGGTACTTAATAAAGAGTTTACCAGGCCTCACGCTCCGATCAAATCACTGCTGTCCCAACAGCTCTGCAGCCAATGACATGGCTCGTGGTGACAGAGCTGAGAAACAAACCCTCCAAAGGGCAGGCAAAACACACAGTCATTTCTCTGGGAGAAATAAGTACGCTTTTAAAAACATTATCCAAAGACTAACATGTTTAAATACAAGAGAAAGTGAAAAGTTAAAGAAATCAGCTATGGTAGTTCAGAGCCAAAACACAGTTTTCCCATCTAAATACGGCTGAAATGTAATTTTTATTTGAATTATCAAGATGATTCCCTATTCATTGTTCTACATCTCATTGATAACAGAACACTCTTGGTATAATCGATATTCTACAATGTCATAGCTTTTAAAGCATTATGGCAGTGAGGTCATGTAATGATAATTCTTATTTCAGCAAAATCACAGAACGAGTTTTTATTCCCACGTGTATTCACTTATTTTTGTTCCCAGTAAATTTGAATATTATGAAATTTTCTCCCCTTTCCCATCTGGTCCCTGTCAGACTGTTCTGTATTTCAGTGTCTTTGTTTAAAAATTCCCTTTTAAAATAAAGGTTTAAAAACTATAATTCTGGGCTTCTCTGGGTCTAACTCACAGACATGCTAACACCATGTGTGGTGTCATCCCTGTCTACCTTATCGCCAGTCCACTTTGCAGCTGGCATTCCCCAAAAGAGATTCTCCAGGGGCTTCACACTCTGTCTTTGATTTACCTTCTGTACTGCTTTTTGGCTCTAAGTTTGGCTCCCAGCCTTTAAAATAATTCATCTTTTCTTATGATCATGGCTGACTTGGACAGTCTTGGATTTGTATCTCTCCTGGTGTCCAGGACTTCCTATGGAAGCTGAGCTTCCCTTCAATGCAATTTTACACTCTTTCTTTTCTTTTCTTCCTTCCTTCCTTTATTTATTTATGTATTTAATCTCTTTCTACTGCTGGATGGAACCCAAACTCTGCCCTCAAGAATTTACATTCTCTTGAGAAATAAAATAATTACCTACATAAGACTATTAAAAATTATTTTAAATGGTAGGAAATAAAGGGTTCAATTAGGTAGACTCTCCATTTACCTTGATTACAACTGATTTGTAAGAGAAGCAGTTTGGAGACCCTCATAAAATTCTCATTCCTGGGTTAAAAATGTGATAATCCATCATGTACCTGAGAATTTTCTGCTTTCTCTGACTTTGTATAGCAAATAATAACAGTATATTAGAAACATTTTTGCTACCAGGGTATTATAATACTGTTGAATGTCAAGGTAGCATATTTGCATTAAAATGCTATATACTCCTTTGAGATTATGAAATGTATATACTCTTACCAAATCTGATTCTTACAACAATTATGAATCTGGTATTCCCACAGTGAGTATGTCACTGTGGATATTCACCAATATGCACCAGATAAAGTTGGATGGGGGCTTAAGAACCATTAACTCAGTATTAAGCCATCCCACCCATGGGTGAGTCATCCCTGCTCTCTGAATCCTTCAGAACTGGTTCCCCTTCTCTTGGTTAACTCCTGCAACCTCTCTCTGGAGTCCATCTGTCTCTCCTGCTTCATTCTGAGGAAGCTTAGTGGAGTCTCCCCCACACATTTTCCTTTTCTGTGCTGCTTTCTTGCATACAGAAGTCATTCTGTTTTCCTCCCACCCCAGTGTGGTACAAGAAGCTCCAAATCAATTGTGGATTTATCTACCTAGATATACTGCATAGATGTAGTGAGTTGAAACTTCCTGAGCTGGCCCCAGGAAAAATGTTCTCTGCTCTTCAATCTTCAGATCTCTGCAGGGTGGTTGTTCCCTTTAAGTTCACCAGAGTGTGGTTTCTGAGGGACTACAGCCTTCACTTACTGCTGGTTTCCTAATAGACAGTGAAAGGGCATATGCATTAACCATCAGAAAGTTTTCCCGTTTTCTTAGAGATGAGAAATCCTCTTTGCTCCTGTCTGAAGGCAGGACTCTGATCAGCAAATTCAGACCCTCCTACTTGTACTTCCCAACGTCTTCCTCCATCTCAAATTCTTCCCCATCTTCACATCCTCTTCTTCTTTTCTTTGCCAAAGTGAATGTCTCTCTTCACTGGTACTTCTGATGACCCCTCTTCCCCCTCCCCAAGGAGCTTACAACACAGCATTGCAGGGAGTGTGGAGTTTGGCCTCACATGTCGACTCATGGCATGGCTGTGTCCCTTTTTAATTGCAAGATCTTAAGCAAGTTAACTAGCATCCCACAACCTCAGGTTCTGCCTTTGAAAAATGGGATCATAACATTACTTGCCACGTAATAAGTTCTTGAAAACTGAGAGATGTTCTAGCACTTCATCTCTCACCTTGCATCTTCAACTTTTTTTTTTAGTGATCCTGTTTCTTCAGCAATGGGCCTCCTTAATTCTCTCTGAATTTTTTTAAAAAACATTTTATTTATTTACTTTTAGAGAGTAAAGGAAGGAGAGAGGAAAAGAAACATCAGTGTGTGGTTGCCCCTTGAGCACCCCCTACTGGGGACCTGGTCTGCAACCCAGGCATGTGCCCTGACTGGGAATTGAACCTGTAGCCCTTTGGTTTGCAGGCCAGCACTCAACTGAATCACACCAGCCAAGGCTAATTCTCTCTGAATTTGAAGAAAAACAATCCCTCAACCCTGTATCCTCTTCTCCTTACCAGCATTCTCTCCCTTGAACACCCAGTTTTTGAAAGAGTAGCTAGTCTTATCTTTTCTTGATTAATCCAAATTTCTTCATTTTCACTACAATGTTATTGAATTTTTTTCCCTCAAAGGTAGCACTGACATTGTAATCTCTCAGTCCTGTGTCTTTTCACTAGTTTTAAATTCATGGAAAACTGTCATTCAGCATTGTTGTGTGTCCCTTTGTTTGAAGTAATTAGTCTCTCAGCATCTCTAATTGTGCTGTGTCTGTGTATCCTTGGCTTATCATTCTTTGCCTTCCCACCTATACATGTAGCTGCTTCTTCATTTCTTTCTTTGGTCCTTTCCTATCAGATGTATACAATTCTTCCTGAAAGTTCTTCAAATCTAACACTTCTATCCAAAGGACCCAAAGGATCTGGTCTCCATACTAAATTAAGAACTTCATTAATTATCTACTTGAATATTCTACCAGACCCCTGAACCTGAAAAACCTCATAAATCAAAATCATCCCACTCCCCCTAAACAAGATCTTCTTAATTCTGTGTTAAAGATATTGACTTTTTCTCTGGTAACCAGATTCAAAACCTTGAAGTTTCTTCCTCTCTTACCATCTCCTATCACCAATCAGTCACCAGTCCTATAAATTCTAGCTCCATAATATTCTCACATTTATCACTGTCTTCCAGTTTAATTGTCATCTCCATGGTTGGAAGTTTATTACTTCTTATCTGAACTCCTATAATAACCTTCTAATTTGTTGTAACTCATCTTAAGTCTCTCCATTCAACTTCCACCCCTATTTTCATTTTTTGAACTAATCCATCATCAATGCCAGATAGATAAAGCCTCAGTTTATTTTAATAAGTGCTTGTGAATAAGAAACTTGCAACACAGAAGAGAGAAGGATTAGCATTTTAATATAGCAGTTGGGCACCATGCTATATATTTTACTACATCCTCTCAATATTCAAAACAAATCGTGATGGACATACTTAGTTGCCCATATAATATCCATTCCTTCCTCCTCCTTCCAAATAGGACCCTGATTTTATCTAGTTCCCATGTGCTTTCATTCTGAAGGTGGATTCTAATTAGCCTAAGTTCATTTTCTGACTGTTATTGTTTGTCTAAGGGTAACTGTGTGTCCTAAAATGGCTCCTCAGGTAAAGGAAAGGACTTTATTTTTTGGTTGGGTAAGGATCTCTCCTCTCTTTGGATGTGAAAAAGGAGCATCTTGCCCAGGTTGCCCAGCCACCAGTTTGGAACCATGAGAAGAGCTAGACTGAGAACAAACGTGACAAAGGCAAACCCACAGAGTAGTAAAGAAAGAGCCACAGAGAATGCACTCGACCTCCCTCTCCCTGCACTACTGGGTACACAGGTAATGTCTTCCCTTGTTTGTTAAGCCATTCTGGTCTTCTATTACTGGTGGCCTGAATCTGCCTGATGAGCAATCCTGCGATGTGAAGCCAGACTCAGAGCAGCCCAAGTATACATGACTGATAGTGGTAGAACCAAGATCTGAAACTATATTTGCTTCACTACAAAGCCCTTGCTCTTTCCACTAATCCACATTATCTGATTAGAATGCTCATCATCTCAAAACTTGTGGAAATATTACTAACATTTATAGAGACATTACTATATATTGTATACGAGTATAGTGCTTTCCAGGTATTAACTCATGACTCCTTGAAATAAGCTCGTGAGCCAATACGTTGTCATCATTTTGTGAAAACTGAAAGAGGTGAAGTTACTTGTCAGTGTTGCACAGCAAGTCATCGTCAGAGCAGGGGCTTGGACCAATGCATTCTGACTCCAGAACTCCTGCTGTTAATCACCAGCTTTACACATTTCTTCGAGTATGCTTTGCATGGGCACAAAGCTTACAAAACAGGTTATATTACCTTCCTGCATCCTCAGAAAAGTTGTGGACACCAGTGCAAGAGAAAGTTGGCTTCCAGTGGTAGTTTCTGCATGTACCAGAGAGAGGCTGGTGGAAAGATGGGTGGGGGTGCTATTGAATGAAAACATGGGATCTGAAATGAAATAATCTTTTGACTGAAGAGGAGGCAGCCCACACTCTCACGCCAGGGAGGAGGCTTGGTAATGCTGCTGGCAGTGAGAGTTCTCAAAGAAACATTGACCTTGACATATGGCTTAAATTGGAATGTGTTGTGATACCCACAGACCCAGGCCAACTACTATGAGGGATTCTCCACAGTACCAGAATTAATTCCAGCCTCTTTAGCCTAGCATTTACATTCTGCTTCTAATCTACCTTTAATTCCCCTCCTCCAACTGACGCCTGCTCTGTTCTTCTGTCCTGTATTTGCAATTTCCCGTCATTGAACATAGGTATCGAAACGGTTAGACATTAGTACTGATCATTTTTTTCTTTTGGGAAATTTAACTTGATAGAGATATTTTTAGAAATACAATTAGCATCTATTTACTAGAAACAGCAATAACTTCAGCAGTTGGATGCCTTTGTAATAATGCTGTGGGACATATGGTGAGGACAATGGTAGAATCCTAGAAAATGAGGTTCGTGCAGTGGGAAACTCTGGTTTATATTTCCAAAACACTCTTTCAAGTTCTACTCAACTAACAAATGAAATAAGGTTCCTGTTCGTGCTGCATGATGGAAATGTGCACTATCTGTCCTCACTCCCAAAGAGAAGCCAGAGGCACAAATTAAAGAGGCCTGGTAGAGCTTCCCGCATCTGTAATTTAATAAAGTAACTAGGGAATAACAGCTGCGGGGTTGATACCTAACTCTTGATTTTTTTTCACTGTGGATATAAATCAACCCCTCGCTCCAAAGCTTCTGTTAAAATGACATCTTGAGAATAAGTGAAATGTCATTATCTTCATCCAATAATAATAGGTTATCAAGGTCCTGTTTGTAAGAAATGGTAGGCCTCATCAAAAGATAATAATCCAGTTTTTTCATAAGATTAGAAATGTTCTATCTGAACAAGATGAATACTGAACCCTCATCTTTCTTCTTCAATTGTCAGTAAGATATTGGGGAACAGTAAAGAGTAAAATGAGTAATTTTATGTTGTCAGTAATACAAGGAGTGAGGGAAACTTTTTCAGTTCCTAATCCATCTAAAAATTTTCCCCACAGAAATACAAGAGCTTTAAAATCCCTCTAAATACCACAAGCCACACAAGAGAGAGAATTCAAAGAAAAACAAAAACAGACCTGGTCCTTTCTGGAGGGTTTGTGTCTCACGGAGATTTCCTGGCTACCAACGGAAAGGTAATTCACATTACACCCAGCAGTACAGAGTGCTAAATTTTATTAATGGAAACCTATTATCTATCCAGTTGGAGAAATAAAGAGGGCAAATAGGTTAACATTTTTCTCTTTACTATTAATTAATGTGCCTCAGGTGGTCTCCTTTCTATTAATTTTATTGTGCTGCAAAAAATATAGTCGAGCAAGCTGTACATGTTAATCAGTGCTGCTTGCAAAATACTACAAAATAGGGACCTGCATGTTTCTCTCTGAATCAATAACAACAACAACAACACCATCAGAGCAGAAATTAATAAACACAGCCCATGCCAGCACGTATTCCATGGCTAATTCTACCAGCGTTGATGTTTCTAACCAGATTAGTGTTTGTGTTAGGAAAACTAAATCAATAAAATGCCTTACAACCCAGCCGTGGTCTACATTAAAGTTAGAGCAACAAGAGCACAAGTTAAAGCATGTAAACAAAATTCAAATTATGCTGATTTTATTTGGTTTGAAATATTTAAATATTGTTGAAATTTTTAGAGAAAGAACATTTATTAACCTGCTTTCTAACCCAGATCTAACACATAGGAATCAGAATCTCAAAAAGTCTTTTTAAAAGTATAGAAGAAAGGTGTATTAGGACTTCTTTTCCCCCAGAAAGTTACAAGAACACATTCTAGCCAGCTTAGGAAAGAAAGGAAATGTACTGTTCATGTAATTGAGAAGGCCAGAGCTGGACCCAGCTTCAGAGATGAACAGGATTCAAAGACCATCTTGTCTCTCTTTTATCTTGCTTTGTTTTCTCTTCTCATTTTCCTTCCTTGTTTCTACCTTCACTCTGCAGTAGCCTCATTCTCTTTTTTATTCTCCCAACTTTACTGAGGAATAACTAGCACATCTATGTATATATTTAAGGTACACAATGTGATGATTTGAGATAATGTGTGGACTACCAAGATCAAGATAATTAATACATCCATCAACTTATTTAGTTAACCCCTATTTGTATGTGTGTGTGGGGGGGGGAGTAAGAACACTGAAGACCTACTTTCAGCAATAATACAGAATAAACTATAGTCACTGTGATGTATTACATCCTCATAACTTATTCATCCCTTAACTGAAAATTTGACCAACACCTCCCCATTTTCTTCCCCTGCTCCCAGTCCCTGGCAAGCACCATTCTGTTGTGTTTCTATGACATTGGTTATGGACATACATGGGTCTCTCCATATGAAATCACACACAAATGAACATAGGCAGAAAGACAAGAAAAGAGTACTAGAGTCAAAGAGGAGTAATTTCCCAAATGAACTTGTAAGAGGGTAGGGAATGGAAAGGAAGCTGGTACAGAAGAGAAAAAATTGGGCAGAAACATAAAACACCTTAACTTTATTATGAAGTATTTTCTAATGTGGTCTGCAGACCACCAGCATCTGCATCACCTGGAAAACTATTAAAAATGCATATTCTTGAGCCCCAGCCCAGACCTTCTAAATCAGAAACTCAGGGTGTGACCCAGCAATCTGTTTCCATGAGCTTTCTAGGCAATTGTCATACTTACTAAGGTTTGAGATGCACTGTTCTATGCAAGGACTCCAGAATGTCCTTGTGAATATCATCCCCTATATCCACCGACCACGTTAATTTGTGTACCTTAATCCCAGGGATTTATGATAGAGCATTTTATGATCTGCCAAAGTAGCCCCTCCTCTGATATTTCTATTCTCAATGCTACCACGGTCCCTCTGAAACTTGAGATTCACCCTAGAATGCTTCTACTCTTGGCTCCTCTTTCAATAAATTATAAAGTCCTGCCTCCGTGACCTCTTGTACATTCACATCAGTCCCCTTACTGATCTCGCTAGCACCTGCTCTTCCAATAACCACAGTCACTTCTTCTCTAGAGACAAAGTAATATGATTATCTGTGATAAACGTATATGCAGTCACTCTGTCTGTAAATCTGATATGCCTCTCCTTTGTTAAACCACTCTGAAGGCTTGCAGAACAAAGCCTACAGAAGAAATGGTACACACCTTAGCTAAGGCACGGACTTTTGGGAAGGCCTCTGTTTTGTTCCCCCAATAGCCCGAGTTGTTCTTGCCTCAGAGATTTGGGAACACCCCAAAATTCTAAAAAAAATTTATGCTATGTTTCTATGAGCATTATTCTTGGTGGGGGGGGGGCTCAGCTTTTATAAGCTTCTTATTGGCCCCAAAGTTTAAGAAATATTGGTACAGCAGACAGGAGAAAAGTAATTTGGGTTGTCGGATACACATCAATGAGTATAAGCCTCTGAAAAAAGTGAAGTCTAATCTCCCATATCCTGCTACATGAAGCTGCACCTGCGCTTGTAAGAGAGTGCCCGATGGGTGAGCCGCAATATAAATGCCTTGTGTCAAATTAACCACAGTGAAGAAATTTTTCTTAAGGGTGAAAAACCATAGTTCTACTTGTAATGATTAAAATCATACTAAAAAAATCATACTAATTATTTCCTGAGAAGTTGGAATTCACATTTATTTAATTTTATTTTTTATTTTATTCTATTGTTATTCAATTACAGTTGTCGCAGTTTTCCCCTCATTGCTCTCCCCTGTCCTACTCCCCACCTGCTCCCACAGAAATGCACATTTTTTAATGCTTTGAAAATATACTTAATTTGAAAATAGATTTGGTAAGGAGATTGTGTAAGGATTATGGTAGCTATCTGGGAGAACTACCAAGCACATTTCCTATGAAGTCTCATTATTTTTCTAGTATCCTATAGTCAGTCACTCTCTCTTCCATTCTTAGAGAGCAGTGGGTGTATCACTCAAGCACAACCAATTATTGTGAACAATTTTCCTATCACTGTAATTGACCCAGGAGTGGCCATTTAACAAATAAACAAGACCAAACAGATGTCTTCCTAAATTGACAAATGGATATTGGAGAGAAGTCTCATTCAACTGGATGAACTAAGACAGAGCCATGTAAATGTAAGGTTGCTAGTGACAATAGAGAACTTGTCAGAAAGAAAAAAAATTGAGCCAATAGATAAGAAAAACCTAAAACAAATAAAACAGAGAAATGGGGAGATAGAAGAGTCCTGAAGACATTGTATGAACCCTTCGATTTATTTACCTATATCTAAAGTCAGGTTTGCTTCAGACTTTTCAGCTATATGGACTAATACATTATCTTTTGTTGCTTGAATTATTTTCAAGAATTCTAGCATTTGCAGCAGAAACAGAACTGCCTAACATGCTAGAACTTTGACCCTATGCTTTGATGTCATTCTGTTTGTCCCTGGGACAGATACCAGGTGTGAGCCACCAGCCAATTCCCTTGTCTTAAGGAAACTCGCACTTGATTGCTGATGAAAAAGCCCCAAGATGAGGTGCTCTCCTATTGGTATTTTAATATTATCACCTGCTACATATATGTTTTTCTCCCTTGAGTTTCAACAATGGGATAAGTATTCTATCTGATCTGTGCACAAAGCAACTTAACCTGGGAGCATGGGAAGCTGGAGGCAGTGCAGCTCGGGAAAATTGCTGATCTCCATCTCTGTGTGTTTGGACAAGTTAGCTCACTGGCTAAGCCTAGGTTTCCTCAGTAGTTAGACAGATATACTATCTACCTTAAAAGATGATATGGACAATGAGGTAAATCATATGGGTTATAACTGTTGCATATTTGTACCAATAAATATTTTTCATCACAGACACATGCAAGCATATGGAAATCACCTATCATTGCTTGGGAAACACTGTGAGTCCATATCGTACAGGGGTGTCAAACTCATTTTCACGGGGGGCCACCTCAGCCTGGTGGTTGACTTCAAAGGACCAAGTATAATTTCAACTCCTTAACTGTTAAGGAGTAGTTATATTTACACAGTCCTAACATTATTTCAGCCCTTTGAAGGAAACCCCAAGGCTGATGTGGTCCCCAGTGAAAATGAGTTTGACACCCTTGATAGAACGTTGCTCCTTAATGGAACCTTGAAGAGTAATCAGGCTCTGCCAGATTGAAAAGTAGGGAAGGGCATTGCAGTGTGAGAAGAGCATGTGTGTCCCAGTTAGTTATTCTTCCTTTTCCTACCCAGATCTCTTTTCTGCCCAGCCCCTTTTGACCTGAGAGTGTGACCCTACAGATTGCACTACCCAGGCTCCCTGGCCCACTGGCTTCTACCAGGATCAGCCCCTGGTAGGCACCTACAAGATAACAAAGGGTGGGAAGGGAGTTTAGGATATTAATCTTGCCAAGCCAACGAATTCTCACGACTACAACTCTTATGGTTTCTGTTAACAACTTCAGGTCAAGGGATCGTAACAGCTTCCAAAGTTCCTATACACCTCACTGTCTTCGGTCGGTTTCCCTATGCTTTCCCATACCTTTGTAGATAGTCCCCACACTTAGTTAAATCCTTTAAGTGTGTATCTCTCTTTCCTTTTAGTACCCAAATATATGCAATATACAAAACTAAGGAGTAAAACTGCTTGGTCTACATTTAGGGAATGATAAAAAGTTCAATTTTCTCCAATTATCAAAGTAATCGAAATAAACAAGAAAAAATCTTTCCTAATATCCTCCTGGAACTATCAACATTTTTCTCCTTTCCCTGCCATCCCCAATCTTTGTGAAAAACAGTTTGTGTGGAGACCCCGAATACTTCATTTCTTTTCAGACAGACTTCGGCCACTATATCATTCCACAAAAATACTTCCAAAAGTCTGCAGCCGTAGCTTCTAAACTGTAGATATCCTTTGTCAGATTAAAAACATTTCTTTCAATTTCTAGTTTACTGAGAGTTTTTATCATAAACAGGTGTTGAATTTTATCAAAGATTTCCTTGTATTTATTGAGACTATCATATTTCTTTTACCTTTAATCTATTAATACTATAAATTGCAAACTTTAAGCCATTTCTGTATTCTTGGAATAAACCACAATCAGTTGTTTTTCTTTCTATGTATAACTGGGTTCCTGTTATATATAACTGAACTCAGAAATTTTTGGTCCACAGTCACAAGGAACACTTTCCTGCCATTTTCTTTTTTATTATTCTTTTCAAGTTTTGGTATCAGGATGATGCTACGCTCAAAAACTGAGTTAAGAAGTGTGTCTTCTATCAGTCTCTCCTACTTCACTCCCTAAGTATTTTTCTCATAGTGTTACTTCTTCTCAGCCATTCTTTTCCCCTTTTAATTCTGTGTTCTCTCTTTAAATTTCAGAATTTGCCAACATTTGTTTTAATGACCTAGTGTATAGAAAAAAGAGGCAGAATAAATAAGTAGGTTGGGTCCAGATTATAAAGAGATTTATATTAAACACTTGTTACATTTCACCAAGTAAAAAATACCCACAGAATCTATGTGACCTGCTGAGGTATTTGTCTGAATGTCTCGTAAGTACCATCGTCTAAAACACTACTCTAATCTCTAACAAAAGCCTTCATCCAAATTGCTGGCAAAATTAAAACTGCATTTGTTTCACAATTCCACCTTGTCCCAATGTACCTTTCTTTCTCTGATTTTTGAAAAACCTCATGTGTGCCCTGGCTGGTGTATCTCAGTGGATTGAGCACCAGACTGTGAACCAAAGGGTCACCCATTCAATTCCCAGTTAGGGCACATGCCTGGGTTGCGGGCCAGGGCCCCAGTAGGGGAGCGCACGAATGGCAACCATACATTGATGTTTCTCTCCTTCTTTTTGCTCCTTTCCCTCTCTCTAAATATAAATAAAATCCTTTTAAAAATAAAATAAAAACTTCACTTGTTTCAATATTTATTTCAAAAATAGCTCCCTCCATGAAGCCCTAATAACCCTCTTGGCCCTAAAAGAATGACATCTTGGTCGGGCGCTTCACGTGATAGCACTGTACTCAGAGTCCTTTAACACTCTTGTTTATTCATCTTCCAACAAAAGTAACATATGTACAAGCTTTACGGCCTCCCCCAGACCCAGTGAAACTAAACTACATAGAGGAAGAAAAGTATCTCACATGCTTATCTTCTGCCGAGTCCATCCCGATGTGTTATCATTTTTAGACTAAAAAAAAACTCGTTGTTAATGTGAACTGAGTTAAAATTGAAACGGACAATCCAGGACGCCTGACCATCTTAATACATATCTTGTTGAACAGTATGCCAAACAAAATCTCCTTTTAGGTAAAGACCTTCTCAGTGCTCTCTTTCCTTTCCTACAGTATTTTGAGTCCTACTGTTAAAATAGGTAAGTTAAAACGTGTTTTTCATAAGTGAATTGAATGTAACATTCTTACAAAAATAAAGTACTGAAACTGAGCATCCAATTAGTAACCTTTAATAAATCCATGAACTTAAACAAAAGTTACTATAAAGTTCTACAGCAATACACAAGGGAATTTTTACAAACTTTCTTATATGTACACTCTATTCAAGTGCCTGTAATCTATTCTGGGTTTTGACGAAAGGAAAGAAAATAAATAAACTATATCTTACAAAACTATTTACAGCCTGTAGTCGGTGAGCTGCAATAAAATGTACGTATCTATTTATAGAGACTTCCCAATCAGAAAAAAATGATAAACAGCAGCAACAAAAGATCAGCAGACCTTGTGCCTCCAAGAGTGTTATTAAGGCTTCGTACTGAGATACAGCGCCTAGCAGTCAGGCTGTCAAAGCCTAGCATGTCAGGTCTGAGAAAGCACAGTATTTCTAAATCAATAAAACATAAAGTTGGTCATACTTACTGGGAAAAAATTCTAGTGGCTTAACTTAAAAATAGAGTAAAATACAAAAAAAAATCAAACTTTTATTCAATACTACTTGTTCTGTTTGTTGATACAACTTGTTTTGTTTGTTGTTGTTTTTCAAATGATGAATACTTCAAATTCCATAGAAAAGTGCTCATCAAAATTACTCAGTAGGGCTTGATTAGTAAGAGAGGCATTTCTCAGCTAAAACTAATGTTGGCACCATAACTATTGATGAAAACTGTTACTAGCAGGAGTTGAAGTCCTTGCGTGCTTTCTGATCTCTCTTCCTCATATTAAGTTGTTCAGCACTTTTGTAAACACATGTTCCTAATCCTGTCTCCAATTCTCCTTCTGGTCCACACAGGGCATTTTCCTCTCCCTCTTGCTTCCTCTAGAAAACTGTTTTGGAACGTGTTAGTCCAGCTAATCCAGTTAGACCTATCCTATAAAAATAAAATAGGTCTTTAAATTATAGTTCAAATCACACCCAGTCATCAGCATGTTCAGAAAGACTTAGGGAAAAAATGGACACGTAGAGATCCCATGCTCATGTTATTTGTCTTGTGTTTCTGCTCGTGCACTTTGGAGAAGAACTACCTTATAATTTTAAATTGATCTGTAAATTTAAATTGAGCTTGAACAGGAATCACTTTAATGACATTGTTCATGGAGAGGAGAAGAGAGAATGAGGGAAGATGTTATGATCTTTATTAAGGAAAAGAAGAGGAAGGATATCAAACTATGCAAGGAAAATAAGCTATCAGTAGAAAGGCAATAAGCAGGACAAAGCAATTGTTTAAAAGAGAGATGTTAAAAAGAAAAATATCAAAAAAGAAAAAAATTTGAAGGTGTAAAAGGATATTGGAGACATATCCAGAAGAAAAATAAATGAGAAAATTCTAGGTCACATGACTACAGGACAAAGTTTATTGGCCTTAATACTACTGACATGAATTCACTGACATAAATTCACTGATGGAGGTGGGGGTCAGGGGCCTGGGCTGTGCATTGCATGATATGCAGGATATTTAGCAGCATTCCTTTTAAGTGGCCCAACAAATGCCTACTGGCTTCAAACTTAGTTATTCCCATGGCAGTGTAAATATATACACATATACATCTAACTTTTTAACTGTCAATTTAGGGTGTAATTGTTTTTTTACTCACATGTGTTTTTTGCCCACCGGTCTGTGAATTCATTATAGGTAGAAATCATGTATTTCTAACTCTCCCAGTACTGCAGTATATCTCCTGATAAATGTTTAGCAGAGGAAGAAAGAAATGAGGGGTGTTAGGAAGAAAGGGAGGGAGGGAAGAAAGGAAAAGAGAGGGAGGGAGAGGAAAAGATGGACGTAAGGAGGAAGAAAGAACTCAGGCAATAGTGTTGTGCATAAGAGCTAGTGGAATCACCTGCAGGCCTGAACGGGAATGAACGACCTGGGTCCAGGAGTGCTCTGTGAGAGTCTATCTATAAAACACCACTTGATATTGGCTATCTTTTTGACTGAAGAGTATAAAATTAAAACTCTCATTAAGCACCGGACAGTTCTGCTCCCAAATAAATAAATTTAACATGTTATTGTTGATTCTTCGTTTTCTTCTTCCAAGTAGTATCAGATAAATATGCACATATAATTAGAATGAAAGATTGCTCTTATATTTTATTAGAAAAAAGATTTGTGGAGTTATTTTTTATTTTTCAGTAAATATACCAGTGAGGAATGTCAAAATAATTTTTTTAATCTAAATCTAACAATCTTGTAAAAAGGTATGTTATTAAGTCCATGTGTGTAATAAGAAATTGAGCTTTTTTATTTTCATATATAAAATTCCAAGAAAAACTTAGAACAATTGATATAAGTTTCTGATGTAGATCTTTTATAATAAGAAAACTTTTACTTTATGCCCTTAGTCTTGACATTTAGTTGTAGTAAGAAACAAAAATAAAAAATATTGAGATTAAAATACATTTAGACTAAAAAACCCCACAAACTTTACTTTTATCTTACTGTGTTATATATTGTTGTTTTGACAAAAAACATAAAACTGTGAAGGATGAATTGACTGATTTAATTAGAGACATTTTTAGTAGAATGAAGTAATGAGTAAAACCAACACATGAAGATTGAGCATGTAAAAACAAAAAGAAGAGAAGGAAAGAAAAAACCCAAAGATGCTAGGCTTCCAGAATGCATGTAAAATAACATGAAGTCCTAAAAACAAAAAGGACTTTTATCTTCTCTCAATTTTGTGCACATAGTGGGAGCTAAAAAAGATTATTTTGAGTAAGTAATAGTGAAGACTTTATGCTATTTTTATTTTTCCTCCTATTCATACATTTGTTCAATACAAAAACATTCATTGAATATCAATTATGTGTTAAATACTTTTAAGCTTAAGTATATTAATAAATAAAAAGTAAAGATTTTAGCCCTTATGGAACTTAGCCGCAAGGCAAATAAATATGAATACAATTATTATAATTAATAAATATATGCCATTATATTAGAAAGTGTTAAGTGCTATGAATTGAAGGAATAATATAAAATAATAAGATCAAGGGTGGAGCAGAACAAGTTAATTCATTAAATACAATATGGTCAGGACAGTCCTCATTGAAAAGATGTGAACAAATACTTAACATGATTAAAAGGAATGGGAATTAGTGTGGCAGATATCAGTAGTAGGCACATTCCAGGCAGAGGGAACAGCTAAAGCAAAGTCCATGAGTCATTATATTTGGGAAACTGTGGAAGGAACTGTGTCCGCAAACAGGTGAATGAAGGAAAGAGTAATAGGGGGTCACAGAGGAAATGAGGCCAGAACAGAAAGGGCTTATACATATGTGTGTGTGTGTGTGTGTGTGTGTACAAGTGTGTGTATACACACATGTATGTGTATATATGTATGTGTGTATACACAGATATATATATTTACTTCTTTTTCTAAAGATTTTATTTATTTATTTATTTCTTAGAGAGAGGGAAAGGGAAGGAGAAAGAGGAAAAAAAACATCAGTGTGGTTGCCTCTTACACACCCCCTACAAGAGACCTGGCCCACAGGGGACCTCGCCCACAATCCAAGCATGTGCCCTTACTGAGAATTGAACTGGTGACTCTTTGGTTCACAGGCTGATACTCAGTCCAGTGAGCCACACAAGCCAGGACCAGAAAGGGCTTTATAAGCCCTTTTATTTTGTTTGACTTTTGGGTAGACTAGGCAGCCATCGTGGTATTTTTAACAAAGGATTGATGTTACCTTCTTATTTGTTTTGTTGTGTTGTTATTGTTGATTAAGTTGAAGTAAAATCTATACAGTTAAGTGGAGACTGAAATATACAATTCAATAAATTTTATTACAGGTAAATACTCAAGTACCTTCCCCATTATGACGTGGAACCTATCCATCACCCCCATAAAGCTCCCCTGTGGTCCTTGCTGATCTCATGCTCCACAGCAACAAACTCTCTGATTTCTTCTAACACACGTTATTTTACCTGCTCCTTAATCTCATATCAATAAAATGCAACAGAAAATTGGACCAATTTTTTGGTCTAATTCTTTCACTTAATGTAATGTTTTGGAGAGTCGCCTATGTTGTTTGTATCAGTAGTTGACTCTTTTTTATTTCTGAGTGGTATCTCATTGTACAAATAGCCATAAAATGCTACTTGTAATCCTGTGCATGGGCATTTGAGTTACTTCTAATTTTTTTGACAATTAGAAATGAAGCTGCTATGACCATTTTTGTATGTCATTTTGCAGACACCTGTTTTTAGCCAGGCGGTGAAAGACAAATATCATATGATCTCACCGTTAACAGGAATCTAAACAAACCAAACAAGCAAGCAAAATACGACCAATGACACTCAAATATGGAACAGGCTGACAGGGTCCAGAGGGGAGAGGGGAAAGAATCATAGGGGAAAAGGGAATGGACTCACATGAACAAGTATAAAGGACACATGGACAATAACTAAGGGTGGGGGGCGGAAAGGGGAGGGAGGCGGGGAGCATGGGGCGGGGGGCGGGCAGGGTTGGGAATACAAGACAGAAACCTGTACGTGAACAAGAATTAAATAAAAATTATATTAAAAAAATAATAATAAAATAAAATAAAATAAAAAAGAAAATGCTGAATGATTGTTGTATGTTTAACTTTATAAGAAACAACGAATAAATTTTCCAAAGTAGTTGTATCACATTACCCTCCCCCCCAGTAGGGTGTGAGTTCCTGGTACTCCACATCCTTGCCAAAACTGAACAATGAAAATAATTTTTCTGGTCAATGTATAATGGTATATCATGCAGTTTTAATTCCAATTTCCTAAATTACTTGTGATGTTTGGCAGTTTCTCGTACACTTTTCAAATCATTATGTATCTTATTTTTGAAATAGCAATTTAAGTATTTTCTCATCTTAATGAATTATTTACCTCCTTATTATGGATTTGAAGGAGACCAGCAGATATCCTGGGTATTTGGGTTTGGCTTTTCCTGGTCTTATTGGTTTATTTTAAAATTTTGATAAAATATAATTTATGATTATTTTTTCATGTGTATTGTAATTTTTTCCCTTCTAAGAAACCTTTTCTTATGCTCTCAAGTCACAAAAATATTCTCCTATGTTTTCTTCTAAGAGACAATGGCTTTAGCTTATGCATTTACAGCTATACTCCATCTTGAATTTATTTTTCTACATCATGTGAGGTGAAGTCCAGATTTCTTTCATCCATATATTTATCCACTTGTTCCAGCACCCACGGAAAATGTTTACATGTTGAAAATGTAAAGTGCCTCTGTTGTCTCCTGTCCTTCATTGTTTCTGATGATAACTTAGCTGTCATTTGTATAATCGTTTCCCTGTATGTAATTTTTTTCATCTGGCTACTTTGAATATTTTGTCTTTATCTTTCGCATTCAAAAGTTTTATGGTGATGAGCCTAGGTATGGTTTATTTTGTGTTTATCTTCCTGAGAGTTATCTAAGCTTCTTGAATCTATAAGTTTTTGTTTTTCATCAAATTTGGAAAATTTTTGGACAATTTTTAAAATAATAACTTTATGTCCCCCTGCTTCTCTTTATATTTATCTATTTTGAAGTTTATTGACTCTTTTGCATTAGCTTTCCATTGATGCCATAACAAATTACCGCAAATTTAAAGACTTAACCCCACATTTTACAATTTTGTAGATTAGATATCGGACAGCATTTCACCAGGTTACAACCAAGGTGTCTGCAAGGCTGTTCCTTTACGGAAGCTCTAGGTAAATCCACACTCTAACCAACCCAGTTGTTGGCTGGGTTCAGTTCCTTGTAGTTGTAAAAAAACCCTGTCTCTTTGTGGACAGTCAGCTGAGGGTCATTCCTAATCTGTAGAGGCTACCTGTGTGCCTTAGGCAATCCCCTTCCTCTGCCTTCAAAACCATCAGCAGTAGGTCACGTGTGTCTCACACTTCAGTTCTTCCTTGTCTTCTTCCATTGTCTCAAATCTCTGAACCATTTCCACCGTTAAAGGCCCCTTCAATTACACAGAGACCACATAGATAATCCAGGATAATCTTCCTATTTTGAAGTTTATAGCCTTAATTCAACATGCAAAATTTCTTTTGCCTTGCAAGGTGAAACTAATTTTCTCCTGGATGAGATTACCAAGGAAAAGATATGGATAAGATCACTAAGGAAAAGTGTGAGAGAAACCCAAGATCTTATCCCTGGATCATACCAACAGAAAGAAGTAAAAGAGAAGAGGAAAAATGAACTAATGCAGTTTGGAGGGAGAGTTCAGTGAGATAGTAGGAAATCAAGACATTCTAAGGGGCTTGAAACTAGGAAAATAGTGTATTGTGTTCCAGGCCCTGTGATGGCGTTTACAGTGAGGTCATATTTCTACTTCTTTACACATAGTTTCCTGATATTAATTATACTTAACACATACTATATAATTAGTACATGCTGCAGAAATATATGAGCATTTTAAATATATCATTTCATCCTTATAAATAAATCAAGAAGAAAAGTTTAATTATTCAGAATTTAAAGAGAAGAAACATGCAGTTCAGAGAGTTCAATGACTTGCCCAAATGCACGTAAGCAGACTGGCGAGCCCATAACTGAATTATGGTCAGTCTGATCCAAGACCCAAGTTTTAGCACCAACTTTTAAGGGAGCCACTAAATTACAAACACTTTCAAATGGCTATCTCTTTAATTTACCATTATTTAGTTAATTATTTTAGCCATAGAAACAAAGGTAGCATTATTAAAAATTGACCATAATCTTTAAGAATTCAGAAACAACTTACTTATTAATCAAGAGATTTACTCTAACTCTAACATGCAGAGCATACAAAGAATAATATCTTACAAACACAACAAAGCAGCATAACTCCTTGGCACTGTTGACAGTAAGTGTTCCATATACAATCACAGAAAATGAAGAGAGCTTACTTTGCATCTCATGCTTGTCTAAGAATTTACACATATGAAATTACAAACTTTCCCTTTTGATTTCCTAAAACTTTGCCAAACATCTAAAATTCCCTTTGGATAAAAATGAAGGAACCATGGAATATACTGACTTGTGTATTTTAAAGAACACATGTAACATAGGCCATATACACCATGTAAAGCTTCAGCAAAGTGCTGTGTGCTTTTGGCTTCCTCATCAAAGTACAAATGGTGAATACTAAAGTGAATGTGTCACATTATTTACACCTTTATAGTGGCAGTCTGTTTGCCTCCATAAATCATCATCCTTATCCTACCCACTTAAAATAAACATAACCACTGACTTATGTTTCAGTATACAGTTAGCATTGTTAGATAACTTCATTATAGAGCACTTCATTACCTTGTGCAGCTAGGCCTGGTTTGTAAAATTATACTTCTATAGTGCAAAGTGACCTCAGGTGTCTAAATCAATACAGTGGGTTATCTTCAAATGATGCTAATTGTGAACACAGAAAAGATCGAATAATAGAAAGTATCGAATAATACAAACACTGTGAGGCTGGAGCTCCTGAGGCGTCCTTTCCTCACACAGGCATGGAACAGAAAGCTAACATTTACATTTTCTTGACAAAGAACAAGTCTTTACTGATACACGAGAAAAGAAAATTAACCTATTTATTTTTAAAACCTATAAATTGCAATTTATGGTCTTTTTTTCTATACATTGTCAAAATGGCAACTGATTTCTGTGGATCTAGCAGTTTCAGAAATGGAGCATTTTATGAGTGATAACAAAGTCATACCAAAGTTCCAAAGTAGAATACCTGGAATTGGAAATCCTGATAAGGTAGAAACTGCTTTGCAGTTTCTTCAAGGTGCTCATTTCGTATTGTTTCCTAGTACTTGGCAGATTCTCTTTCTCATCTCCATTCTGCTGTACCTGAACATAAAGATAAATGTGCCTATAACATGCCCAGCTCAGGAAAGAGAGAGAAATGGCATTTCTGGGCCCAGTAAAGAGTTGTTCCAGGAAGATTTGATGGGCTCCCCAGAATCCAGTCGTGATGTTTACTCTGGTTTGGATTTAATCAGAAGTGTTCTATGGCGTTTTAATTAAAACAAACAAACAAAAAAAAACCTGTTACTTTCTTGAGCTATTACAAAGAATGATTAGCTAGCAAAATATTGTTCTCACTGAACCAGATGAAACTTCAGTACATTTTTCCAAATCCCCTCATGGTTTAATCTTGAACTGAGCACCACAGAACAAAAGAATCAATTTACTTTTTAAAAACAAATTCTTAATTATCACACTAAACCCAAGCCAACCTGAAAAATCTTTAGGACTGGAAAAAAATGCAAAAATAAAAACAAAAGGCACTTGGAAATTTTTTCAAAGATACAGCTCACTCTCTCCATTATTATTAAATCATTCAAGTTTGTCTTTGGCAAATCCAAGTCCCTACTTCTCTGTCCTCTTTTTTTACTTTATTATTCCTCTCCAACATCTCACCTTAGGTTCCTAGAGCTATCAAATTCACCCCTGAACCTCAATCTGAATAAGTAGAGAAACTGACTAAAATCAATTTCTAAGAAATGCCAGTGCTATTGTTCTTTCTAAGGTTTGTCTATTTTAAACTCAATTCATAAGAAAACATCTCCTGAGCACCCATTCTGTTCCAAATTCTTGAGAAAGAGAGAAGAGGCCTGCACCCTGCACCCGGGTTCTCATAGTTTGGCAGGGGGATAGAATTGCAACAAATGACTGACCCCACCCTGCACTGAGCTAAGATCATGACAGAACAGTGGTAAAGGAACTTAGGAAAACGCATTTTTCTATCTACTTTGGGGGTCACTAATGCCCTGGAAGAGGTACTGAGTTTGAGATATCTTGGGGACTTTAATCTGGAGATATTTAAGAAGAATTGATTATGTGGGTCTGGGATCTGCAAAGGATTAAGGCTGAAAATATTAATTTGAAATATGTCATCATCATCCATCCTCAGATATTAGAGAAATGTGTACATGAGTATTTCACAAAGCCTATAACCTAGACTAACAATTTCATGAGAAGCTTTGGAGAAAATAGAGTGCTAGGATTGAGTAAAATTAAGGAATGCCATCTGGAAATGACATTCACATTTTAAAGGTACTGACAAGTCCTATAGTTAGTGAAGATGTAGAAAGAAAATCAAAAAGAAATGCTTGTTAAGGAAGCCAAAAAATGAATTTTAAGAAGATAAATATGATCATCTGTAGATATGATAGAAGTCCCGAAAGTTAAGAACTAGCAGGGAGAGTGTCTCACTCGGTTTGTTGTTCCAGAACCCGACAGAGAGCATGGCATATATCATGTGATCCATGAATATTTTCCAGATTAATCAGTGAATAAAAAAGTAACTTCTTTTATAATTAATTCTCAGTCTATTAAGGGACTATTAAGATGGAGAAAAAATGGCAGCAGTACAAGAAATCAGATAAAGAACATCACTCCATTTTGGAGAAAGCTTCATATCATTTATAGCATTTAGTACAAATTTAGACACATATTTTTAAAATCTGTAGCAGTGGTTTTAGTGGGAAGAAGGGAGAGTAATTTTGCTCCTCAAGTACCATTTAGCAATGTCTGGAGACATTTTGGGCTGTCACAACAGGGGCTGGGGTGTGGCTACTTGAATCTGCTGGACAGAGACTGGTGACACTGCTCACACCGTGCAATGCACAGGATAGCCCCACACAGCAATGAATTATCTGTTTTAAAATGGCACTGGAAGGGGGCATCTTATGCGGCATCAGATAAAGTGAGGTGAACAGACACATCTCTATCTAACACAAATGGAGATGGGGAGGAGGAATCCAATGAGGAAATGGTGTAGAAAACCAACAAATGTGTACTAGTCTGGGAGGGTTCAGCCAAAGACTAGAGCTCTGGGGATATGAAGTTCAAATGGTGCCCTACAGAGAACATGGCTTGGGAGCATTTCAAAAAGCATGAGGCTGAACACTACTGGGACTGTGCTCTGAGTGAACCTGGTTGGAGTCCACTGACTGAGACTACTGCAAGTCCTTGCCTCCTCCCTCTCGCCCAGGCCTCTTCAGTCCTCTCCACTATTCTACTTCCCAACCTAGCCCACTTGTGTGTGTGATCTCAGAACTGTGCTGAGCCAATATTGGGACAAAGGAAGAACACATTGTTCCCTTCCATTGTCAGCCTGATGCTGTACTTTACTCCCCTTACATGCATATGATTAAAGAGTTATTTTTTAAATAGCGCAGACCAGAAACATGTGACTTTTTCGTAGCTGTCAAAGAATCATGTGGCTTTTTAAGCCAGCCAGAGCCTGCCCGTGTGTCCATTCAGGAGCTCCTGCCCACAAAGCCATCAGAGGTGTATGTTGGCAAGCTTTGACTGAGAAGCCTTTCCCTTCAAGAAAAGAATTCCTAAGTCCATCTTTTCTGGAATAATCACTATTAGAAACAAACTTTCTAAGATATGTGCAAGTCAATTTGCCTTCAGTTCTAGAGCCAAAGAATGGTAGTGTTCATACCTAGGAGAACAGCCCAGGCTAATGAAAGCAAAACAAGACAATACAACACAAAGAAAGCGTCTTTTAGGAAATGCCAGGTTTGGATGAAAATCAGTAAGAAATCTGATGATTTTTGTTATATTTCTTTAAAAATTGTCATGAGGATGGGGATGATATTAAATCTTTATATTGCTTTGGATCAAATATATGGTGACAGAAGAAGGCTTGACTTTGGGTGGTGGGCACACCTTGCAATACACAGGTCATGTATCATAGAATGATACACTTGAAACCTACGTACACTTGAAACCTACGTAATCCTACTAAGCATGGTCACCCCAATAAATTCAATAAAAAACATGTTAATGGATACACAGTATAAAAAAGGAAAAAGGAAAGTTTATCAGACTATGCTGGGTGTCTTCAAAAACAAAAGAAGTAAGCAGCCTCTGGAGCAAGAAAGTGAACACTAAAAAATGTTTGGTACAAAAGCAGGGATGCAGAGAAATCTGACTAAAATGATGAAAGAATGCCAGGAAACCCAAGAGCAAGAGTGCAACTAAACTTCCCAGTAGAGGCAATAAAAATACATGTGACCAAATCAAATCTCTGAAAAAGAGAGCACATTTGAGAAACCTTAAATACAAAGTAAACAACAAAAGTGAAAGTGACAGGAAATGATCGTTATGGAAGAAAAGAAATAAAAACTCAACTCAAAGAACTCTTTCTAACAAAACTAAAGAAAGTTCTAACACACACACACACACACACACACACACATTTGCCTAAGGTTAAAAAAGAAACCAAATATGTAGAGTTTAAAGCTACACTAACCATCAGACTAAAATAAGATTCATTGTGGAAATAGTGCAAATGTGGGATTAGAGGATAATATATAAATATTAAGACATCAAAGAAGAAGAAAATAGCCTACAAATTGATAAAAGTCAGGCTAATATTATACTTTCTGAATAACACTAAGTACCAAAGGAAAATAGAGCAAGATGCATATATATATATATGTAAATGTATGATAAATATTAAGGAGAAATTACTAAAACACAACTGTGATGGGAAACTTGTATTTATACTTTCAGTCTGTGGCAAATTAGTATGTAAGAGGAAAAAATATGTAATTTTTATATTTTAATAATATTGAATTAATAGTTATGCATTAAATAGAATAAACCATTTCCAACATCAAATATTACTGCAATTTTTATAAATTATATTTTAATCATAATACCTGTCCCCTCTACTTGCAATGATTTTCATCACCTTCTCCCCATTTTCCAGCTCAAATTCAGTGTTATTTTGGCAAAATGACCCTCTGAACAAACTTTAAAAAGTCCTAATTTTGCCATGGATGAGTGACTTGGTTGGAGCATCATCCCTCACACCAAAAGATCGTGGGTTTAACCCCCACACAGGGCACATACCCCATCCAGGAGAGTCTAGGAGGCAATCAATTGATGTTTCTCTCTTACATCAATGTTTCTCTCTTTCCCCTTTCCTCTCTCTCTAAAATCAATAAAACATACTCTCAGGTGAGGATTTTTTTAAAGTCCTAATTTGTAGCATTTGCCAATTTCCATGGTGTCTATATTCCCACCATGGCCAGTTTCAGGCTACCAATGGTTTAACAACCAGCTGACAAGATTCTTGAATATATAATGATAGAGCTGGTGGAATTATCCCATCACTGAGAAATAATACCTTCACTGGTGAAGTAATTCTCTACTTACCACATTTCATTGTGGCTAGCTATTTGCATTTATGTTTTTATCGCCAGGCTAAGAATCACTTGAGGGTAGGGACTGTAACAACAAAAACAATAAGAATAACCTCATTGTTAGTTTGGTAAAGAAGGGAAGAGTTGGCTGGCAATCTTGAATCCTTGACAGAAAGACTACTGGCACAACAGATGGAAAAGACCAGCAGAAAAGACCCGCAGATAGCATGCTTTACTACTGGAGTTCGGCCTCCCCACTTGGAATGGAATCCCAAGTTGCAGTGCACTAAAGCAGACCCCAGGTGACTCACCAAAACTCTGTGCATTTCTAGTCTACATGAAAATGTGCCAGCTATTTACTATCGCTCCTTTTTTTCTAAACACACAACCTAACTTTATTATCTTTCTACAATAACCATTGAAAAAGCCATGAAAGACAACCTTAAGACCTAGAGCAGCAAGGCAACACATCCACTCCAGTCCTCCTGGATTGCGGGCTCCATCCTGACTACCAACAGGCTTTCTCGGGAGGTTGGAAAGGGAGCATGTTCTCAAAGGAAAAAAGACTTTGGAACCCCATTCAACACTGACACAGAGGAGAGAATCCAAAATCCCAACAAGTTCAAAAGTCTGCTCTATGAATCCCTGAGATTTTAACTCCTTTGCTCATCCCACCCAGAGGTCTGCCCTCTGGAGCCCTGACACAGTGTCATCTAAGGACTTCCCCGGTGTCCCTGATCTGAAGCAGAGTCAGACCTCTAAAGTGGGATGGAGGGATGACTGATTGAGAGTGGAAGAGCCTTGGACTCTCACCAGAGGGTTATATTTAGATGACCATTTGAGGATATGAGGAGTTTCATAGAACTTCCAAAATTTCCTCTCTGACACCATTTCTGTACAGCTGAAAAACAACTGCCAGAGTCAATCCAGGACTTGCAGCTCCCTTAACAACCAAATCAAATTGTTACATGGTCAATCAGCTGATCAATGCATAATTGATTGTGAAGAAGGCCAGAAATATCAGCAAATGTGTTAACTGTGAGGAGATATGGACAAAGTCAATGAGCAAATTGAAGCAAGGAAATTAAATGAATGTAATCAGAATTACTGTGATCAAAGGAAATATTTGGATGAATGAAAAGACCTAAATTATACTCGATTTTCCCCCCTGGAAAATCTTAAATATTTCATGATTAGAATTCTTGACATTTATTAACTACTTCCAGCAATCTCGTCTATGGACCTTGTTTGAAATACGCTCTCCTTCAACCCTCCATCACAACTTTGCATTTATTAAAATAAAAACCAAAACTTGAAACAGTATGCTTTCGGAAGTTGTCACAGATAGTAAGGTTATTTAACCAGTTACTTTCTATAAACAATCTTGGCCATATCAACAGACTACATAGAAAGAATAATACAATGGAGCGAAAGGCAGAGAAAGCCACAGAAGAAGGTGAATATTAAAATCAAAGTACATTAAAAAGTATGTAAGACCTTGGAAACCCAGCCTCACAAATAATTTAAAAATTAAACTTTAATAAATTATTCAAGTTATATGTAATACATATTATATGTGTATCTAACATATGTACAAAGTAATTGGCATTAGAAAATTTTATATTTTTGTGTTTTATCTTATAAATGTTACATAATTTCAAACAGGTAGACTATTGCCTCTCAGGAATAGAAGATACAGATACCCTGGCTGGTTAGAAAACAAAAAATAAAAACACACAAGCTTTACATCCAAAATATTTGTGCCTATGTATATGCAAACAGATACTATAATGCTATAAAATCTTATTGACTAAACATTAAAATACTAATGGCAAACAAGCTCCATATGGCCCTTTAACACCTTTTACTGTTCCTGAGTCATTTGAGCCTCACAGCACTGTCCAGTAGGTCACACAAGAATTAGCATCAGTCATATTTTAGAGATCGGGGATCTGAAGGTCAAATGAATGAGGTAACTTTCTGAGGTCACACTAATAGCTAAAAGGTGAAAGTGACATATGATCAGTGTGCGACCTTTTACATCGAACAATTTTGCCTTCCTTTGTATCAATACTGGGATGTGAAAAATAAGTTACTCTACAAATAATTAATCTTTTTTTCCTGAAACTTCCTAAAAACTTGTGCAAACTTTGTGCATAATGTACATGCATATTCCAGAAGAGTCAGAATAAGTTAAGCCAGCCCAATGAGTTAACTGTCTTTGACTGTAGAACAAAATAAAAACACACCTGATCTGAGTCTCATTTGGGTTCATATTTTAAGAACTCAGTTGCCTATTTGTGCAGACACACTGTGCTAACAATGAGGGAAGGAAAATAGACTTGCTCTTGTTTTAGAAGGTTGATATGGAAGCCATAATTCCTTGTTCTTTTAGAACTACAATGTAAAATTACCAATATTTAATGGGTGAGATGGACTGTTGTACATACTTTCTTTACACTGGGTTTTTATCTTTTCTTCTTGAGCTGTGGCCTGTCAAAAATACCAGGAAATAAACAAAAATTTAAAACACAGGTCTAGCAACAAGTCTAGAGTTTTGCTCTTAGTCAGGCCTGTAGTTCACGCTAAAAATGAAAAATGACTGCGAGGGACTTTCCAGTGGCTTTAGAACGTGTGGGAAGTTAAATTTCTCTCCTAAAATCTATAGGGTTTTTTAAAGATTTTATGTATGTATTTTTTTACAGAGAGGGTAAGGGAGGGAGAAGGAGAGGAAGAGAAATATCAATGTGTGGTTGCCTCTTGCACATCCCCTTCTGGGGACCCATTCTGCAATTCAGGCCTGTGCCCTGACTGGGAATTGAACCAGCGACCTTTGGTTCACAGGTTGGCACTCAGTCCACTGAGCCACACCAGCCAGCCTAAAACCTATAGTTTTGCTTCTGTATTTCAATAGTGTTGCAAACATGATTGTTAGCAGACAAGCTAGCTGGTTTTGGCTACAGTGAGAAAGGTGTTCTCTAATTCTCCCTGCTCTACCGTCTCCTTCACCAGTCCCTTTCAAAGGCAGCCAATTTGCCTCTTAATTTCTTCATGATAATTCATATTCTGCAGCATTTGTTGAGTGTCTTTTATCTGCCAGATATTGCAAAAGGCATTCCACATAGTTCATTATTATTTAAATATTCAAGCCTGCCTGTCTTCATTTTTTAAATGAATGAGAACAGATAGAGGCCTTCAATATTACTCATGGTTCATGGTTTTTCTCATTAGTGCTTTCCTCCTATTTTTTGTTTGCCTTTGCTTCATATCAATATTTTGATTCCTGTCATTTTCTTTTTGTAAACTTCAGTCACAATTTCTTGAGTTTTTGTTATACACCAGACCCAATACAACACTTTATAGACATTATCTTCCTTCACCTACTTGGCCTTCAAAATCCATAAAGTAGGCACTATTGCCCCCACTGTGCAAGTAGGAAAAATAAGACTCAAAGTTTCATTCATCAGAGCTCACACATTCACTCAGTGGCAAAGCTAGAACCAAGATCACCTCATTTCATGTCTCAGGTTTTAACATCTAATCAAACTAATATCTGGTTTGTTAGGTTATTGTCTAATACAGAGGCAAGCTACATAAATATGGATTGCAATTAGATACCTATGGTAGATATTCCTATAATAGTTTATACAAAAGAGGAATAATTCATCTACATTCCTTCAACAAATTACCCTCCCCATCACATCCTCCGACCCAGGCATGGTCCATGAGAATGTCCTAATGTCTTTCTATTGGCAATAAGAAAAAATGCACCTGGCTAACTAAAACATTCATAGGTAGTAACTTTGCACTCCCCTAGAGAGGGGTGGGGAAAGGATATTTTCTCCCTGCCAACTAAAATTTCAATTAGTACTTAGAGCAGATAAAGATAAACTCAAATTCTTTCATACTTTTCCCATTTCCTTTTTCTTCTCTTGAATCTTGGATGGACTATTGCTTTGACCAATAGAGTACAAAGACTCTATTGGTCAATGTTCTGCATTGTACTCAGATGCTCTGCAATTTCTAGGCCCAAACTTTCAGAGGACTGGATGCATCTGCCTTGGTCTTTCAAAGCCCTGAATCACCATGGAAGGTATCTGATTCTCCTTACAGAAAAAAAACTCATGGAGAGCCTGGAGACCACATGAAAAAAGACATAGGCTCAGTGGAACCCAATCTTTCATACACCCCCACCAAGTCTCCTGGCAAGGCTCCAGGCATAAATCACATTCCCAGGAAACACACTGAAATCTGAGATTTGTGTGCAGATCACTGAGAAGTTCTCCTAAGAGCGATACCTACAAAAGATAAGCAAAGCAGGTTGGGCCAAGGGAGAAGTTAAACTGTGACTCGGTTGTAACGGGTAAGTATGGAGCTCAATTGCCCTTGAAAGTTGTCCTGTCTTACCACAAAGTGGCATAGACATTATGCTTCAGCACGAAGGAGTCATTGTGTGCAGGTTATATCCACCCATTTAGTAGGCAGTGTGCCCTTGGACAAGAAGGCTCAGTCTTGAAGAGCTCTGGGCAGTGTACTACAGCCTCCACTAAATGGAGTTTCAGTGAAAAGCATTAGTCGATTGATTGAATTTAATTCATGGGGATTTCAAGAGGGAAAATGCTCTGGCAGAAAAGCTTCATTTCCCTTCATTCAGTTAGACCATCATTTTTAAAAGAGCTTACTTTTGCAATAAATGTTAAGTATACATTGTCTTATTTCTTCCAGTTTTTTTAAGTATAAGGAATACTAAGCATGAGTGCAAGGAAACTGTTCGTTAGCTGTGTGATCTGAGACAAGTCACTCACCCAACACCATACTGAGTTCCTATTGTGCCACGAACAGTGCACTGGGACAGGCTGAGGAGAAAGGCTACCATGACCCTAGGAAGATCAGGGAGGTATAGTCAGTGACCTTCTCAGACCTTCAGAGGCCTCATTTGTAAGGTGGAGACAATTCTATCTGTCCAAGTTTTAGATTAAATTTTTTTCAGCAGTTAATAATTGATATGGGTAGCCCTGGCTAGTGTGGCTCAGTGGATTGAGTGCTGGCTTGGGAACAAAAGGGTGCAGGTTTGAGTCCCAGTCAGGGCACAGGCCTGGGTTGCAGGCCAGGTCAGGGGCCATATGAGAAGCAACCACACATTGATGTTTCTCTCCCTCTCTTTCTCCCTCCCTTCTGCTCTGTCTAAAATAAATAAATAAAATCTTAAAAAAATTAAAATAAAAAAATAACTGATGTGGGTAAGTTCTACAAAAATAATAAAAGACTACAGAAAGTTAAGTTGTTATTATTGTTGTTATTCTGTTTTAATTTTTTAATTTAATTATTGTGTTGCTATTCCTAATAATAATAACATTTATTTCCTGCTGTAAAATGTCTCATATAAAAATAATCTGTGAAAATTATATTGATTATCTTAAGCACACATTTAAAAATAAATGTAAGAGTTCAGTTTATTAAAATTAAAAGATATCTTTTCTTTAGAGGGCTTTTATTTAGGAGTCTATGCAAATCAGCTTTCATTGTTCTTTCTTTTCTGCAAAAGGGTAGTCTCTTTAAATATATACTGCTAGAACATAAGTTGTATTACATTTTTGAAATATGTTCTAAATTAAAATTGACAAGATTCTTCTTGCAAAACCCACTCCAAAAGTTCTCTTCTGACACACACAGTCTTCAAATTAATTTTTGTGGATATGTAGGAAAGTCAAATTAATGTCAGTCTACTAGTAATATCATGTCCAAAATCCTCCACATCCCAGAGTTCTTTCATTAGAGTCGGTTCTATTTTTATCCTAATTAGATGTATAGAAAATCAGTTACAGAACTAGATAGACAAAAAAAATTGAGTACGAGTGTGTCATTCAATGAGAAAACCTGCATTCCACCTACTCTGACTTCAGACAACTGGTAATGCTGAGATCACACACTAGGCTGCACACACCATCACTGTCAAAATTAGGGAAAAAGGAATTATTTGATGGGTTGTTTTTAAAAAATAATTTTCAACTTCAAATGCCGTATAGCAGCTGTGAGCTCTTGTTACACTTTATAGTAAGAGCTGTGAGCTCTTGTTACAATTTATAGTAAATTATTAGATGCAGGTTTTGATGAAGCAGGGCCTTCTCTTTAGTCCTTGCTGTGCTCTGTGCAGCTGGCCTCTAATGCATACGGTTTCCCTTGATTCAACCACGCAGAATCCTGGCCTTCAGAGCATTCGGCAGAGAGTTTTCCTAAGAACTGAATCCCAGCACCTGCCAATGACTCACTTAAGACAATGAATATTTGATACAAATGGGATAAGGGACATTTTAATTATCCATGAATCCTGGATATTGTGAACATAATACCTTTATCACTGGCTACCCAGAAGCTTATCAAGAGTTTACAGAAATAAGCACTTTCATGTTCTCTTATTGGAAGTAAAAAGTTACTCAAACACTTTCTTGAGCATTTAACAATTCAAACTAAAATTGAAAATGTACATTTGATTTGACCTAAAAACTGTATGTTCGAGCATTTCTTTTCAGAAAATTATTAGACTTTGCACAAAGCTACGTGATGCTAACTGAAATATATTTGTATACATTGGACATAAACTTAATATTCATAGATAGCAGATGACATAGCAATACAATGGGATATAATAAAGCCATTAGAGAAATTAAAGTATATCTCTCTATGTATAAAGATCTGTAAGTAGTGGATTGAGTGCGGGCCTGCGAACCAGACAATCGCGGTTCGATTCCCAGTCAGGGCACATGCCTGGGCTGCACGTCGGTTCCTTGCAGGCTAACTACCAGCAGGGGATGCACAAAAGGCAACCATACATTGATGTTTCTCTCCCTCTCTCCTTCCCCTCTAAAGATAAATAAATAAATAAAATCTTTAAAAAAAAAAGATCTGTAAGTATTATTACTAAGTATAAAAGATGGAAAAGCAAGTGTAATTTGATCATTCTTTCATTTAGATGTATATAAACAAACATATGCATAGAAAGAGTTTAGAACTATAAATGTAACTGTTCAATGATGGTGGAAACTCCTACATAGATTTTATATATTTCCTTATTATTAGATTTTTATGATGACCCTACATTATTTTATTATTTTATAAAACATAATTTATTCACTACAAAAATACTTTGAATGAAACCAGGGTGTACCATGTTATCTTAGTTTCCATGAACTTGTGAAGTTAAAATGTTAAGTTCCCAGATCTATGAAGAGGTGATATAAGACAATCAAAAAGTGCGTCTAAGTAAAACTGTAATAAATCATGATGACAATTGCTAACATCTAGTGCTGTGCTAAGTGCTTCATATAGTTTAACTTTTTTGTATTCAGAACTACCTAAAAGAGGTACTGTTTTTATGATTCTACTAACAAAAGTACTCTTATTATCCATATTTTTACAAATGAACCAATTAAGATTTAAATACATTGAGTAACTTTGTCAAGTTGTCGTAGCATCAAATGCTTAACTAAATATATCTGATTCAACAGCCAGTGATCTTAACCACTATGTCACACTATTTCATTATTTTATTATATAAGGTGTGGTCAGGAAAAGAACAGCCACTCTTTGCGTTCTAGATATGGCATTTATAATAGGGATTCGAGGTTAAACAGTTGGAAGAGCTGCAGGGAAGAGGTCAGAGAAGCCTCCACCAATATCAAAGTCAGAAGGTCAGGGGCAGGTGGTTCTTAAGAGCTCACAGAAGCTTCAACATTTCTTAATAGTCTCTGGAAAGATTCCATCAACTGTCTCAGTCTGTAGTAGGAGAGCAGGTGCTTCTCAAGAGCTTGTTGGGAAGCCTCTATGACATCCCACTTCTGTTCACACATCTGGCTGCAACTGCCTCTGCAGGATGCTGGTTTTTCTATTCTACCTTCCAGTTTTATCTAGTACCACTTATTGGCAAACTCTAAGCTGAAACAACACAAACAAAGGATTTGGGGAAATACAATTCTTGGTGAATCTACAGGGCTGAAGTGAAAGGGGAGGTGGAATGCTGATTTAACAACAGGTAATCTAAAGTTATTGATTTGTGAATATTACATAAATGTGTAGATATCTATAGCTATAAAACCAGAAAAGTCCAGCTATTGTTAGTATAACAAAAATGGTTTGCACAACATCAATGTAACCTGACAGCCAAGGCGAGTGGACTGGAATGTGCATGTATTAACAATGATGACTTCACTGTACTAGTCAGTGGGGACAGAAGACGCCACTTAGTGAGTATGTGTACTGTGGGGCCAACACATTAAAAATAACTGAGCAAGTAGCACAATGAATCCACATCAAATTTTGCATTAAGTTTGAACGTTCCTCCATGGAAACTACTAGGAGAATCCAGAAGGCCGTAGCTATGAGCAACTGGAGATTGGCAGCTTCATCAGGAAAACACATACCTTCATGCATCACGTCAAGCTTGTGCAGAGTTTTCTGGCTGAACACCAAATCACCCAGGTGACTCAGGCTCCCTATAGCCCAGATTTGGTGCCCTGTGACTTCTGACTTTTCCCAAAACTAAAAATCCCTTTGAAAGGGAAGAGATTTTAGACTATCAGTGAGATTCAGGAAAATACAATGGGATGGCAATTGGGAGAACTGTGTGAGGTGCTTACTCTGAAGGGGACTGAGGCATCACTGTTCTACGTACATGTTTCTTGTATCTTGTATCTTTTTCAATAAATGTCTATTTTTCATCAAATATGGCTGGATACCTTCTGGACAGACCTCATAGGTATATAGACACACACAAACTTACATACATATATACATTTTACATATACATGTGTGTGTATATATATGTATATAGATATATGCACACAGTGTAGCATAATAGTTAATTAAGAACATTGACTCTGAAGCCAGATGGCTTGTGCTCTGACCCTGGTTCCCCATTTACTATCTGAATGACTTTGGGCAAGTTGCTTAACATCTCTATACCTCAGTCTTTTCCTTTTTAAAATAGGAATAATAACATTGCCTACTTCATAGGGTTATTGTGAGGTTTACTATAAATTATATATAGCTTAAAATACTGTCTAGCAAATAGTAGTGCTGTATAATGTTTTAATCATTATTCTTATATCACTTATTATTTTATATTACATAATAAAATCTATTAGTATGCCAGGTCATGAAAAAGTTCACTTTTTTGAAACAATGTGCAACAAAAATTCATCCTTTTAGTTTTTATTGATATTTAGAAATAAATTCAGCCATGTTCAAAATAACTAATTCGTGATAGTTTCTGATATTTTTATTCATTGTTCTTCATAGAATTTATTCTGAATTTTATCCTCCATTGTCCCATTTATATATTCAATTTGGAAGGTAGTAGAATATACATGTAAAAAGAGGTACTTAAGAAAAGGAGGAAGTCGACTTACACTTTGTATTGCTTTATTTCTACTTCTCCCTTCCCCTTTTAATATTAGCTTCTTCATTAGACTTTACTTTTAACTTATTTCAATTATTATTTATGATTATTGTATAATTCACCTATAAGTGGTTTTTATATTTCCTATTAGCTGCACTTTCCAATTTCCTTAGGAAACTCATTAACTATGATTATATGTGTGTGTATGTGTGTGTATTATTGCAATTCTACAATTTGCCCTTGAGTAGAAAGCAAAGTTGCCCATGTGAGAAATAGTTCAAATGCAAACCAACGCTTGGAATTCTGAGCATCTGTCTTATTGTTTGTTAAAGCCACGAATTGTTTTCACTATCCAATGTATCTTAAAATGAAGGACAGTTCTTTTCTAAGAAGCAACAGTTGGACCTAGATTTTAACCTCTGGAAGTTGAATTCCCTCTATTTGAGGTGTCCCCCAGTGCCCTCAAAACTAATTTCAAATATGTCATAAGTTTCTAGTGTAGTTGCTCTTTCAGTCAGTTGATCTCTCACTCATCTCTCATATTTACTGAAAAATATCCACCCTCACAATCCCTCCCCAGGAGGGGGTCTCCAGAGCCCCTCTAATTGAATCTTGTAGATGCTACACAGCTTGAATAGTTACAACAGACCATTTCAAACTTTACCAACACGTTTGCTGACAATTCACATATCCATTCTCTCATGAAGCATTGATGAGCCATAGACAGATTTCATTCTTATGCAGCTTTGAGAGATTAAATGAATGGAGGTAATGTCATCCCCCCACACAGATACATGTGATTACTTCTAAATCAAGCTGTTGATTTATTCTTAATATTCAAAAAGAATCAGGAGATTAATAAATGTAGTTTGCATGCCCTTTGAAATTGTGGCAGGTTCTCTTTTGACAAGCTTGATAATGGATTTTGGAATGCACAGGAAAAAAATTGCTAACATTTAAAAAAATCTATACTGCTAACCCCCATAAACTCAGTTTTCAAATAAGCAATAGTTTAATCTGCCACAACAGCATTTAACATTTATAAAAATTTAAAGCATTAAAAATATCTTCCTTTTTTATTGACAGCCCTAGTAGACACACACACACACATTAATACTTCATTTATGTTTATATCATTGAGAGCATAAACAACAGTAATTCCACTAAATGGAGATTCTTGAGTTTCCACATTATTTACATTGAGCTCATATTTCAGTATCATAGATAGCCTAACCTCCCACTATACTTGCTTCATGACTATGAAAAAGACTAAAAAATGATTCAAAAATACATTTCTATAAATAACATGTCTCTGTGATTGGCCTTCTTTGAGGTCATTTACTCCAGGGTTAATCCAATGTCAAAAACAGCAGGTCAGAGTACAGTTGATAATGGAGGAGAGAGGACACATTCAAGATCCCCATGGCCCTGCTTCCTGTCCAGTCTTTAAAGTGAGCCCTGCGTGCAACTGCCAGGTTCCAGCTGCAAGTCCTCAGGTATTCATGCTCTCCCGGAGCTCTGCAGGCACTGCAGCTGGAGATACGTGATGGGCGGGACTGAGAGCCCCTGTGCATCCTGAGGGCAGATCTCGTAAAGCTGACTTGCACCATGCCACTAGGAAGCAGAAACCACAGGCTCCAGTCCCACTGATACCTACCACAGAGCCCCACCCTGACCAGGGCATTCTGGTGCCACCTAGGCTCTCCCACAATATTCCTGTGTCCCTTGCTGTGTGACTTCAGAAAACTTGTTTTGCCACTGCGCTGGTTCCTGAGCCCTTGGGTCTCATCTACTCTGAGTGGCATATAACTGCCTAAGATGGGTCATTTGAATCTGTCAATCCTCAATTGGCTATAACCCTGAACTTACTCCACTTCTAGCTGAGGTCAAAACATCTATTTTTCCTGATTGCTTATTTCTAGTCAAAAAACTCTGGATTATCAAGAGCAAAGGTGTGTCCCCTGCTTACTATATGGCAGGAGTTCTGCTTGGAGCTTGACAAGCTCTCTTTTGCTATTCCTCATAAACTCATATGAGAGACCCTGAGTGCCCTCATCTTACAGGAGAAGATGCTGACACTCAGGGATGGGGAAGCTTCCTGAGTCACAGAGCTAGTAAGTGACAGAACCAGGCTTTGCACATGTCAGGCTGACAATGGCTGCCGTTTAAATCACTTCACCAGACCTCTTCTTACCAGAGAGATGAGCTGCTTCAACTTGGAAACCGAACCAGGCAAATTTAGTACATCCGTATGTTATTAAGAGTATATTCTATATAAACAAGAGCGTTTGTCAATACTGTGTATGCACACACACATATGTATACACACACACTATTATATACCATATATATACACACCATTATATACATATACACTGTTATATATATACTATATCTATATAAAGATAAAACTCAAAAAAGAGAGAGATTTAGCCTCAGAAGCCAAGCTGACACTACTGCCTCTTTCTATGACCTTCCACTGCTCAGTCAAGGACTCTAAATTCACTCCCACTTATCAGCACAACCTTTACTCTGAAATCACCTAGTTTCAGGAATTCAACTGAGCCCACTTCACCACAATCCATGCAGATCTGTCCTTCGCCATCAGCTACGTGTTAATCAAGACAGGAATGTCCAACCTGGCCAACCACAGTTGGGACAGAGGTTCGGGACAACAGTGAACAGAGCAGTATGCTTCCTCTCGGTGGAAACATTCTGCCACACAGATTTTTGCCTCCTTGTACATCCCCTCCCCCAGTATGTTCCCCACAGTGCAGCCAGTGTTCTTTTCAAAGCACGGATATGATCCTGTCTCTTGCCCTAGAACACTGCTCCCTCCCTACTACTAGTTAGCTCACCATTTCTTTCAGATTTCAGGTCATATTTAAACAATTCCGACCATCATTTCTTGGGAGACCTCCCCTAGCCTTTCTGACCTTGTTAAATTTAAAATCGATCCTTTAAATTATTAAACTTAAATAATTTAAAATATCATACGTCCTTAGAGTACCATGAACCTCTTCATAGGTCATGCTACGAGTTGCAATGTCATATTTACAGCAGTTTGCTTTTCTGTTTCAGCATCTCTCTAAGCTTCCAGCATGGTGCATGGTACCACAGAGAGACTAATAAACATTTCTTGAATGAAGATAAGTGATCTGGTAGAGTGAGTAATAGTGGAGCAGGGAGGGGACTTCAATTTGCATTTGTACCTGGACACAGTTAAATATGACTCTAGTGACCAATACATACAAGCTCATTAAAGTAAACAGTCAATAAAGGGTGACCTTTATAATATAAAAACCATAGTTTAAGGCCCTGGCTGGTGTAGCTCAGTGGATTGAGTGGGTTGTAGTCCAGTTCCCTGCAGGCCAACTCCCAGCAGGGGACGCACAAAAGGCAACCTTACATTGATGTTTCTCTCCCTCTCTCCTTCCCCTCTAAAGACAAATAAATAAATAAAATCTTTTTAAAAACCATAGTTTATACACAATCCTGGAAAATATTGTGAGATATTGTGTGAGATATGATAAAGAACAAGTTGTCTGTCTTATAGTTAGGAGACCATCACTTTGATAGTTGCTGTTTTACGTTTTGTATCAAATTAACAGGCTAGCCCTGGCTGGCATAGCTCAATGGGTTGAGCACAGGCTTGCAAACCAACAGATAGTGGTTCAGTTCCCAGTCACGGTACACGCCTGGGTTGCAGGCCAGTTCCCAGCAGGGGACACATGAGAGGCAACCATACATTGATATCTCTCTCCCTCTCTCCTTCCCTTCCCTTCTCTTCTAAAGATAAATAAATAAAATCTTAAAAAAAATTAACTGGCTAATTATACTGTGCTCAGGACACCTAGTAGTCTTTGATTATAAACTAGTATGATACTTTTCAGGGAAGTATTCTCTCAAGGAAATATGCCTGGTGGCTATCTTGCCTTGAAGGTATTCAACCGGAGTAGTGTTTGGGAGAATATTTCTGCTTGTTTCACTGCTTAACCTCCAAGTAGAGATGAATCACCAGACACTGTTCTTTCACTAAGTCTGTACATTTTTGTCAAGTGAAAACCCAGCATCAGATCACGGTTCTCGCATGCTCGCAACAGTCAAGACACACATTCTAGAGACTCTTTTGTTTCTCCCCTTTCTACCCTTTTACATGGTGATAATCAGGAAAAATTGATTTTGTTTCTCAGATTGCTAAAATCCTCCCAACACTTTTTTCAACACTGTTGCTGCATAAATCATTGTAATGTTCCCCTGAAGTGAATTGAAAATTAATTTACACGACCAAGATGATCCTCCTAATAACAGGGTACATGGAATGGGGAAATTGGAAATCATTACCCAGCAAACATTATCTGCATTATTTTTGTAGCTGCTGTAGATTGCATTGTAATAGAAAATTAGGAGACCGGCTGTGAAGAAGTTTAAGAGGGTCCCCTGAAGAGCGTCTGTTTTAAAATTGATTCTTTAAGAAAGCATTAAAAAGCTATTGGAATTGATTGCCTGCTAATATAAAGGAAAAACTCTTTGCCACCATTTGAGTTAAAAAAGAGCATCTTCATTCATGCATGTTATTAAAACTACTGGCCTGAAAGCCCCTGTAGAAAGATAAAGGATATGGATGGGATATTAAAACGGCAATCTTTACCTTATCTGGGATTTAAACTTAATATGTTGCTTTTATTAATTTAGCAAGAACCATTAGTTAGGATGTCAAAGAGTGGATTTACAATTAAAGTGCTATAAATGGTACTATCTTTAATAAACAATGGATCAGGAATTTTTCATTAATCTTCCAAGCATGAGGTACACCCCTATAAAGAATAAATCCTACATTTACAGTTTTCTTATAGCTAAGTTTTTAGAGCAGCAGCAATAAAAGTCATAGCTGATAACACCCCTGATTAGCTATTGAAGCTTTCTCTGAAATTGGGTAGTGGCCAATCAGATTGTAGCAGTTGGCCAGAGGAAAGAAGACGGCATTCGCTGTCTTAAAAATATGTCTTTTGAGCTTAGAGAGGTTTCCATGGACCTGAGGCAGTGGCCATAGTTTGAGAAATGATATTGCAGACAGATATACAAATACGTAAGTGAGCCCATTAGGGTGTCTTGACACTAAATTATTTTCTTTTTATAGGCTTTTGATTTTTACCACATTCTGTGGAAAATTGCCTTGTCTCTTTTAATACATGATAAGTAGGACTATTTAACAGCAAGGAATAATGAGTAAGAAAAGCCTTTTCAAACGTAATACATTATTTTCTTTCAAAGTTATCTCAGAATTAGGTTAAACTTCACCCTCACACCAGTGACTCCCTTTATCTCTCTCCCCCAATTTTAATGGATTGTGAATAATGTCTACACAGATGAATACATCAGAAGAAATTTGGTAGAGAAATAGTAACATAGCTGTAAAGCACGTAAACAAAAATTGCATTCCTAGAGGGAAAACTATACCCTGTACCACCTGGAACCCATCCTCCTAGCTCTTACCATCAGACCCTCGGTGATGCAGTAGAAACAGGCTCACAATGAGGCCCTGTGGGTTCCTCTGCTATGAACCCTTCAGAGATATTGAAATGAGCCTACCTTTAGTATCCTGAATTCTGCATTATTCTGACTAGTCTAATAATACATTTTTTATAAATCAGCTTCAAATATCAACATGAAACCTTAAATGCTTTTTGGACTAAGTGCCATGACAATTATTCATTAAATTATATTTGTTAAAATGTGAATAATAAAATGGCAACAAATGCATATCTATCAATAATTAAATCTAAAAAAAACAAAATAAACTAAGAAGCAGACCAGAAACAGACTCATAGATACAGGGAGCATTTTGACATTTGCCAGATGAAGGGGGCTTGGGAGAAAAGGGTAAAAAAAGGTGAAGGGATCAAGAAATACAAAGTGGTGCTACAGAATAGTCCTGGGAATGTAAAGTACAGCATAGAGAATATAATCAATAATATTCTAATAGCTATGTAAGGTGTCAGATGGGTACTAGATTTAATAGGATGGTCACTTTGTAAGTTATATAATGTCTAATCACTGGGGTATACACATGAAATGAATATAATATTGTATGTCCACTATAATATAAAAATAAAATTGTTTCTTTAAAATTTTATAACTATTTTATTAATATTTTAATTTTAGTTCCCTTGGTTTGGTAAATAAATTACATGGCCACTTTATTTATAAATAATTTCTGAAACATATAATCTTTAGGTCATTTGTATAGAACCTACAGCTATTTTTGTCAAAATAGTTAGGTTTAAAGTTAAAAGAGCAAAGACTTTATGCTTTCGAATAAACTCAATTTCTCCGCCACCCATAAAAGTCCTTAAAATCCAGGACCACAGCTGCTCCACAGTTATTATTATAGATATTTAATTTTGCTAAGATCAGTAATAAAGATAATTTGTATAATTATATTATTAAAATGTAAATAAGTAATGGAGGAAATTAATAGAAACAATTAAAATTAATATTATCTTTGTTGATTTTTAACACTCCCAAATTACAGAAATCTTTTTAACTTAGTTAAAAAGATTTTAATGACTAAAATAAGAGAAAATTCTCCAGTACTAGCTCCACAAAGGCAAACATTGCTGACAGATCTTTGTGTAGAGATACAAAAACAGAGGCTTATTAATTTTCAAAACAGGTCATAATATTTTTAAGACAGTCTTTTCACTCTGTTGCAGAAACCAGAAAAAAATAGCAAGCATAATTCTATTTCCTTATTATGTCTCTGCTTCTGTTGATAACAGGGGAAGGACAAAACAGCCTATGCTGGCAAAGGGGGAGGCAAATGCAGGATGTCCAGCCTTTCGGTGTCTCTGTGCCACACGGGAAGAAGAGCTCTTTTAGGCCGAATGTTAAATACATTGCCACATGTAATCACAAAAAAACCTCCTAACATTTCAAGTAAACTTATGATTTTGTGTTTGGCACATTCACAGGCATCGTGGGCTGTGCAGGTTGGACACCCCTGAGACAGCATATGGTAACCCCAGAACAACATACATCTCTCTTTGTCGACCTCTTGCAGGTCCAGGTCCTATTGGAGCTTCCTATTTAAAGCCCTCACCAATATGACTACTATTAGACACCACACTGAAACTACAACTAAAATAGAGGTGAAAAAAGTGAAGTTGACACAAATACTTGAATTTTTTAGAAAGCTCCAAAATCAACAATCTAGTGTCTTATTTAAATTAAAGGTCTATTTATCACGGGGATGCTATATGCCAATGAGTAGTACAAATAATTGATAGAAGTTCACTAATGCTTGTGATAAAGACAATAATTGTGAAAATGTAAATAAGCAGTAGCAGAAATTAATGAGAATGACAAAATGTGACGTAATCTGTATTAATCTTATTTTATTATTGATTTCTACTTTTGAGATTATGGAAGTCACATATAGTATAATATAGAAGATATTTGTACAAAACTATTTTTAATGTGAGCTCTGGAATTTTCTTCTTTCATAACAGTTCTCACTATTTAGAAATTGGGATTTTTCTATTCCAGCTAATATGGTGGAACAAATAACCTCAAACACTGTATCTGTTTGCTGCCCAAATAATATTAACATTAAACTAGGTAATAAAAGTGTTTTCTACAATCCCTAATGGTGGAGAACAATGGAGAAAGGCAGATATTTACAGTCTTACTGTCCTAAAATTAAAATGGAACAGCAACCATTTTAAAAGTTGGGTTGTTTTTCATAAAAAATTAAATTTTATGAGTACTTTTTAAAGACTCCATGTTCCTCACTCTTGAAAGAGGCAAAAGCTAGAAACTGGTTCTATGATGGTAAGGGATGCGAATGTCAGCAAACAGAAGCCATATCCTTCTAGAAGAAATTAGTTGAAAAATGATTCTGAAACTATCTCCACGTATCCAAAGGCCAAAGGGAGGGGGAAATGAAAAGTGAGATCATCTGTTTATCATATGTCCCACTGAGAGTTATAGCTCTTGTCCTTCAAAAGTATAAGATATTAGTTGGCAAAGAAAGCATCTAAGTTAATTTCTTAATAAATCCAAATTGCTACTCCACTACAGGTACACAAAAGGGAAGGCCAACAATAGTTCACTGGAAAACAGAAAATATATATCTCTTAGATGAACTAACAGAAGTGGAAGGAAGTCGGGAAATGAAAAAGACAGAAAGTTAGCTTTATCTTTCACAGTTTTTAAAAGTAATAAAAGATTAAATAGCATTGTTTGTATAAGCTTCACCACTCCTTAATCTTTACAAAAGAGATGACAGGACATTGAAAAAGTAAATAGTCTTCACCTTTATCAACTGTTAGTTAATTTCAAATAAACAGTGGGCACATCAGCTGAATTGCTTACACCTGGGGAAAGGGAATATATACAGACACACACACCCCTCCCCCAACATACACAGCAAAGCTGATAGAATATCAGATATTCCCATTTGATACTGAAAAGTCTGGTCAGGGTCAAGTTTCCCTAGAGATGTTTACAATGAGACGTGCAGAAGTTTGAAGTCTCACATAGATTATCCTTTTTAAGAAAGAACTATTCTTACTTTTCTCCCCTTAATTAACATGTTAAAAGAAACATTTCAATTTGAAGGACTAGCTCATTGAAAGGACATTCTCCTTAATAAATTATAGATCTCATTCTTCACCTGTCCTGACCAGATCTGGAAACTATTGCCATGTCACTGCGGGCCACTAGAGAAACCGGGCCCCCACCCAAACTGCAGCTCAGCAGCCGTGTCATAATTCCCTCCACTGTGGTGGCAGCCGTCAGGAAGAATTATTTGAACAGAAGCATCTCAAACAGATGGCCTAGAGACAGGTGAGAAGTGGGGAAAAAAATCACAAGAAGAAAATTGCAGAAGTCAAGCCCAGACTTCATAATACAGCCCTACTCTGTAGCTATGGAATGGAAAGGCAGAGTTTTCCTTCCTGTGTGTTAGCCAGACTTCTTCTACCTCTTTGGTCCATGCCAAACTCCCTTTGGCTGCCTACATGACTACCCCAGCTCTGTCAATGACGAGAGACAACATATCTTTATTCTTCCTTTCCCAGCAGCCAGATCTTCAGGTAGAATCAACCCTGGGCTGTGTTAAACGAGAGAAATATTGTCTTCTAATGCCCTTCCCCTTTTCTCCTTTGTTTCTATAATCTGGATCAGCTTCCTTAGCTGTGTGCCCTAGTTTTCTTTATCATTCATTCTGACTGTGGCAGACATGAGAATGTGCCTTGCAAGACTCCAACCACAGAAACTTAATTGACCAAGGGGCCAACCTGCTGCCTCTGAATCCACCACCATGCTGGCTAAGCCCAGGCATCCCACATACTACTTCTAGGATGTAGCAGGGATACTAACATGGACTCATTTCTGAGAGATAAAAGTCATCTGAAGGGACCTTTGGCTCAGGAACTACGCATGGGACTTGCCAAACTTTCTTACATCCATACTACACTACACAACTTTTCCTACCCTTCCTTCCTCCTTCCCCTCTCCCTCCCTCTCTCCCTCTCTCCCTTCCTTCTTTTTTTCCTTCCCTCCCTCTCTCTTTCACATGAGCTAGGCATGCGTCATGACTTGAAAGCTCTCCCAGCCTCCTCCTCCCACTTTCCCTCTAATCTACCTTTTATGTCTGCTTCTTGAAAGACCCACCCAAACTAGAACTGTGTGCCTCTACCCCTTTACTTATCTTGATCTGTTCTGTGATATATTACTTGATAGTCTGCGGAGGACAAGCTGCTACAACTTGAGCACCTAAAGGTGCCAAGTGTGAGAAAGTTTACAGTCAGTTATGTAGCAAAATACATTGGTACACATGAACAGTGATGCGGAGCAGAGACCCAAAGGAGAGAATTCAGAGTCAGAAGCTCTGATCGTGTTGCTCATCTTCAGATCCTAGGAGACTGAAGGCATGCACAACATTGCCAGAGACATCGAGGACAAAACATAGTAAATGGTAACATTAACAAAACACGCCAGAAGTACCCCTAAGGCAAACATTCTTTTCCTGCTCACAGACAGATTTTTGTGTCAACTGCCTAGAACAGCACAGAAGATATACACTGTGCTTCTTACCAAGATCTGGATGGTAACTGTGAAGAAAGGGACCAAAACTGTCAAAGAAAATATGATCATGAAACTACCAGCAAACTTTTTCTTAAAAATGCCAGTTAAAGGTAAAAGCATTCTCAGTTGGGGACCCACGCAAAAAGAGACAGGGGGCCATGTGTGGTACACAGGCCACAGTTGTAATGCCTGGTCCAGAGCAGTGGTGACCAGTCACCTCTGCTCAAGGGCCAATTCAAGGAAACATAAAAATGCTACATTTATATTTTATGCCAAATAACAAATTATTTCATAGCAGAGAAGTGCATATTGGTACGGTTTCGATTATGAACTTCATGCAATAGGAAAGTTACTGAGAGACTCTGCATTCTTTTGAAGTCATTAAAATGCTAAGTATCTTAGTATATTTGAGAAGTAGGAAAAAGGGAGCTGTCTGGCCTTTGGCGCATAAGTTCTCTTCAGAGCAACATCGTGGAACTCAGTGGTGCCCTGTAGCCAAAGACCATGGGTTCTCATTGGAGCAAATAGTATCAATACTCTCATTGGTCCTGCCATTTCATTTTATTTTCAGCCAAGAGTCTACCCTTCCTCTCTTTTCTGAAATTTTGGCCTCCACCAGCCAAAATTTGCTAAAATCATGTAGTATTTGTTCGTCATTAGATAATGATGGTATAGTTATTTAGTAAGTATATTTTCTGTATGATTAACTTTGTTACACAGGTGATCTAACTTAACACAATGAGGTTTTTGCTATTATGGATGGTAAAACTGGACTTAGAAAGGCAATATGATTTGACTAGATTCACAGAATTAATCTATCTATAGCAGGCTTTTTTGTGTTTTGCCAGCACACTACTCTTTGCCTTTCTTCTAAGAGTAGAAGAACCATTTTTCTACTGTTCATTCCACATTGGATGGGATTCTGGCAGATCCGTCACTTACATGGCCCTGCTTGTCCCTAACCTAACCTAGCAAGTGCAAGGAGGTCACAACAGTGGAAAACCAGGGTGAATGCAGTGATTTTTCTAGGAGTGTCTAGGAGTGACCGTGTGTTCTTTGCAGGACCAGGGCCAGGACAATGGGTATGAATGCTGGGAGAGAAATCATTTCTCTGCTTTTATAATAGCAATATGAATCCCATCTATTTAGGGTACCAGCAACCTTCTTTATCACAGCACAAACACAGCCTACTGGTGAATGAAGCCAGTATTGAGGAAAGCAGACCTGAGAAATGGAAAGAAAGTCAGTGATATGACACCTGCTGAATCTGGGGGTAATTGAGGTAATGCCCAGGCTCACCCTTGCCAGTATCAAAAGCCATTAAATACTCCTTTTGGTAAAATGAGAGTAGAATTTCCATTAATGAACAGGAAAAGTCCTGATTAATATAATACTAGAGTCAGAATTTAACCCAATCCCTCTGATCACATACTAATTACTAAAAGTCTTCATTAAAGACAAATTTGAGATAGGAGTCATATTATTAATAGTATAATAAAGATGGAATGTAGAAATTGGACCTAACTGACCTGTGCAAAGCCTCAATCATCGTAGTTAGCATTTTTGTTATAATTACATTTTTATGTTTTTCCATGAATATTTTGATGACAAATACTGTACCTTATCTACCCTTGTAATTCTTCTGCTGAGCCCAGTTCCTAGGCCTTAGACGTGCTCAATAAATATCTTTTGAATAAACAAATGTTTATAATAATTTCCTGTAAGAGAATGCTACCTTTTACTTCCATTTAACTTAGAACACTGTTGTCCATGATAGTTGTGTGTCCTAATCTCTCACTTGCCTCAACTCTTTGCTTAAACGATCAGTCTTATCTGAGAGGTTTCCCACAGTGGCTTCTGATACAGTGTGCCCTTTTCTGTCCATCACTTTTCTGTCCATCTTACCTTAGTTTTCTTGATAATGACTATTATCTACAGGAATATTTATAGTTTATTTCCTATCACTTTCATTAGAATGCAAGTTTCTTGAGAGTAGTGCCTGACATATAAAAGGCTTTCAGATATGATTGAATGACTGAATATTTACATTGTAAACAGTATAACTGAGAATAGATTTAATTTCACATTTCTAATTCTTTCTAACATATTTTAAATACTGATTTAATTTTATAATTAAAACCATAACTGTTCAATGTAATGTTTATATATTCCAATGTAATGAGTATATGTTTTCAAAAACTATGAAATATACTTTTAAGTAAAATATTTTGCCACTTTGTGAACTCTGCCTCTAAAAATCTTTTAATAAATCCATATTGTAATCATATTGATTAACACAGTATTGCCTCAAGACGACCTGCTAAATCAGCTATCTGTTTGCTCATCTTGTTGTGGTAATGACATCTTAGCCTAGATTAACTGTAATAATATACTGAAACATAGTGAAATCTACATGTATGTCATGATTGATCCAACTAAACTAGACATAGGTTATTTTTTTTTAAGATTTTATTTATTTATCTTTAGAGGGGAAAGAATGGAAAGAAGGAGGGAAATATCAATGTATGGTTGCTTCTTGTGAATCCCCTGCTGGGAACTGGCCTGCAACCTAGGCATGTGCCCTGACTGGGAATCGAACCACAATCATGTGGTTCACAGGCCCATGCTCAATCCACTGAGCTACACCAGCCAGGGCTAGACATAGGTTATTTTTTAAAATACTTTTTTAACTTCGATTTTTAATACAACCAAATGCAACTTTCTACATTCATCAGTTTGTAAGGAAATGTAGATATTGACCCAAAGAAATAATAACTCACCAGTAAAATTATATTTTGAAAAACTGTACATTTTAACAATAATATATATTCATGTAGGAAAAACTCAGATAAAAATATCTTATGATAGAAAGTGATCATGAAAAGAATGATATCATGACAGATTAACTAGAGTACATATATAATTTTAAGTATGATTTCATTAAGCTCCCACTTAGATTATTTTCAAATAGAGTGTCGGAAACGGCGGCAATCATCATTGTTCCCCCTCTCCTAAGATTTATGTGCCTAACCATCTATACGCATAAGCATTGCTCTTATTGGGAACCTTTAGGGCTACTGAAAATGACATATTAGGTATTTTCCCATGAATATCATGAACTTTAAAAAAATACTATACTGCAATTAGGATATAAATGAGTGGTCCTGAGTAATTATAATAATACCAGTGCATTGTCTTTTGCTCACCCCAAGTGTCTGGCTCCTTGCTCTTTATCTCTCCCCTATTAGAGAGAATAGCTGTGGTTTTACACAGGATGGACCTGGCGACTTGAAGCATCCAGATGCCAACTCCTGCTTTAACAGAAAAAAGGGAAAAAAACGGCACTCCTTCTCAAAGTAATGTTTATTTCAGAGAAAACTAGTGTTGGAGCGGAGATTAAAGGAGCGATATTGGGGCCCTGGCCAGGTCGGTCAGCCGGTTAGAGCATCATCCCGCACATCAAATGTCTGCACATTTGATTCCCATTCAGGGCGCACACCTAGGCTGTGGGTTCAGTCCTCAGTCTGGGCACCTACAAAAGGTAATTGATCAATTTCACTCTCTCTCTTTCTCTTCCCCCCCCCCTCTAAAATCAATAAACGTATCCTCGTTGGAATTTTTTTTAAGGAGCCATATCAGGGAGGAAAGAAGCCAGGCTTCCATTGGATTTTCACCTGTAACAAATAGAGATGACAAGTCTTTAAAATACCAGTTCCTTGGAGAAAAGATCACTCCATTATTTGAAAGGTGTAAATAAAGTCTCACTTCACACTTTTCTGTGCAAATGAGTGATTGGACTGTAGTGACCATGCTACTTCTTAACATGGAGTTTGGCCAAGTTCTTCTCTCCTTTTGCAGAGAAGGGATAACTGATATTCACACAATAGATGGACTCATGAGAAATATAAACTGAAACCCTGAAGTGTTGCAGATCACTCTGTCTGGTTCTAGGAATTGTAACTCTACCCCCTGTGGCTAAGGAGGAGTCAGTGACCTCTGGAATGCGAGCCACAGGAGACAAAGCTTGTCTCTGGTAGCAAATGCTGCCTCAGTTTCCTCCCTGCCCCCAAAGCTTGGTCAGAAGTTCTTGATGGGTAAGACCCCTCACAGTGAAGGGCCATCATGGAAGGACTTGGGGGGCTGCGACAAAGAGGGAGCAAGGGACTCCCCCCACCGGCTTTGACAAAGCCCAAGTCCCCAGGTTCTCTGGGAGAAGTGCTTCCTGGCTCTAATCCCCTTAAGCCTGAATGCCTGATGGGGAGGGGTGCAACTCCTTGCCTTGCTAGAGTGTGTCCTAGAGGACAATCTGGGATCACAAAGACTTCCTGATAAACCTGTGAAATCTGCTCTGCTAAGAGTGCTTTCCTTCATATGTTAAAGGTTCCATTAGGAAACTCTAAAACTCTCTGCCTGACATACTCTGACTCAGACTATCTACTGTTTGATCCTTGCCGCCCTGTATTCTTATGTATTACAACCCAATAAAAGCCCCTGGAGGAAGGGGCTCAAGGCCTTTTTCCTCTGCAAAACTGGCCACCTCTCCTCCCCAAGCAGATTATGTCTCAGTCATGTTTACTCTCATCGGTGGCACACAGGGGGACTTTCGAGGAAAGTCGCCCCCACACTGAAGGTTGAGGGCAACAAAGTTTTATGTGTATTACATTAAAATGCAATTGTTTTTTAAAATGCAGCATTTTATATAAAATTATACATACAGTATGATTAACCACTTGAATATAAAAAATGACCAGAGTTGACCAAAAATGACCAAACTTACTTGTTTTATGCAGATCACACTAAATTGCTGAATTTGTAAATGCCTCATTTGATTACCTAAAGACATCTACCTTTTTCTGATCACTTATCCGTGTGTTCCATAGAGGAAAATTTCCCAGTGATACTCACTTTTGAATCAAGACCAAAAGAAGAACACCAAACCATCATATTTATAGATATGTTCAAGAAAATAGATTATTTTCTTGTATTTTGTTTCTTTTAAGAAAAATATATCCTTCCTTTTCTTGCTATTCTAATCATGAATTGCAACTCAAATGGACTCAGCAATTTTTACCAGAATGAATTTACCCACTTGTATCAAAATTCAAGTTCACCATTTATTTCTCATATTCTCATATTCTATATATCTATGTTGGCATACATGCACTAAGACTGAAGTATTTTCCTTCAGCTTCTCTGTTAATTCCCACTAAGAATTCCTAGAGTTATTTTGCAGCTATTCTTCTTCCAGTGTAACTTTACTATTTACATAAAATATTTCTTTTTGACTGCATATATGTCTTAAATAATGCCTTTCTTCCACCTTCTTTGAATAACTATGTTCTTCCACTACTTAATACTTGAATATCCCTTTACTTGCCAGTTCAGAACTTGCTCCACAATTCTTATTAATGCCACTATTATAAAATGAGGTTGTAGCCCCCAGATTAATAAGTAATGCATCATAAAACTGAACCTAACAATAGGTGCTTAGTCCTTTGCTCACATTCTCAAAAATGTTTCCATTAGCTTGCCGTCAGGTAGTTATGCCACATTCCAATTAACAAGAGCAACCATCCTCATTTTAAATTCATTAACACTCAATCATCTCAGTTCCCATTCTAGCTAAAATCATCTTAGTCAATACTCTTCCACAGAGCCTACAATTCTGAGCCATGTGTCAAAAGCTAAGAGCATCTAGGGACAACTGTCATCTACAGACTACTTTATTGGGAACTCTGAACAACTTCCAACAACAAACTACGCAACAAGAAATAAAGGACAAAACAATGTTTGGAGAAACTCAGATAAAAGATTCTTTAAAATTAAAGTGAAACCCACACATGAGCAATCATTTGAACCCCTTAAATTGGCCACTGATAGTTATAATACCAGTTATTTTTAATTAAAAAGCCTGCATTTTAAACACTAGGTTGGTATCAATATAGTTAATGAAGGAATGAGAACAGTGACCTGTTTATGTTCACTGGCAGCTGTAAACTTCATCTCCCACCTCTCATCCCAGAACAAGATCAGGTGACCGGCAGTCAGTGCACCTGCCCCCTCAAGGCATCCGATATTCCCCTCCAGCCTTAGCAGTAATGACCAGAGTCCTCATCAATCTCCTGGGCAGGAAATAAACCCTCATTGGCCTATAGCTTTAAACTCATCATATTCTCTCAACTTGCAGGCCCCTACCTCATGACTCAGCTTTCCTCTCTTTGGATATTGTTCAATTCCCTATAGGATACCTCTATTTTAAGAAATTGCTTCATCCAATACTCATTATCTTACTATTTTCTTCTTTCCAGTCCAATCCCTATCATTCAAAGAGCATTATTGGAACGGCTCTATGTGTAAACTGTGACCCTCATGGATCTTCTAGTCATGCTGAAGTTTAAAAATTTAACCAGGACTCAAAAAGAAGATAAAACAAGCCTCTGGATTTTTAAGTACTAAATGCTGTATTTCAAATGTCAAAGACTAGGCCTATTGTTCTTCACCTTCCCAGGAACAGGTACAGGCATTGACATTTTTAGAAAGCTTTCTAGGTTATTCTTTTTTATTGTTTATTCTATTACAATTTTCCCAATTTCCTTATTTTTTTCCTTTTGCCCTCCTCCACCCAGCCCACTGCACTCACCACAGTCAATTGCTTCTCCATTGTCCATGTCCCTGAGTCATTCATAGGTATTCTTTAACTAGTTCCTCCCCCTCCGTCCACTAGCCCCTGCTCCTCCCCTCCTATAGCTGTCGGTCTGTTCCATGTTTCCATGTCTCTGGTTTTATCTTTCTTATTAGTTTATTCTGTCCATTAGACTCCGGGTCATATGGTATTTGTCTCTAGGTTATTCTAATGTGCAGCCAGTGATGAGATCCATCGTGCTGGAAATTCTCACTGATTGACAACCAGGTTTCTGTTGTAGTTTATGAAATAAAAAAGGTGAAGACACAGATGCTAACCCATTGTTTCTCAAATTTCAATGTGCACAAGAATTATCTGGTATTCTGTTAAACATACCAGTTCTAGGCCTTAATCTGCAGAGAATCAGATTCCACTGGTCCATCACAGTGGACCCAGAAATTGACCCTGATGATTCTGGTGCAGTGGTCACCAGACCATACTTGGAGGAAGGTCACTCAAAATTCATTTGGGCCCCGGTCAGTGTAACTCAGTTGGTTAGAGTATCACCCCATAATCGAAAGTTTGTGGGTTCGATTCTTAGTCAGGACACATACCTAGGTTGCAGGTTCCATCCTTGGTCCAGGCATGTCTGAACCCTGGTCTGGGCACATACCAGAGGCAACCAGTGAGTGTTTCTCTTTCTCCTGCACTCTCTCTCAAACATAAATATACAAGAAAAATGTCCTCAGGTGAGAATAAAAATTCAATTAGTATCTAGATATGGGGCGGAGATACTTTACATCATAACAACATAGCCCAGAATCAAGAAATCAACAAAAATATCTTGAAAAATTTAATTGTTTTATACATTTACATTACTATCCTTGTATTTCAATATTTGACTAAGACTCATCTAGGTAAAATAGGTTATCAAAGTCACAGTTTTGTTTTATAATCACTAGATTGATGTCTATAGCACTTTGAAAATTATTTTCTCCTTATTTCACTGCTGGAATTATACCCTAAGAACCTTGAAACACCAATTCTAACGAACCTATGTACCCTAATGTTCATAGCAGCACAATTTACAATAGTCACATGCTAGAAGCAACCTAAGTGCCCATCAGTAAATGAGTGGGTCAAAAAACTGTGGTGCATTTACACAATAGAATACTACACAGCAGAAAGAAAGAAGCTCCTACCCTTCATGACAGAATGGATGAAACTGGAGAGCATTATGCTAAGTGAAATAAGCCAATTGGTGAAACACAAATACCACATGATCTCACCCATAAGTGGAAACTAATCAACAAAACAAGCAAGCAAAATATAACCAGAGACATTGAAATGAAAAACAATCTGACAATAACCAGAGGGGAGGTGGGAGGGAATAATGAGGGGAAAGGGGGAAAGGGTTGTCAGGAACATGTATAAAGGACACATGGACAAAAACCAAAGCAGGGTAGGATCAAGGGTGGGAAGTGGAGATAGCTGGGGTGGGGGAAAATGAAGACAACCATACTTGAACAACAATTTAAAAATGTGGGAAAAAAGATTTTATATTTTTAGTTCTAATTTACATGTGAAGAAAATTAGGCTCAGAAAATCCAAATGACCTGTCCAAGGGTACTTAGGTAATGTGTAATAAAGACAGCATTTGAATCTAAAAAAAAAATTATTCTCTCCTTGGCATCATTTTGACTTATTTAGAAATCTAAAATTGTTTACATTCACTGTTTTGAAAAAATAGAATGAAAAATATGAAAACAAAGAGAGACAGGGAGAGAAAAAGGACTTTAGTAGTACATACATGTGTTTATGTGGATGTCTTTTCCTTTTCTTGTTTTTAGGGGGATGGAGGAGAGAGGGGTAGCAAAAGCCAACTTGAAAGTTTTAACTTTAAATTATTAAAGCTTTCAATTAACGTATGCATAAAATAAAATTCCGTGACTCTTGTTCATTTTTGCTCAATGTAACCAAATGTTCTTAATCATCTACTAAGAAGATTGTTAAAAACATGACTGCTCCCCAAGATAGAAAGCTTACATAAACAAAAAATATGAAACGAAGGCACATAGTCATTTTTTCCATCAGTAACTAGTTAGAAACTAAATGTCAATGTAGATGTAAAACGTAACACTTAACAGGAAAAAAATCCCATGCTATAAAATGCATAGCAATGTTAGCTAATATGTAATGAATACACTATAGTTATCTTCATTCTATTTTTTTAGACAAAAGATTCCTTAATGACATCAATAAAAATTTATGTTCATTCTTTTAAATTTTTTGAATTTTAAAATTGAGAACAAGCATTTTACGTAGTCAATTTATTCCCTGCCTCAAACCAAGGCCTGAAACCCATCTACCTTAAACCACCTGAATCCTACCCCCCGAGAACAGGCACACCTGCAGAAGATCAAAGTTCTCATTGACCTTGAGAAGGCAGCAGTTTCAAAGGAATAATCTCATTTAGTAAAAAGAAAACCATATGCGAATCAGCATTAACCGCTCTTAGCCCACATCAGGGATGATGGCTCCCTTGGCACCAGTCTGAATTTTGAGCTAAGGAATTTGGCCTGAGCTTTCTCGAGCTTAGCCAGGACAGATTGATAAGGAGGTGCAACATTAGCTTAATCAGTTGTGCCATCTTTCTGAGTTTTTCTAAATATATTCCTCATAAGTTTGCTTTCAATAGAAATACAGAAAGGATGTTTCAGACATATTATTTTACTTCTGAAATCAGTGCATTAGATAGAACTGAGCTTGGCAAGTACAAATAACAACAATTATTCACACTTTTATTGAGTGCCTACTCTGTGCCAGGAACTAGCTGAGTTGTGTTTATTATATACATATATATATGTATATATATATATATGATATCCGAAATAATAGCTCTAAAGTAACAGTTGTCATCTCTGCTGTACAGATGGGAAAATAAAACTGAGTGGTTTTTTTGTCCCTGCATATTAATTAAAAGGACAACAAAACACTTATAATACAATAATGTTCCATAAGAACTAAATCACATTTTTCTACCCTCTGTTCTGTGCTTTCTAGACTTTATGTATTTATTTTTAGAGAGAGGAAGGGAGAGAGAAAGAGAGGGTGAGAAACTACATTGATCGGTTGCCTCTCACACGCTCCCAACTGGGGACCTGGCTGGAAATCCAGGCATGTGCCCTGACTGGGAATCGAACCAGCAACACTTTGGTTCACAAGCCTGTGCTCAGTCTACTGAGCCACACCAGCTAGGGTCTGTTCTGTGTTTAAAGAATAAACAGCTAGATATTATTTATTGTTTACTAGTGTTAGGCACTATTCTAAATGCTTTACATGCATTAATTCCTTTAATATTTCTAATAACTCTGTGAGGAAGGTACTGTTATTATTTCCACAAGTGGTGAAACTGAGGTACAAAGAGGTCAAGTAACTTGCCTAAAGTCTTGAAGCTGATAAATGATTTATTATTTATTTATTGTGATTTAACACAGGCAATTAGTTCCAGATTATGTGCTTTTAACTATGATTCTACAATTATATTAATAGGTTACAAATAGCTATTTTTAAAATTTAGTCATTAAAATGTACAACTACATGTTCCAACTATGTACATCAGGGTTTATCATAACAACACAGAATGTCAATATCAATGTGAGTAGCTTTAGTTGATAAAAAGGAAGACACTAATCCTCTACCTGCCAAAATTTGGGCAGGGGACACTTTAACAGACATCAGAGACATTGTGCTGTATAAGTCGACTCCTGGGTTTTTCCTAGAAGCCAAGAAATTTCAGAGAAACAAAGATTTCATCCTAAGCGAGGGTATTTCTGCAAACCCCTTAGTCCATCTCAACAGTACAACAAACAGCAAATGGGGGGAGATATAGATAAACAATATTGCAGTGCACGAAGTGACACTTTACATATAATTTTAATTAAGTTGCCTTTTCTGAGTTTTAGTATCACAGTTGTGATGCGTGATGATAAACATAATGAACTTTACTGGAAATAAATGCATAACACTTCACAAAGGGGTAGAGAACTAACGGAAAACTTTACAACAGTATTGGTTTCAGGTGGCTTTGTCAAATGGGACGCAGAGAAAAAGAGATGATTATCATTCTGTCTTGTGGGAACTGGTCGTGATGTAATAGCTTGAATTCAGAGATGTGCTCTATAAAAGTCCTAAGACTTGTTAGCAAATAATGATTCCATCAATGAAAAACAAAACATACCTGCAGGTGGAAGAAAATTGTAATATTCTTTTACTTCATAGAAGAAAAATGTCAACTCTGAATCTGAACATACGCACTGCCCAGACTTTAAGTGTTGAGGTGCTGAGGAAAACGGAGTCTCTCTGAGCTCTGGCATTGTTCCCTTTCTCAACCCCAGTCTCCCTGCCTCTTCTGGGAGTTCAGCCCAGGACAATTACAGGGTTGCTATCACAGCAGCTGTCCCCGTTGCATGGTGCTGATTTTCTGCATGCAAAAATGTGGACTCCAGAGAGATATGACAGTGTGAGTTAACATTTAGTATGATTCTAGTCTTCTAGGGAGACAAAGTGTTATAAAGAAAAAAGTACTGAGTAGACGTTCTTTCCTGATTGTAGTTCTAGTTTTATTTAACCACTAATACCCTGAAATGAATTATTTATATGGAATTAATGAAGTGTACACACAAACAACTTAAGGAATTTTTAACCCCAGCTTCTGATCCGTATATGTATATTTAATGAATAAACAGAAAAACAAGGAAAATGGCAAAAGGTTTTTCATTTAAAGTAAGTGTATATTTTTCTTAAATAGAAAACATGATTTATAAAATTTCATATTCTTCCTCAGGCTATAAAACATATTAAGATGACTTTTCCAAAAATAAGCCTTCCTTTTTTGATCTCTCAGAATTGTCAGATCCACCTAAGAAGAAATTTTTGCCTTTCTAAACTTGACTGCTAATTACCCTGAAAACGGGCTTTTATACAATCTTTTAGAAACTTTCAAAATGCTTCGTATTTGATAGATAATTAAGTACTCATTGTGACTACTTTTAAAGCTTGGTATCACAACCTAAATTATTTTTTTGAAATATAAATAGTGCGACTTAGGTGGCATGGTTCTATTGAAAACAGCTTGCCATATGCCTTTGATTTCACTGAGAGACGAGCCATCTGCCACTACATTCGATAACAATTCCAAGAAAATGTAGGAGGAAGAAGAGCAGGAGGAGGAAGAGGACGGAAGATTGTGATCAAATGCAGGAATGCTGGCCTGATGTTCAGTCTAGGATCTGGCCTGGTACTAGTTGGGGTCACCTCCAGTTAGGAAGTCAAAGCCAGACAATTATCAACTGAACCCTTTTCTGTAGGTGATGAACTGACTACAATGCAGTTCACTCAGCGTGATTATTGATACAGGTTTAGAAAGAAGTCTTTGATATGAAAGTAAAACCCAAACGTCCTAGGGCAATTATGTTTTAAAGGAGTTTTGGGGCAGGGACTGGAATTAAAATGGAATTTGCATATACATAATGAATTTATTTGTAAAGATTACTGACTTCACGGTTGGGAAAGAGAAAGAAAAAAATATCAAGAAATTAGAGACTTGGGGAGGACTTATTTATATTGAGAAAAATATCTAAATCTATTTTGTCAAGTGTGAAATCAAGAGTCTATTTTAACTCTACATAAAAAAAAATACTCTAATCAATCCCTTAAGATGATTCCAGAATAACAGAACTAATTTTTCTAGGGAACATAAAAATAGAAATCTTTCTCAAATGCATCGAGACAGTGCCCTCACAGTCAATATTTTGCCAAAGAAATTTTAAAAAGCAAAATAAATTGTAAATTTTACAGGAAAAATGTTTATAAATAACTGTGTGCTTATTTGGTTTTGTTTACTTGAAAGAGGAAAATATTCAAATACTATGGAGAAAATATTGGCTGGGAGAATATCATATGAACAATGCTGCTGGATTTTGACCAATTTTTTTCCTTGTGTAAGGAAAGAAAAACACATGTTACTAAGCCATAAAACTGATTTTGAGAATGAAATGCAATTCTATTTCATAAATCTATTACAAGATAGTCCCATATCTATCTTGTGAAATATATTTAGAATATTTGATCCCATAAATTCAAAGGAAAAGATGTTTTCCAAATAACTGAATTTCCAGTACTCTTCTAAGAAATAAAATTTGAGGGAAATATATGCAGCTCCTCAAAAGAGACTAGTTATAATAAGTAATTTTATTTGACTTGTTGTACCAACTCCATGTCACCATTTATTGAAAGCATTTAATGGGCATCTAAAAAGGCATCATAGGAACTATGAAAAGAAGCTAAGTAACAGATGGCATTTATACATTGCTTCATAGTTTATTTACAGTATGTTTTTTACCTACTTTACCTATAAAATATTTTTTCTATTATAGGGATAAGAAAACTTGGGCTTTGCAGGCTTAATCCCTGCTTAAGTCAAATTGTGAATAAGAGTTGGATTCGAAAGTGAACTTAGGTCTTATGATGCCATATCAGAGCTCCTTCCCTCTCAGTCAAAAATACTAGTGCTTCAACTTTCCAAGCCTGATGTACAGTCCCATGTAGTTACCCTCATGTTTTCCATCGTCTCTGAATGGCAGTGCTTTAGAAACAATAACATTTCAAGGTGTTCTCAGCAACAGACACCTCTATAAATTAAAGATTTAAGAATTTACTAGGGAAGTTACAAGAGATATCTTTAGGTTACAATTTAACACAAGCTAGTAATGCGATAAGCTACATATGTATGAAATAAATACTATAGCAAACAATACACCCTTGCTGATAAAATCATATATTACTATATTGGAGTTATAATTTAATCAGTACAATTAGATAATCAGACATTATGTAACAGGGTTTGCATAGAATAAATGTTGTATAATTTGCTTATCCAAGTCAAATTTGTGCATATAATTTATTAAGTATGTTAGCATAGCACAACAGTGTTAGAATTTTGAGTTTTAAAATGAATAATCATTCTTCAAATTATACATAGCTCATTTGTGGAGAATGCCTAATTTCAGAAACTCCTTTGTTGCTGAGGAACTAGGACTTGAAAGGCAGAGGACAGTTCAAACACGGGGTGTCTCCCGGGGGGTCTCCAAAGGCAACACGAGCGGGACAACATGAGAAAATTAAAGTAGGCTAGATTTGTCGTGGGGGAAAAAAAATAAGTCCTTGACTAATGTTCCTCTGAATCATATCACATCTTCCACTTCTAGAAATATATAAAGCTACTAATAGGAAAATAAAAAGCAATGAGAGCTGAGGAAAGACAAGGAAAGTAAAGCAGATGATAAAACTCTTCTTCACAGTACAATTCTTAGGAAGTAAAATTGAGCCAAAATACCCCAGGACCATGAGACTGTGGTTATGTCCAGTAGGGATGGGAGGACAGGTTTGTGGATGGAGGGTTACAAGAGTCTGGCTGAAGATCCTGATCCACCCATGGTCTATACTCAGAAACAGGTACCTAAAGTATGAGGGAGCGCTCCTTTCACTTTGTCAAGCTACGTTCATAAAACTTTGTTTTCTGTGTGCTAATATATTATTCAGCGCTCTTCATCAAAAATCACATATCAAACACGAGGTGAAATAAAATGAACTCCAAGATCTCTTTTAGCTCTAACAAGAGAATTTGATGATGAGTGAAAAGAGCCTAATTGTATATTTAATAAATTAAAAGGTGTACATTTTTATTAAAAATTCATGATTTGGGGACTCTTGTATTCAGAGGGCAGGAGAGTGGGTAGCTCAACTCAAACAACCAAATTTCTGCTGCATTTGGAAAACAATTTTTGTCCCTAGATAGTGGATGCAATTTTCTCAACTGATACTTGTTTTTAATTCCTCCTTTCCCCTTGCTTCCCCCACCCCCATTTGCCCGTTGCTCTTTTTTTCACTTACTGGCTTAGGAATTTGCTTGATTCTTTTCCTCCACTTAATGACTATGTTTTAAAAAGTATTTGGCTAGATGCCTAGAGGCTCTTGGGTGTTGGGTGCCATATAAACAAAATTAATTACTAATTTCAGTGCCAATATTAGATCACTGGCAATGAGTGGTTAGCTAAAAAAAAAAGACAGTAGTGAAAATTTCAACAAATACTACCCTTTTTAAAGTAAGTCAAAGATATGTAAAAATTAATATAAATTATTCTACATTTGTAGACATTTACATAGTGTTTATTTTTTCAAATGTTCTCATATACATTATTTCATTTGGTTGTCAATAAAACTTTGTGTGCTTGCTACTACAGATATTATCAACCTCATTTTACAAAATTAAGGAACCAAGCCTCAGAGCTGTTGAGCTACCATAAACATTTTTTTCATTCACTCAATACATATTTATAGAAAACCTACTAAGTGCCAGATGTCACGGTAGGAGTTGTAGGGTGACCAACCATCCCTGTTTCTCCAGAGATGAGGAATTTCTTAGGGTGCAGACTTTCAATGCTATGGTAAGACCACCTGAGCAAACTGGGCTGGCTGGGCACCCTGACACCATGCAGGACATCTTAGCAGCACATGTGGTTTAAGTCACGAAAGAAGCTATATTCCAGGTAGAGATCGCTCTGTCTCTTACATTATATCCTTTCCTCACTCAGGACTTCTCTCTGGGCCCCACCCCCTGCTCTCTACCTAAAGTTCTCTTCAGTGTTACCAATGATCCCCGAAGTACCAAAAAGAGTCTCCCCAACTTTTCTGAACTATTTAACATTCAGCCATCTGATATCTCATTGACTTCATTTTTCCCCTTGCCTTCATCTCTCCTTTAGTAATGTTCTATATTTTCCCATCTAATGAACTTCCATCATTGAGCACTGATGCCCAAATTTATAACCATATCAACAATGATACAGATGTGTCTGGTAGAAAGAGCCCTTCTCCCACTGGCCTTCCCAGCAAGTACTAAAGTGAACCAAATCTCAAAAAAAAAAAATTATTGTTTCCTCTGCAGCCAATTCCTCCTCTCCGTTCTGTTGTCTGGCAACATTCCCCAGTAGCCAAGTCTGAATCTCAGTCGTCATTGGTTCTTTTCACCACGTCTAGCACATCACCAGTTTTCAGCAAGTGGTTCTTTAAAAGTTTTTACAAGTTCTTTCTATGCTTTTCCTGCTGTTACCACCATAACTAAGTTCCTCTTGATCTATCCTGGGTTACTGTTCTAGTCTACTTGTGAACCATCTATACCTGCCCCTCCTCCTCTGGTTTCCTTCTTTACCCAATTGAGACTACGCTGCTCCCAGGTGAGAGTGCATTCTGGTCTTCATTCCCAATGTGCTTTGTATGCACCCTATTCTCCAGCCAAAATAAAGTACTTGCTACATAGTCCTTTCCTCTCTTTGCCTTTGCTTATGTTATTCTTTACATATGACATATTTTCATCTGCCAAAATCATTTCATCTTTCAAGTGAATCTTAAATTTCAAAGTTTCACAAAAGGATGTCCCCACTTCTTCCTTTGGACTCATTTCACTTTGCACTCCTGAATGATTCATCTCACCTGCTTTATATTATAATTTTTGTGTCCTTTTCTTAGTCCTCCGACTAGACTGTGCACTGCTTGAGACCAAGGTTGTGTCTGACTCATTCCAGAATCCACAAGCATTAATTAAGTTTCTATTAAAGACTGCATTGACTTAACTCCTCTCCCAATTCTATCTTTAAAAATGTATTTTGTGCTTCAGGCCAAGATGGAGGCATGGGCGGAAACACTGTGCCTCCTTGCACAACCAAGTCTAAAGACAACAAAGATTTAGTAACAAAAACGCAACCAAAACACAGAAAATTGAACAGTACAAAAGCCCAACAACAAGCCATTCGTCCAGACCGGTAAGAGGGGTGGAGTCAGCGGCTGGTGGAGAGGGATCTCCCAGGAAAAAGCGACCAGACTGGACTGACCCAGGAGCACGGGCAGTAGTTGGCGGATCCCAGGTAGAGTGGCAACAGGCACACCCAGTGAGGGTGCAAGGAGGCTGGCTGACCACAGTCACACTTTCACACCAGGTAAACCAGATGAAAAAAATGGACAGTGAGACAGACCTCGCAATGCAGGGCCCCAGCGACAGGAGTTAAAGCCTAAAAGTACCAACTGGAAAAACTTTCAGGGTTGAGGTGCTGGGAGAGGCTCCTAAGCTCACAGAGAGTTTGTTGGAGAGACCCACAGGGTTCTAGAGGGTGCACGAGCCCACACATACAGGAACCAGCACTAGAAGGGCCCAATTTGCTTACAGGAAGCAGCAGAGGGGACCAAGATCTGAGAGAGAGCAAAGCAAACAACATTGCCCCTCTCTGACCCCACCCCCACATACAACATCACAACCCAGTGACCTAGGTTGCTCCACCTTGGTGAACACCTAAGGCTCTGCCCCTCATACGTAACAGGTTCAAATGAACTAAAACATTATGGCTCAAGAAAAACAGCTCAAAGCCCCAGAGCCAATACTTCTAGGCAACCAAGAGATAGCCAACCTTTTAGATGCACAGTTCAAAATACTGGTGATCAGGATGCTCACAGAACTGGTTGATTTTAGTCACAAATTAGAAGAACAAATAAAGGCTAAACTAAGTGAAATGAAGGAAAAGGCACAGGGAACCAATAGTAATGGGAAGAAAACCAGGAATAAAATCATTCAAGTGGACCAGAAGGAAGAAAAAAATGACCAAACAGAAAAGAAGGGAGAAACAAGAATTCAAAAAAAAAATGAGGAGAGGCTTAGGAACCTCCAGGACATCTTTAAACATTCCAACATCTGAATGATAAGGGTACCAGAAGGGAAAGAGGAAGACCAACAAGTGGAAAACTTATTTGACTAAATAATAAAGGAGAAATTCCCCAATCTGGCAAAGGTAATAGACTTCCAGGAAGTCCAGAAAGCTCAGAGAGTCCCAAAGAAGTTGGACCCAAGAAGGAACACACCAAGGCACATCATAGTTACATTAGCCAAGATTAAAATGAAGGAGAGAATCCTAGAAGCAGCAAGAGATAAGGGGACAATCACCTACAAAGGAGTGCCCATCAGACTGTCAGTTGATTTCTCAAAAGAGACCTTACAGGCGAGAAGGGGCTGGAAAGAAGTATTCCAAGTCATGAAATCCAAAAACCTACATCCAACATTGCTCTCTATCCAGCAAAGTTTTCATTTAGAATGGAAGGGCAGATAGAATGCTTCTCAGTTAAGGTCATGTTGAAGGAGCTTATCATCACCAAGCCCTTATTATATGAAATGTTAAAGGGACTTATCTAAGAAAAAGAAGATAAAAAGTATGAACAGTGAAAGGATAGCAAACTCAGTTATTAACAACCACACCTGAAACAAAAGTAAACAAAGCAGATAGCTAGATCAGGAGTGGAACCATAGAAATGGAGATCACATGGAGGGTTAGCAACAGGGGAGTCGAAGGAGAATAAGGGGGGGAGAAGATACAGAGAATAAGTAGCATAGATGGTAGGTAGAAAATAGACAAGGGGGGAGGGCAAGAATAGTATGGGAAATGTAGAATCTAAAGAACTTGAGACACATGGACATGAACTAAAGGGGGAAATGGTGGGGGAGGGGTGTGCCGGGTGGAGGGGAATGAAGGGGGGAAATGGAACAACTGTAATGGCATAATCAATAAAATATATATTTAAAATATGCATTTTGTAAATAAGCCATTTTGGAAACTTGAAATTTCGTGTGACTTAAACAAACATATAAAGAATGCATAAACATTGTGATTTTTTTAAAAACCCTGAAACACCCAAGGATTATCCAACATCAAGGCAAAATTTCCGAGTACAGAGGCATTCCCACCTGCAGCATTCCTGTAGTGCGTGTGCTTGGGGCTACACACGTCAGCCCAGCCAGCTCCTTATCAGCTCCCCTGCAGAAAAGGCCGCAGAAGCAGAGCTATTCCAGGGTGGGCCATCACTTGTGTTCAGCACATAGACTTCAATTGAGTAATTTTTCAGATGGTTGAAATTGAATTGGTTCTGTACTGTGGAAAGAATGCCTTTTTGGGGTCTAAATTGTTTCTCTCCATTTAGAGGGGGCCATGATGTAAGTCTGGGATTTATGCAGTTTGGGAAGTATAAATATTCAGCTTTTAGGACAATCCCAAAAGAAACCCATCAAGTTGGGGCCTTAAAGAGTTTCAGTTAATTAACTTGGAATCAACGAAAACATTGGAACGAAAGGTTAATTACAATGTTTGTTGAGTCTTTACAAAGACAAATTTCACAAATAGCAAAGTTGAAGAAAATTAGAGTCATTTTTCATGTTTTCAAAATATTCTCCTCAAGGCTTTGGGTCTGCATCTGAGAAGAAAAACCAGAAATTGAAGAAAATCATGTTATATCTCACCTTATTTATTCACTGTCCCTCCCTTTTAAGGCTGTTTGCCATGGTCAAGTTCTTTGAGCCATGCAGAAACGTTTCAGGGACTGCCACTTCAGCCAGAGCCATCAGCGCCCAGAGGACTGAGACTGCGTCATTGCATCTTAATTAGAGCTGACTCTTTTCCCTCATTCTGAGCAGAGTTATAGTAGGGAAAGGGGGAGATGAATGAGTGGCCCATGCATCTGACATCTAATATCTGCTCCTTCAGATTTGGGGTTTGATTGAGCATCTCTACCAGAGAGTTTGAGGAAACAAAGCCTTTATCTTCTTTAAGTAAATTCCTGCCCTGATGCATGATTTACCTTCTCTGGCAGTTTTATTATTCAGAACAATGGGCTTTTCTTGTTCTGTGATATTTTGGCTTTTCTTTTTCTTCCCACGTTTATAAAGAAAACATTCAGTTTGATAATTTAAACAAGATAAAACAGAAGTAATACAGGGCACTAAGACTGAAAAACTGCCATATTGTCATTGTCTGTTTTTTTTTTAATAAAGGATACACTATGGAAAGGAAAATAGCCCTCATCTTAGTATGTAGATAAAAATCTGAAATCAGTTTACTAAAATTACCTTTTCTATAGATGCACTGCAGTCATTATTTCTTTAAATTCAATGTGTATAAAATTTTATACAAATCAGTTTGTGAACAGTTGGGGCCTCCCTTCTGTACAAAGGGTCCTGACAAAGCAGGGACCGGAGACCTGCATCCGACCTGTGCTCCAATGGGTGTGGTGCCCCGGCTTGGAGCTGCCCCTTCCCAAGAGACCGGGCACCTCTTTCTCGACACAAAGCACCATCTGCTCTCCTAAACTGTTTTGGGCACTGCACTGACCCACAGGGGTAACTTTTTCCTGACTGGCATGCAAGGAGAGGGCACCTTTCTCCAATTTGCATAGAGGCAACGTGTAAGCTAGCTTAATCTTGGCCTTGAGGATCTGATGTATGTTTCTAGGTGAATGGGGGACACAGAATGGGACCAGGGTTGAGCCGTTTTTACTAATAGACAGGAAAGAAAATCACTTGAGTGTTTTGCTAATCCAAAATGTATTCGCGTTGATAGTCAATCGATGGCATAAAGGGAAATCGGGAAGACACTTGGGTTCTAGCAGAAGGTGTTCAGAAGGGAAGACATTATGGGATGGTTGGGTCCTCAAGAGAAGGGGACACCGGAACAACGTTTCCATCTCCCAGGGCAGAGTCTCTGCCAGGAGGACAGGTGGAATGAAGTAAGCTGGTGACTACCATGAGGTGGAACGTGCCTTGGTGAGGTGTGTTGTAGGTAGAATGTTAAATCTACAGTTGACATGGTACTGCAGGATGAGGACACACCCTGAGTCTAACAGAGAAATCCTGAGGCAACAGAGGATAATAAAGACGTGTCATGACTATGAGGTTGTCCTTGAAAGGAATGGACCAACCTAATTGTTGTCTTCATCTCCCTGTGGGAGCTGATGTAAAAAATCAGCTGCTAGGTGCTGCTCAGGATTCTCCTGTGATTCCATGGTCTCTGCCTTCATCTACCTTTTAATAATGACTCCCAGGAATCCTGGTGTTTCTCTCTTCTTTTCTCTGCTGGGGCTTTTTCAATGCTTCTCTGACCCCACCACCTGCCTTCCCCTTTACTCATCATAGACATTAACTAACATTTTACAGAGAAATTGAAGATGAGCTGCTGACACCTTCCTCTACCTTAATCATTCATGCATTTAGTCGGTATTGATTAAGGATTTATGATAAAAGGTGTTCTTCCTAAACTGATCAACAAAGTGACAGGTGCCTGTACCCTTCAAGCCTTCTCACCCAAACAGAATGACCTGCATACCACATTCGTCGTTCCTTTCTTCCTCTCCATTTTATTACATTTTTCTCATTAAATCTTACATGTAGAGCCTGTGTTTTGGTTTTTACCCCACAACACTTTCTCAGCAATTGAAAAATAAAGACTCGTGATTCTTTTATCTTCTGTTTCTCCTTCCTAACAGCATGTAATATTCAGTTTTCTTTTTTAAAAAAATCCTCCTTCAGATCCTGATTACTCATCTCTCTCCCTCCCTAACCCTCTTCTGCACAGGTTTTGCGAACACTTTCCTGGCTCCTGGCACGCTCCCTTCCTCACCCTCTGTCATACAATTGCTCAACTTGCTCTCACTAGAGTCACGAAACCCAGTGAGTGGCTTTTAGTTCTCATCTGAAGAGTCTCTTCTTTAGGTTTCTAACACAACACAATTCTGTTTTCTTTTTAAATTTCTGGCCACACAGGCTCTGTCTCTTTATGAACTGCTTCCCCTGGACTTCTGCTAAATGACAGTGTTCAACCCTCATCTCTTTTCACTCTGTTCACGTCCCATGGGTGATCCCGACAGTGAAATGATTTCAGTTATTTTAACAGATGGAGTTCAAACCTCAGTGTATGTACAAATAAACTGGAAAATCTAATTTAGTATATATAAGGTGAGGCCAAATTTAATATTCTAACAAGCACTTACAGTCAATTCTGAGAAAAGCAGTCAGTGCAACTAAGCAGTGAGCTGACCTACAAATTCCGAGAGGTCAAGAATTATGTCTCTCTTACTCGCCATAATATTCCCAGAGTCCAGCAGGGTATCTAACAAACAGAAGTATTCTTTTAATGTTTATAGAACAAATAAATGTAGATGTGGGTGATGCCCTCTCTGTATCTCCAGCTGACATTCCATTTTACATTCTTTACCAACCCTCTGACTCAGTGACTAGCCACATCACCCACTGATAACACATCAGAAACCCTGATTCCTCCATGTACCTCCACACTCTGTCCAATTCACTGGTAAGCATATCCACTTCAGTCATCTAGCATCTCACAAAATCCTGCACTCCTTCCCATCATCATTGTCAATGGCCTAGCCCAGGCCACCATCATTTCTCAAGTGGATTGCTTTGATGGTCTTCTAACTAATCACACTGCCTCTATTCTTACTCCAAGTTATTATAGACAAAAATGACATTGTTAGAGTTCAAGCACACTGATATGACTTAACAAGTTCCTGTATGAGATGGTCTCTGCTTGCCCTACAAACTCACCTTGAATATCTATTGACTCCCCTCTATGCTCTACTCATAATGCATTTCGAGAATTATTTTTCTTGCTTTTGATTCAAATTGTGTTTCCTCTTACAAAGACTTTAAAACATGTATTTATTCAAATGCCAGTTCCAAGTGGGAAACTTTACTTTATGTTTCACCTACATAAGCTATATAGTCTTTCACACTTGCACTCCATTATATTCTCCCAACTCCCATTTCTCAAATTTTATTAATTTAGTCTGTCTTAGGTTTAGATTGTTATATGAAATTACTATTGGATTATTAATTGCACATGATTGAGTCTTTTCTTTCAAGAATAATTTTTGAAATTTGAATCATTTCTATAAAACATATTTTTAAACTTTTTTCTGGTTTTAGCAAAAATCCTTTTTTAGCACTTTCATGCTTCATCTTTCATTATACTGAAGTATATGACTAAATAACTTTTTATGGGTGTGGATGAATAATATATTTTCTTAGCCCTAATAAAACATGAGATTACCTTGCTGTTACCTATGTGGCAACAGGTTGATAAAATAAAATATTCTTAGTCTCTCAGTATTTTTTTACCTTCATTTTGTATCGAAGAACCTGAGGCCAAACTGGATTCTCTTTTTTTGAAGGTATATCATATTTGTCTGCATTGATACTTAAGAAGTATTTTAATCTATGCAGCTCAAAGTTGTTGTTTTTTTAATTCTGTGACCAGGTGGAGACATAACTTTACTGAATATTTTCTGGAAGATCATAAGTTTTTCTGACCCTCTTTTGAATGCTGGCTCCCCCAAATAGCACCAAATCCATTTCCATTTACCTAATAACTATTGTCAATCTCTTTCAAATAGTTGGAACTTTTTTCTCTGTTTTTTTTTAATATATAAGAAAACTTCTCCTTTGAAAAATATTTTAAACTTGCAAGAAAACATTTCAAAGACGGTACAGAGAGTTCCCATTGACCCCTCTACCACTTTCATCCATTTTTATCATCTTACTTTATCATAATCTGTGAAATAAGCATTGGTCGTTACTAAACCACAAACTTTATTTGGATTTCATCATTTTTTTCCATTAAAGTACTGTTTCTTTTCTAGGATCCAATCCAGATACCACATTGTATTTGGAAGTCACATTTCCTTGGTCTCTCCTCTGGGCTTTGACAGTTTCTGTCTTCCCTTCGTTTTATGTTTTTTGTAAGTCCTAAGAAGAACTGACCAGGTATCCTGTAAAATGTCCCTTGATTTGGCTTTATATTCACAAGAGAAACATAACTAGGATGGATGGATAGATGGATGGACGACAGATAGATAGATGATAGATAGATAGATAGATAGATAGATAGATAGATAGATAGATAGATAACAAAAAACTGGCTTAGTGATTTTCAGGTCTAGCGAGGCAAGTTCACAATCTGTTGGGCAGGCAATCAGGAAGAATAGGCTGGAAACTCCCAGGTAAAAGCTGACCCCGCATTCCTGGGAAACACCACTCCTCTTAATACCTGTCAACTGACTGAGTTAGATGGGGCCCACTTTGACTATTGATAATAGTCTCCTTTGCTTAAGTTCAATTGATTGTAGAAGTTAATCACATTCACAAATTTGTTCACAACAACACATAGATTAGTGTTTGATTGGATAACCCTGCATTATACTTTAGCCAAGTTGACAGGAAAAAAAAACAACTAACCATCACATTGGAGTTACAGATTTTTTTTGAGAGAATGCAATTGAAGTGCATTGCATTACATTGAGGGGTGTACAATATCTACATAACATCATTGTACATTGATTTTCATCATGGGACTTGCCAGGTTTATCTATAACCTATCATTGTTCCCATTGTCTACACTATTCTTTGGAAATGAGTCACAAAGTCTAGAGCATTCTGTCAAGTAGAGGGAATTAAAGTTCACCTCCTATAATGAAAAATATATACATATATTACTTGTAATTCTTCTGTAAGAAATATCTGTCCCTTTTTCCTATTTATTTTTTTATCCAATCACTCATTTTTGTCAGTATGCACTCTTGTAAATACTCTGGATTACAATGTAATACTATACTCTTTGTTGCTCAAATTCTTTAAGCTCTGGCCATTGGAGGCTTTTTCCAGTCGTTTCCCATATCTCTTTGACATGCCCCCTTCTTTTTGCTTTCTGAGCAGTTTTTTCACTTTGTGGTACTCAAAAATACTCAAGGCTCATCTTGTGTTTTCTCTGCCCTGTTCCAGAATCAGTCAATTCTCCAAGGAGCCCTGTTGCTTTTATTGGAGAAGAGTATTTAGAAACCAAGATCTGAGTATTGGGTATGCTTATTGTTACTCGGGTGTCACAGTTTCCAGGCCCCCTTTGAGGATGGCTGTATATGTACTTATACTAACCTGAGTATCTTTACTAGTTGCTATATTTATTTAGCTGTATCTACATTAAGCTAAACCTTAGTTTATAACAATATCTCCAACTCTAAACAAGCACTGCAGGATTTATTCTGACTATCATTTTTGTTTGTCTGTAACATCCCTCTCCAACAGTGAGAAATTTGGCTCTTTCCCACTAACATCCATATATTTACTTGTCCAAACCTAGTATACTTGTAAAGCAGTTTCAGACTTTTTAACCCATACTGCCATGAGAAACAAATTTCCCAACTAAACTACAGTGTTTATTGGTTTTTTCCATTTGCATACATTGTTTAGGTTTTTATTTATTGTTTTTATTTTGTATATATTGAATTTCACTCTCTGTTATATACAATTTCATGAATTCTGACAAACTGAGATGTAACCATCACCCCAGGACTATACAGAATATTTTCTTTATCCTAAAATGTGCCCTGTATATTCTTTTCATAGTCAACCACTTCTACTAGCATAATGTGACTACATTTTAACTATTATTCATACTTTTTAGTTTTTTATATGTTTATGATTATCTTATTGGAAAATTATAGGGGAAGCTCAAATGGGATACGTGAGCCAAGTGAAATTTATACATTCATTCTATTTTGAACAAGTGTTTAACAAGTTCTTCATGCTAGCATGCATCTGGGTAGGCATGAAGTGTACACAAACAAATACCTTCTTACTAAAGGTTATGTTCATTTCAGATATTACACTTAAACTTTTAATTATTTTATTTCTTTCTAATTAACACATTAAGATCTAACTGAAAAAGTCAGCATAATATTTATTTATTTACTTACTTATTTATTGCAGGGAGAAGCTGGCCTGGTCTGCTTTTTGCTCAGGGTGCTTTCTCCAGACACTGCCTCCCTGGCCCCCACCTGAAAGAGCTGAGCCTGGAGGTTTTTCTCATCCCCTGCAGGACCAGAATCTGTTGAGACCATACAATTTGCATGCCCTGTCTCATTTAACTGCTTATTTTTCCCACCCTCCCCCATTGCCTCACCCCTTTAGCAACCATCAGCTTGTCCTCTATGGGTCTATTTCTGTTTTGTTTTGTTTTAATTCTTTTTTTAAAAGGTTCCACATATAAGTGAAATCATATGGTTCTTGTCTTTCTCTGACTTATTTCACTTACTATATACTCTCTAGGTCCATCCATGTTGCAAATGGCAACATATATATATATATATATATACATATATATATATATTCCAATTATTGTTTTTGTTTTCTTTAAATAAATACCCAGAAGTAGAATTGCTGGGTTGTATGGCAGCTGTATGTATGTATGTACATATATATGTATGTATTTCTTTTTGAGTAATCTTTATAATGTTTTCCATAGTGGCTGTACCAATTTACATTGAGTTCCCTTTCTCCACATCTTCACTAGCATCTGTTATTTGTTGATTTCTTTTTTTTATGATAGCCACCCTGATGATGTGAAATGATATCTCATTGTAGTTTTAATAAGCATTTTCCTAGTTATTTGTGATGTTGACCATCTTTTCATTAGTCTATTGGCCATCTGTATGTCTTCTTTGAAAAAATATTTAATCAGATCTTCTGCCAATTTTTTAATTTGATCTTTTTTGGTGTGAAGTCATATGAGTCCCTTACATATTTTGGATATTAGCCCCTTATTAGATTTATCATTTGTGAATATCTTCTCCCACTCAGGAGGTGGTCTGCTTTGTCTGGCTGATGGTTTCCTTCACTGTGCAAGACTTTTTAGTTTGATGTAGTCCTATTTGTTTATTTTTTTCTTTTATTTCTCTTCCTGAAAAAGACATACCCCAAAAGATACTGCTAAAAACAATGTCAAGAACTTTACTGCCTATGTTTTCTTCTAGAAGTTTTATGGTTTCAGGTTAGACACTTTATTTTAAAAAAATCAGTTGGAATTACAAAAATGCTTAATGCCAGACCAATAAAGATCATTAAAGAAGAAAAGAAGATGGCCTATATGAACTACACTTGCTCTTAGTAATGATTATAATAGATCTAATTCTATGTTTAAAAATAATTTTATATTAAATTTAGAAATTTAAAATGGACCAACCATGTAGTTTTAATATATTACAGTTCATTGTCATATTTATTTTAGAGTTTAAACATATCAAACCAATAGAACTTACTTGTTAAATTTTATTTTTACATGTAAGAAAGCTCAGGAAACTACTTTGCTTTGTGACCAACTGATATCTCAGACCAATTATGCATGTGTAGGTATGGGGGTTATTGAGTGGGAAGGGGATTCAGCTTCATCTCTGAATAATTTATAATTTTATATTTTCAACTATCATCTCTCTTTGACTCTATATAACTCAGTCTGCTTACATTTCAAATAGGACTGAAAAATATATTCAGAGAATTCCTAAATAAGGTATAATTACCTTTAAAAGAGACAAACAGAATTAGATTATTATTCCCATTGTAATTATTTTCTGTTGTGGAAAATGACAGTTGTATGAATTTAGAAAAGTAAGGGATTAAGAAATAAAGTTTTTAGCCACATTTCACTATACAGAGAAAATTCTTGAATTAGCAAGTCTCCTACAGTAAGAATCTCAGAGACCTTTTTATTTACTTGCATCTCCCAAATCCAGTCAGAAAAATATTGCTATTTTGCTTAACCTGAGATTTTTCTGGGCAAAATGATACACTTGTTTCAACCTACATGATCAGATGATACTAAGTTCAGAAACGTTTTAGAATGTTTGCAAATAAATTTGACAAATAAATTTCTCATCTAACTATATTAATTCATTTTGAACAATTCCTAGAATAGGAGAGAAAACAGAAGCATTTGCAAACTTTGCTACATAGAATTGAAGGCCACAGGGGCTGAGGATAATAATTCTTCTTTGTACAAACCTGGTAAAACCTTTCTTTGATTTAAATCCCAGGACCTGAGAGTTAGAGGGGACAGCAGGGGTCATCTAGATATCAGGCTTCATAATTCAATCTTGTGTTTGCAGTTGAATGTCTCTTGTATTCCCGTTATCTCTTAACTAAACATAATTGTATTGAATGGTCCCAGCATGTGATCTCTTTGGGAAACTAGTCAACAGAATGATTAATTATTGGAGAGAAAGGTCGAGTGATAACTGAAATGAAAATGAGTGTTTTTTTAAAATTCAGCATTCAAAAACACAGTTGGTGTTTTGTTGTAAACTATATATTTCTAGCAGCTGCTATAGTGATTGTTTTGCCAGTGTTTAACTGCAGATGTTGGCAGCTGGAAATTAGAAGCAAGTAGTAGTTTCTTTAGGGAATAGAATTAAACATGTGAAAACATAAGATTACATTCTTTCTCAGTCTTCTTCAAAACTGCTATTAAGAGCAGAGTTTTAGAAACTCTTCAAATTATTATAAAGGTCTACAAATGTTAACCATTAAATAGCTTTAAGCCTCTACTATTTATAAAAAGCCTATCATTTTTATAAGTAAATCAGATGACAAAGAAGTATCTATGGCCAGAAAAAAGAAAAATAAAGCTTTATTTGAATAATTAAATAAAGGAAGAGTTGTATTGAATTATCCAGATAATTGCTTCAATTCTTCCACTTAGCCTTGCCTGTGAAGACCTGACAAAACACCCTTTCTCCTACATTTAGTCTCCAGAGCAACCTAAAAGGATGCTGACAAACATTAATTGTGAATTATAAAATAGTCTCAGCAAATAACAGCAATCTTGAGATTAATGTGCTGGATTCCTGACAGCAGATTGCAAGAATAAAGCAGGTGCCCTTAAAACTTTTTAAGTCTTATACAAGGTTGGTCATTGTCTCATAACAGCATTTTCCAGTCAAAGACACTGCCACAGAAACTGGTCTTCCAGCCACTGATTACTTCCTTCAGCAATTAGGAATAAAGAGTGTATATTCCTGGAGGTATAGTTTGTATTGTGTGACTCGCTCTCGTAGTTAGTCATTTATACCGAGTCCCTGGGGTGCCCCTTTAAGATTTGCACTCAGGGGTAGGGTAGAGGATAAAAGCAGTAAAGATGAGGAACTTAAAACATATCCAAAAATTTGTTATGTGAAACACATTGTTAACAGAATGTAAAGACAAGCTACAGACGGGAAGAACATTTGCAAATTACCTATCTGCTAAAAAGCACAAGCTCTCCGGATATAAAAGAACCCCCCAAATTAACTGAAATAGAAAATAAATAACCCAACTCAAAAAAATGGGCTGAAAATTTGAACAGATGCTTCACCAAAGAAGATAGCGAGTGGCAAATGAGAACACGAAGATACTCAGCAGCATCAGCCTTCAGGGAAATGCAATTTAAAACCATAATGAGATACCACCACACACCCTTGAGAATAGCTAAATTTTAAAATAACTGACGATGTACTGGCAGAAATGTAAAGCTATTGTAAATCTTGTCCATTTCTAATGGGTATGCAAAAAGAAGCAACCACTCTGAGACACAGGCAGTACTTTATATGTGAGTGTACACTTAACCATATGACTCAGCAATCTCACTCCTATGCATTTACCTAGAAAAATGTTTTTAAAAGTCTTATATTCATGCAAAGCCCATACATGAATGTTTCTATAGCAACTCTGTTCATAGTCCCCTGAAATGGAAATAGCCATATGTCTTTTAATAGGTGAATGAATACATAAATTGTACTTCGTTTGTGTAATGGAATACTACTCAACAACATAAAGGCATGAACAATTGATATACACAAAAACATGAATGAATCTCAAAAGCTTTATTCTGAGTTTTATTTTAATTATATTTTATTGATGATGTTATTATAGTTGTCCTGATTTTTCCCCCTTTGCCCCTCCTCCACCAAGCATCCCCCACTTCCAGTCAATTCCCTCATCATTGTTCATATCCAGGAGTCATGTATATAAGTTTGTTGGCTACTCCATTTCCTATACTGCACTCTACATTCCCATGACTATTCTGTAGCTACATATTTATATTTCTTACTCCCCTCACCTCACCCATCCACCCACACCCCCTTCCCATCTGGCAACCAACAAAATACTCTCCATATCCATGATTCTGTCTCTATTCTTCTTGTTTGCTTAGTATGTTTTGGAGATTCAATTGTTGATAGATTTATATTTCTTGCCACTTTATTGTTCATAGTTTTGATTTTTTTAAATTTAGTCCCTTTAAAATGTTATATAATAATGATTTGGTGATGATGAACTCCTTTAGTTTTCTCTAGTCTGGGAAGCTCTCTATCTGCCTTTTGATTCTAAATAATAGCTTTGCTGGGTAGAGCACTCTTGGATGTAGGTCCCTGCTTTTCATGACTCTGAAAATGTCTTGCCAATCCCTTCTAGACTGCAAAGTTTCTTCTGAGAAATCAGCTAACAGTCTTATGGGAACTCCCCTGTAGATAACTAACTGCTTTTCTCTTGCTGCTTTTAAGATCCTCTCTTTATCTTTAATCTTTGGCATTTTAATTATGATGTGTCTTGGAGTGGGCCTCTTTGTGTCTGTCTTGTTTGGGACTCTCTGTTCTTCCTGGGCTTGTATGTCTATTTCCTTCACCAAATTAGGGAAGTTTTCTTTCATCATTTTTTCAAATAGGTTTCCAGTTTCTTGCTCTTTCTCTTCTCTTTCTGCGACCCCTATGATGCAAATGTTGGAACACTTGAAGTTGTCCCACAGGCTGCTTATACTATCCTCTGGGTTTTATTTGTTTGTTTGTTTGTTTGTTTGTTTGTTTGTTTTTATCTTCTCTTTTTTAAAAAAGATTTTATTTATTTATCCTTTTTAGAGGGGAAGGGAAAGAGAGAGAGTGAAATGTCAGTGTATGGTTGCCTCTTGTGCATCCCCTGCTGGGAACTGGCCTGCAACCCAGGCATGTTCCCTGACTGGGAATTGAACCATGATCCTCTGGTTGACAGGCCCACACTCAATCCACTGAGTTACACCAGCCAGGGTTTCTCTTTTCTTCTTGATGTTGTGATTGGTTGGGGGGGTTTTTTGCTTCCTTATGTTCTAAATCATTGATTTGAATGTCAGCTTCATCAATTCTACTGTTGTTTGCCTGTAAATTGTTCTTTATTTTAATTAGTGTATCTTTCATTTCTGAATGGATCATTTTTATGCTGCTGAGGTCCTCACTAAGTTCCTAGAGCACCCCTATAGACAGTGTTTTGAACTCTGCATTTAATAGATTGCTTATCTCCATTTTGTTTAGTTCTTTTTCTGGAATTTTGATCTGTTTAAAATGATCATTTGGGTCATGTTTCTTTGTCTCCTCATTTTGACAGCCTCCATGTATTTGTTTTATGTATTAGGTAGAGATGCTTTGACTCCATGTCTTGGTATATAATAGGTGTTCTGTAAAGTTCTGTGGCACAGACTCCCCTCTCACCCAAGCTAGGTATTTCGTTTGGGCTCAGTAAACCCTCCTCTTGTAGTTGAGCCTTGGTTGCTGATGGCAGATCAATGGAAGGGATTTGCCCAGACCAGTCACCTAGAATGACTGGCTGTGACTACTTACCACCATCCTCTGCCCTACGTGGAGGATCAGCTGTGCAGGGGCAGGATGGTGCTTCTCTAATGTGGTTTGTAGCTCTCCAATGGCTGCACTGGCCCTGAGGTTTCCTGGGTGATACCAGACAAGGTCAGCCCCCACCTGCGTTTTGCCTGGTGCTGCCCTTCCTGAGCTGTAAAGCAATCTAAGATGGCTGCTACTTGTAGTAGGCTTGGAGATTCCCAGGAGAAGCCAATGTGTGAATCACCATCATGCCTGGGGCTCACTGAGACAAGCTATTGCTTGTTTGATAGGATTTAGGAAGTTGTGAAGCATGAGCCAAGACCAGCCATTTTCTTGGAAAAGCAGCATGGGTGTGCCCATAAATTGGGTGGGCAGAGTTCCTGGAGATCTCCAGGGAGGGTCAAATAAATTAGCCAGGTTGATGGAGTCTCAGATATGGCACTAGCTTGACGGCTCTGTGGCAGGAGGGTTTTAAAAAGGGACAATGGCCTCTGCTCACCTTGGAGTCAGACACTTCCGTGTTACTGATTACTTCCTACAGATCAACAAGGTAAAAATGTTGCAAATGCAAGGAAACAATAAGAGTAATTGGTCTGGTTACAATTCAGTCTTTGGGAGAATTAGCACAAGACTTCAGGAAGTTACTTTAAAGATACATAGTAAGCATTTTCTGCTTCAACTCAGTTTGAGGGAGTTTTAGCAAAAGCCAGCCTCAAAGCAGCCTGGTTTCCCACGGGACAGCCAATCCGTGGGTTTGGTGTGCTGTGTGCTGCCACACGCCTATAGGCTTTCCAGTAGGGCTGGGCTACACTTGCCATTCCACACGAATAGGTTCCCTACACTACCCTGGTGTTGCAGCTCAGAAGGTGTAAGCCTGAGTAGGTGAGTCCATGTATGGGTTCATTCAGAAGAACTGCTTAGGGCTCCAGCAGTTTCTTCTACCAACTCAACCCCCACTGTTTTTTTCAGCCAGAAATTATGGGGACTTACCTTCCTCACACTGGAACCTTGGGTTGGGGAAATTGTGTGGGGCTGGGACTCCTACTCCTGAGATATCCCTCCGGAACTTTTATCAACCACATGTGTGTGAGGGATCAGTATATTCCACATCTGCGCCCCTTCTCCCAGTCTCAATGGATGTGGTTTCTTTAATTCTGTAGCTGTCAGACTTCCATTCAACTCAATTTCTGAAAGTTCTAAATGATGGCTGTTCTCTATTTTAGTTGTAGTTTTGATGTGGTAGTGCGAAGAGGCGAGCTGAGTCTGCCTACACCGCAGTCCTATACTGAGTTTTAAAAGCTGATTTCCCAAGGTAACATACGGAATGGATTTATTTACATAACATTCTAGAAAAAGCAAAAACCATAGGGATGGGAATAGATCAGTTGTTATTGTAGTAAGGAGGGGAGGGATTGATAGTTCTGTATCCCGATTGTGGTGGTGGCTAAATAAATCTATGTGTTAAAATTAATACTGTTATATATCAAAATGTTAATATTAATGCATGTTAATTTAACATAAAAAGTTAAATATTACCTTTGAAAATACTCAAATTATGGTGTAATAATCTGCCTTATTAAGTTGCATCTCTTCTCTCACTTTTTTGCTGCAAATTATTCATAATATTTCCAAATTAGTAACAACTATTCATTCTACAGAGAGTTTTGGCAGGGGATGTTGATGTTTCTTATAATTAATCAAGTCTCCTTGTTCTTGGAGCATAAGCACTTAGTGTAATGTACCTTTTATCTTACAGTCTCACTTCAGGATTCTGCCAGACCCTGATCTGAAGAACATCAGGAGGCAGATTCTAAGGTGTCACCAGTTCTGGGTAATGGAAATGTGTGACAATCTCAGGGTCCTCCATGCTGCAGTTAACAGGTGAAATTTTGGAATGTGGGCTTCTGTTTCCTAAGTTTTTCTGTGAAAACTCCAGAATCACTTAGCCATTAGAAATGAGAAAGGCCTGCCAAGCAGGGCCTCTTGTCATTGAGAGGTACTGAATAGTAATTCTGGTCATTGGCTGAAGCTCTAATTCCCTCTGTGGTGGCCACAGTATTACCAGGAGGGTAAATCCATGCCCCCTCAAAGGTGGGGCTCTGTTCCACATTCTCATAATTAATAAGCGAAGGCTGGGGTGTCCTTTGCTTTGCTTTCTGTGAATTGTTCAAAGCTACACTGTGTAAATTCTGCTGCCCCTCTGCCACCCACCTTATGTCCTCTTTCTTCCCAATTAAAGTTCCCCTTTTTTGATGACTCTCAAAAAGGACATGCATGAGTCTGAAACCAGGCATCAGTTTAGACCAGTGGCCCCATTTGTGGAATTCTAGTCCCTCTAGCTGAGTCCCTGGATCTCAGGTGTGGAGTCAGGGTAAAAAGTCATGATTAGTCACAACAAAGACCACAGCTTATTCCTTGGGGACCTGCATAAAACTTGAAGGGAAACTTACCTTGTTAGTGCCCAGCAGCTGTCTTAGGTTCTACCACTAATGAGAGTAGAAGTGAAAAGCTCTCTATTTGGAAATGCAAGGATATTCTGGACTGATTTTCCCAAGAGAATTGATGCTCACTGCATAATGAGCTCTTAATATTTTTCACATTTTGTATTTTCAACGTGTCTAGCTTTAAGGAGCTGAAGAGACTAAAAAGATTTTTTTTAACACTCTGCAAAGAAAAGGTGAAATATTGGTCAATAGATACACCACTTATAAATTACCCATCATGATTTCTGCATAAGAGATTATGCTGTCAAACAGAAAGGAAGAGAAGAGCAAGTTTAAACAAAGCTATAATGTATGTCAACTGTAACTGAAGAATGAAAATTACTTTTAAGTGGAAAAAATAAATAAACAAAGCTATCAGAGGCCCAGGTGAGCATTTAATGACTGCACCTCTCTGAGTGGAGAGGCTGCCTGTGTCCAGCAGCACGTATGCCAAATGCTAAGCCTCCTAACTGGTGTCTCCCCTTGACTCTAGTCCTTCAAGTGCAGCCATATGTCATGCTACATAATCTTACCTAGGTTATCCATAAGCTTGTCCTTTATATATTGTGACCTTTGCAATGTGCCAGAGTCTGTAGTTTCACCATAAAATAACATATTGCTTATAATATTTAATTTTAAATTGACAAAATAATGCCTTCTTAAAAAGCAAAACAAATTTTCTGATTAAACTTATAAACTTATTTAAGTTGATGAGTGACAGTTTAGATAGATTCCATGGATCATTTTGCTGCAACAAAAAGGAAAAACTAGGAAGAAAAAATTGCAAGCAACTTCTATGTACTCAAATGCTGTCTCTTCAATTCTTCTTAAAATAGTCACTGGTCAACATTAGAATGAGATTTCTTAATACATATTCCCTTTTTCCCCTGTTTGTATGTCCAAAAGAGAAGAAAAATGTTTTGTTTTTATGTGCATTTTTTTTTCATCCAGGTAACTGTGTTAGAACCCTTTTCTGAGAGACACAACATTGTAACACTGGCCTTTTCAGACATCAAAGCCATACCTTTCTGACAATCCTGCCTGCTATTTCTTCTGTTTCGTTGATCTTTGTTTTCACATCTCTAACTGTTTGAATCATTGTAACTCTACAATGTGCTTTGAAACTAGTAATCAAAAATCATTTTATATTTAAAAAATAATTTTAGCAACTCTCTCTGTTTATTCCTACTGTTATGACAAAATCATTATATCTATACCTCCTTTCGTCCCCCCAACGAAACTACGAATTGACGTAGAACTACATTAGCCTGTAATCAAGTTGCACATCCTGCATTCCTTGTGGGCAGGGACTATAACCTGCCCTTGTATCTCTCGCACTAAGCACAAAGCTGGAAACAGAGTCAACTGCAGAACTCACTGGCTAAGCATTTAGTGACATTTGCTATGTGTTTGCTGTGTGAATGTATGAGCTATCACACTTCCCTTCTGCTCAAGAGGAGAAAAATATAATTTTAATAAATCTCATGACTGTTTTTGTTGTCTATCTGTGGATCTGGACATTTTCTCTTTCTCTCCTGCCGCTCACACCTCACCAAAAACTCTCCTCCAGGGCTGACCTCTGTTTGGGGCTTTTGATCTAACCTCTTTCCTCAAGAGTGTTCCAGTTTGAGTCTAAGCAACTTCTGAACTGTTTCCAGAACCATTTACCGGTTCATAAAGTTTCACTTCTCCACCTCTCCCATGCCATCAATCAGCCAAACATTTTTGTTTATTTTTTAATTAATCTATGTTTATATCAAATAATGAAAGCAATGCTTCTCTTAAAATTAAAAAAATAATAATTAAGTTCAGCATAAAGACTACCTAATAAAATAATTATGACATGAAAACCATCTTCGGATTATTCAGTAAAAAATAACAATCCTTTATTAAGGAGTTACTATGGGTCAGGTTCTGTGCTAACCATGCTACTTAGAATATAATTTAACCATCACAACATCATGAGGTATATATTTTAATTCCTAAGTTCTAGATGAGGACACTGAAGCTTGAAGAAATTACATGGATCTGCAAAGAACAGCATCACATCCCAGGTGATTTTGACTAGAGGACCAGGGTCCCTAAGCATTATGCTATAATCACCCCCCTCCACACACACACACAAATTTACATGCATGAGTAAATTTTACTTACACCAAGTAAGTAAAATTACACCAATTTTACATCTTACACCAAGACTGGGGATATCTTTAAACTAGAGCCGCAGTCACAGCTCCATTTCAGTGTAGTTTATTCACACAATTTTCTCCAGGAGCTTGCAGCAGAAATAATGGCTGATAGGAACAAACTCTCCTGGCTCCAGGTGGAGTTAGCCCTATGTATTCTGGAGATGATATCTAAGGATAACTTAACTAAATGTGGTTGGTGAGAGGTGAGAAAAATGAGAATGTAAAGCAAAGAAAATGCAGCTGTATTTCTAAGGCAACTGGCTTACATAGAAGACATACCTGGAACTGGGGAGGATTGAGGAGAATCGCCAGTTGTCACTAACAAACTAGCTGGCAAGCAGAGCAACCTCTGTGCCAGTGGGAGTGTAGGGTAGCTGCCTGTACTTGCAAATGTGTCTTCGCTCACCCCGGTGCATCCACAGGAGTTTCCCCTACTGCCCATTTAATACTTAAAGACCTAAAGTGCATTTTAAGGTCTTGTATCAGATTTGCCCTCTTGAAAAGCTATTAAGCTAGTTACCCTGCAGCCCGAAGGGCTCTTCTTCAAGTAAAACTGATTGTACCGCACCAGTGCCATTCGAACAGCCTGCACCACTGCCTGCATAATTCCTGCGAAAGGTCACTGCACTTCAACTACGAAGGCCTTTTCTCGTTTACTCGAAAAGGAAGAAAACGGTAAATTAGCTATTTTCAATTTTTCCAGAATAAAAACTGACAGAAAAATCCAGACATTATTTTTTTGTCTTCATTATAACTGCATTCAATTGCAAAACCTTGGAACAAAAAGCTGTCTTGATATGTTATGAACCAAGCCGAAATCCATTTTAATTTCTCTGCCTGTATATACACATTAATTTCATTCTTCAGACATCTCACATCTAAGTGTGGAATTTTCTAATATTTAATGACATCGAGTGGAATATAGGTGCTATTTTAGGGATAATTTTTAGTGATAAGCCAATCCATGCTGCAGTGGAGTAGTAAATACACGGCCTTCAAGTTGCCAACAGGGAACCCAGAGTGAGAAATAGGTGACCTCCTGTGTGGCACAGCTCAAAGCCAACCTGGGTGACAGATTCCCACATTGCAGAATATAATAGATCGCAAGTTGTATCAAAGCAGTACATTTACAGGTTATCAGATTATCAAGGTCATCCTCATAAAAACCCTACTTTCTCACAACCCAGCTACCTATAAGTATTCATCTTTTAAAATCACTCTTTCCTGTTTCCTCTGAGCTGACTCTCAATAAATGTAATATTCAGAGGCTGAGAAAGGGTGCCTGTAATAAGAGGAAAATAAGAATTAAAGATATTCTCAGTGAAACTTGGCCTTCATTATTTTAAAAATGCTGATTCTTTAAAAAGTTCATAGATAAAATGTGATTTGATTAATATTATTTCTTCTGATTTCCTTTAACTAGAAAACTTTTTCTATGAGTTTCCTCTGAATTATTTAAGGACAATTCTTCTTTTATGTCTGTATTAAAAACAACCTTTTCCAAGAGGAGACAAAGGACTAAAATGCTCCATAATTGCAAGGAAAAAGACTTTGAAGGACAAGGCTTTTACTAATGCCTCTGCTAATTCAAAATAAATAAGAGCAAAAAATATATATTTCAATATTTAAACATCTTGTCCATAGTGGTTATGTTGAAATATTTGATAAATAACCAAGGGTAAAGTTACTGGAATCACAGATACTTTTCCTTCCTTGAAGGGGGAGTGGTTAGTGAACTGCAGTGCAACTTGGCTCTTTGGTGGCTCAGGGCATGGTAAAGGAGGTGGGCATGTACAAGAATCACATTAATAAGGCAGCCCTAAAGATTTCATTTAATAGCTAATTATTGTTGGAATTTTCCATCTGGATTCTTGAAGTGAATTGGCCCAGTGACAGAGACCATTATAAAGATGACAAAAATCAGGCTCAAAAAGATTACATGATTTACCTAAAATCTAGTTCAAATTTCCACAGCTCTTCTACATCACTTCACTTGTCAACTTGTTCCACTGTCTTCTTCCTCTGATGTTCTTATTTCAAAAAAAAAATCTAACATTTTCACACTTGGTTAATCTTAACTTTAGTGTGCCCCCAAGTATTGTTCAGTGTTTAAGAAGTAAGTCCCACCATTCCTTCAATTATCACTTAAAAGGTGTTAGGCATTGTGCTAGACAAAAGAGAAAAAAGGGCTGGTTGTGGTGTCACCCTTTAAAGGGAAGAGGGAAGACGTAATATGCAAATATGAAACAGCTGAACAATTATCACAAGGTATAGAGACAAGGGCCTCAAACACTTGATAAATAGTGTATGGAAGAAAGAAATGTTGTCATTCATGAGACAGAGGCAACATCAGGCAGGGCATGTATTCTTTAAAGAACGAAGCATTTTTCCCCCCTAAACTATGTTCCTCAGCAAATACTCAGAAATATCAATAAAATGGAAAAGCTTGAGATATAAGATAAAATATGAGAATAAGAAGAATGAATTCAGTAGGCATTTAATAAATATTAGAAGAATGAATTAAGAGAAAAATAAATGGTATTTGGGGAGAGATTGAAATAAAAATAATATCTTAACGATAATAATAACATAAATAATATCTAAATCTAAATATTCAACTGTTCTCTTACCAAAAAAAAAAAGATGGGAACTGCCTGAATTTGCTCCTTTCTCTTAGTGAACTTCCTGAGCTAGGCCATCCTGCTTCCTTAGCAGGTCTAGGGAACAATAGAAAGTGAAGGAAGCAAAGCCAGTATTTGCTTTGGGGATTACAAAGTGTGTGCTCTGGGTATTTTTTATGCAGGAAGTCAGCTGCCAGCCATCTCTCCTGCACTGGCCTGAGATGAGCCAGAGAGGCTGCCGGCTCTGTGCCATGCCCTTTCTTATTTCCATCCCATCCATATTCTCAGTGCTGGATCCAAGTTGCATGAACACTCAAGCTTAGACTATTGTAAGCAGGTGATTTTAACAAATTCAAAATTAGAAATACAACCTTAGCTACAGAACCTTGGGAAGAGCCCATGTCAGTGAGGAAGCCATGCAAGCTTAAGGGACCATCACTTTGTGGCTAACTCTGTGTGTCTTCTGCGTTTTGGGACTCAATGCCTCTCCTCTCCCTTCTTGCATAGCCAATTCCTTCCTTGTCGTCACAGGATACTGCCATGTTCCAACCTTTGTGCAGTGTTTTCTGACATTTGATATCCAGGCAAGCAGCACAGTTGCTCTAGAGCTGATGTGTGTTTTTGTCATCAATACCAATTTAGTTGTTTTCTAACAGCTCATGTATGAGGTCTGTCTAGAAAAAGCTCAAACATTGTTAATATATCAAGAATGGTTTGCACAACATCATTGTATTCTAGCAGCCAAGGACAGTGGACCAGAAAGCATATGTGTGAACAATGATGACCTCACTGTACTAGTCAGTGGGGGGGCAGTACATGCTATTGAGTAAATTTGTATATTGTGTGGCCATCACATTCAAAATAACTAAACAGTAGAGAAATGCATCTGCATCAAATTTTGCATTAAGCTTGAATATTCCTCCACTGAACTATCAGATGACCCAGAAGGCTGCAGCTATGGGCAACTGGTGATTGGTAGCCTCATCACAGCAATGCACCAGCTCATAGATCATGTCTGGTGCAGAGCATTTTGGCAAAACATCAAATTACCCAGGTGACGCAGCCCCCTACAGCCCAGACTTGGTGCCCTGTGACTTCTGGCTTTTCCAAAAACTAATATCACCTTTCAAAGAGAAGGGATTTCAGATCATGGATGAGATTCGGGAAAATACGATGGGGCAGCTGATGGTGACAGGGAGAACTGTGTGAGGTCTCAAGGTGCCTATTTTGAAGGGGACTGAGGTGTTATTGTCCTGTGTGCAATGTTTCTGATATCTTCTTCAATAAATGTCTCTATTTTTCAGAGTACATGGCTGCATACTTTCTAGATAGACCTCCTGTATCTTTCAGATCTCCACTAGACGGTGGGCTCCTGCAAGGGAGAGCTCCTGCTTGTCAGTCTTCATGCCCTCACTACAGGGTTCTCAATTAAAAGTTAATTGCATAATTGGATAAATTACACTTTTGTTACACAAATTGCCCATGCTTAAAATGACAAAATACCATTATATTTATATAAACTTACAGTTTTTTACGTGATTATTGCCATTGATTAAAGAGCAGACTGAACAGCAAACTAGTTGCCTCAGATTTCTTTCTTGTTCCAAAAAGAGAGTTGATTCTAAGGAAGTGTGGAAAGTTTCAAAAACTGAGATATGCAGGCAGGCCAATATGCAACATACTTCTCTAAGCAGCCCAAGGGAAACACTACTTTCCTAGTCATGAGTAGGATTTTCAAATGGAAAATTCCAGTTTGCAGTTTTGCAAGCAAAGAATTAAATGTTTAATTCAGAAATATAACCAGGAAACCTTAGATTAACAAAATATATTGTGCATATAACAATGGAGCATTAAATATACCATTTAGTGAATGTACCATAATGAAATTTAGAAAAAAACATTATTTTAATTTATGTATCGTGTTGTGACTTGGATTGACACTGAGGGAGAATAAAAAGGAATTAGAATAAACCTAAACTTTTGCTTCTCTAAGGGTTTTTTGGGTTTTTTTGTAGCCAAGTGTCTAGGGGCAACTCAATGGAAAAATAAAAAACACACTAGCTGTTTATTTTGTATAAAATCACAATGAGAAATACAAACATAGAGCTACATTACAACATTAAGACATAAGAAAAGCAAAATTTTTAAAAACATAATATTTTTGTGTACCTTTTTCATCCTATATCCTCCCCAAGAAGTAGTTTCAGTTTCTGAAATTAGTGCCTTTATTTCAGTCACGTATAGCTTATAAGTACCATGTAAGATGTATTTTTTTCAGTATCTAAATAGTAGGAGCTGTAATAGCTGTTATAACTATAAAACAGAGATAAATAATACAGATTACTAAATTATAAACTAAGGACAAACATTATATTTAATAGATTTATGTAGATAATGATTATTCAAATAATGCAGGTACCACAACATGGTTTTTGTTTCTGACTGGGTTTCAGAGCTTTATGTTAAAGGTCAAGTCTACCTTTTTCATGAATTCACCAACAAATATTTGCACTTGGACAAGTTATAGGACTGGTGACCTTGCCATGCTCCTATTTCAGTCCTCTTTTATGTACAATTCTCACATGACAACAGGGAGAGCAAGTCAAACAACCATCTAGAGCACATAGGTTTAAGGGTTATCTCATACACAGGAACTTTCCTAGGTTAAGAAGTAACTTACTGGGGAACTGTTGAAATTCTGATAAAACCTAAAGTCACTATGTTCATTAACTTGATTTTCAAATGATATGAATTTCCAAAAAGTAGTTTTTTCAACTTTAGCTTCCCCATCCATTTCTATTTCCCTATCAGTAAACAAGGTAAAAAGAAAGGGTATAGAGAATAGGAGAAGTTGATCTTTTTATCCTCATAAAAATATATCCTAAACTGAGCTTTTTAGTTGTTTCACACAAGGTTCATTATTTGAAGTTAGGAAATAATTGAACAATGAAAAAGAAATAATTGTTGGCATTACTTTTGTTTCATTAAATAGAATTTGGCGATCATCAATGGAATTAGCAGTTTCTCACAACATAATCACCATACCTGGAGGAAAAGCAAAGTTCTAAAAACCGTCATGTAATTATGTTAAATTTCACAAGAGTTTTCTGTATTTATACTTTAAAAGTTTTACTTAGAGTAATAGAAAACTGTACTTGAAAAATAATTAAATAAATTTTAAAAACAAAAAAATAAAAAATAAAAAGTTGTAACTCTAAAAAAAAAGTTTTATTTAAAATGTTTTCTTACTCTACCATCTGTATACAACGCCTGCTCTCCTGTTGGCCTTGAACTGTAGAAGCCACTATGTTAACTATAAGTTTCAGTACCTTTGTTTATCCCTGTAGCTAAATTATATTAAAAAGCAGCTGAAAATTTTATAAATACATTCATTTGTTGACCTTTACTATACTTCAAGAAACCTAGACAATTTATCTTTATTTGCAAGCTAAATTCACTGTAAAGATTTAATGGAGAAAAGGTGAAATTAAAAATACAAAATGCCAAATTACCAAATTGGGATGTAGTTTGCTTCACTCATATAAATACTTTATTTTGAGGGAAAAAGTTAAAGGAAGATGGAGACAAGATAAAAAGGAATGGGGGAATAAAAGAAAGAGGGAGTAAGGAGAAAGAAAGTAGAAGGAAAAGAAGAAGGAGAAAGACATAATGCGTTTTCATGCTATTTTCAAACTTAGTCACTTGGTTTGCTTCTAACCAGAAAAGAATTCTATATACTTTTAATTCGACAATCAATTTTAATATTCAATAACTATCAAGATTGGGTTGTAGAACTTTAGAAAGGCAGTAAAACTTGTAAAGGAAAAAGAAATTTGAGCTCCAATGATTTCTTGAATTGATACCCAAATGAGCAAAGACAAAGTGCTTCTCAGCTGGGTTGATTTTCCACTCTCTACTAGCTTGCTTCAACAGTAATGACCTTAGAGTTCCAAATCTTGTTTTCATTTGTTTGTGCCTCCCAGGTGTGATGTTAATACACCCAGTAAGCTTTGCACGTGCAAATCATAAGAAAAGCCACAGCACACAGCCTCCTGAAGTCTTTATTACTGAGGTTTCAAGTGGCCAAGCAATAGAAAATAAATGGACCCCAGAGCCTAGGAGAAATGATTTAAATAATAAGGAAACTACAAATGGATGTCAGCTCTTATGATTAAAGAATGGATGTGAGCACAATTTCTAGATGTGTAAGAAAGAGAGGTGTGAGAGTTGAGAATTATACTACTCAATAGGAGGTCAATGCAATTATATTCAATGAAGAAACACAATCTCTATGTAGAAAATAATGATGAGCCAAAATGTGCAATGAATGACGAGTTAAGCATATTAGTTCATTGTCATTTTATTTGCTCACTTCTAGAGTAGGCATTGACTATTTAGTGAAATAAAATGGGGGAAAGGGGCATAAGTAAACACATCTCACCTCCTCATACAACCACATCAAAATTATAACTAAAATATAGAACAACCATCACTCAGAACTGTTAGAAATTGAGTTGAATGGAAGTCTGACAGCTATGAATTAAAGAAACCACATCCATCCAGATTGGTAAGAGAAGCGGAGATGTGGAACAGGCTGATCCTGTGTCTATGTGTGATAGATAAATATTCAGGAGGTATATCTCAGGAGTGAGGAGTCCCAGCCTCACAACAGGTTCCCCCAGTCCAGGGTTCCAGTGACAGGTAAGTAAGTCCCCATAACTTTTGGCTGCAACACCAGTGGGGATGGAATTGGTAGGAGAAACTTCTGGAGTCCCAAGCAATTGCCCTTAAAGAACCCAAACACAGACTTACTCAGACTCACTCCTTCTGAGCTCCAATACTGAGTTGGCAGCTTGAAAGGTACCAGTAGTATATAGGGAGAAACTGAAGTGTCTGGCATCAAAGCAAAAGCAGGGCGACAGCTTTCTCTCAGACGAAAAGGCGAGCAGAGGCCACTGTCCCTTTGCCAAGCCCTCCCCACACAGAGTCTGTAGGCCCCTGGCTACAATGTTGTCACATCCTGAAGATCTCCTGAGACTCTGTCTCACCCAACTTAGGGCCCCATCCAAACTGTTAACCATGACTTTTCCCTATGAATGGCTAGTCTTGGCTCATGCCTCAGAATTTCCTAAATCTTATCAAACAAGCAAAAGCTGACCTCATCAAGCCAAGCCAACAGCCCCTGTACCTCTTGCTAAGTGATCCAGACCCAGCAGTAGCAGAAGCCAGCCTAGATTCATGACTTGGCTTTGTCATAAGGGATTGACCTCATGGCAATGCCAAGGTCAGTCTCTCAGTTTAATATTTTGGCATTACTTGAGAATCTTAAGCCCAGCACAAGTAGCAGCCATCTGCAGATTGCTTTATAGCTCATGCAGGGTGGCCCTAAGCAAAAACACATGTGGGGGCTGAACTTGGCTGGCACCACCCAGGAAATTGCAAAGCCTGTGCACCCAGTGGACAGCTATAGGCCACATCAGAGTGCCACCACCGTGCCCCTGCACAGCTGATCCTCCATGCAGAGGTTTTTGGTCAGTCATCATTGCCAGTCCTTGTAGCTGACTGGACTAGGTAAATACTTTCCATTGACCTGCCAACAGCAACCAAGGCTCAACTATAGGAGGATGGTATACTCAACCCACATGAAGGGTGCTCCTCAAGTACCTAGCTTGGGTGAGAGGGGAGTCTGGCCATTGGACCTTATAGGACACCTATTAGTTCAGGCCACACTACCAAGACAGGGAGTCATAGCAACTCTACCTAACACATAGAAACATACACACAGGGAAGCTCCCAATATGAGAAGACATAGAAACATGGCCCAAATGAAAGAACAGATCAAAACTACAGAAAAAGAACTAAACAAAATGGAGATAAGCTATCTATCAAATGCAGAGTTCAAAACACTGGCTATAAGGATGCTCAAGAAATTTAGTGAGTATCTCAAAAGCATGAAACAGATCCAGTCATAAATGAAGGATAAACTAATTGGCATAAAGAGTAATGTTCAAGGAAACAACAGTAGAGTGGGTAAAGCTGACATTCAAATCAATCATTTTTGGAACATAATGAAGCAAAAAACAACCAACCAGAACAACATCAAAAAAGGAATTAAAAAATGCTAATAGTGTAAGCAGCCTGTGGGACAACTTCAAGTGTTCCAACATTTGCATCTTAGGGGTCCCAGAAAGAGAAGAGAAAGAGCAAGAAACTGGAAACCTATTTGAAAAAATGATGAAAGAAAAATTCCCTAATTTGGTGAAGGAAATAGACATACAAGTCCAGAAAGCACAGAGAGTCCCAAACAAGATAGACACAAAGAGGCCCACTCCAAAAACACATCATAATTAAAATGCCAAAGGTTGAAGATAAAGAGAGGATCTTAAAAGCAGCAAGAGAAAAGCAGTTAGTTATCTACAGGGGAGTTCACATAAGACTGTCAGCTGATTTATCAAAAGAAACTTTGCAGTCTAGAAGGGATTGGCAAGAAATTTTCAAAGTCATGAAAAGCAGGGACCTACATCCAAGAGTGCTCTACCCAGCAAAGCTATTATTTAGAATCAAAAGAGCTTCCCAGACAAGAAAAAAACTAAAGGAGTTTATCATCACCAAACCATTATTACATGATATGTTAAAAGGACTTATTTAAGAAAAATAAGATCAAAACTGTGAACAACAAAATGGCAATAAATATATATCTATCAACAATTGAACCTAAAAAACACTAAGCAAACAAGAAGAACATAGAATCATGGATATGGAGAGTGTTTTGATGGTTGCCAGAACGGAGAGGAGTGGGAGAATGGGCGAAGAGGTGAGAGGATTAAGAAATACAAATAGGTAGCTACAGAATAGCCATGGGGCTGTAAAGTACAGTATAGGAAATGGAGTAGCCTAAGAACTTACATGCAGGACCCATGGACATGAACAATGGTGTAGGGATGGCCTGAGGGAGTGGTGGGGTGCTGGGTAAGAGGGACAAAGGTGGAAAAATTTGGACCACTCTAGTAGCATAATTTAAAATATGTAATTTAAAAATGGGGGTAGGAAAGTAAGATAAACCATGAAGACAAAGAAGTGATGGAGGGAAGAAGGAGGGGAAAAAGGGGGAAACTCTGAGGTCAATTTTTTAACTCAAAGAAAGAATAAAAACTCTTAGGTTTGGCAGGCAGAAAAATTATGTTTTTAATATCTTGGAATGAAGATATTCTCTATGAATGGCTGATATAATGGAATAAATTTGTATTGTGTGCCAATGAAAAATTGTGTACTCATATCACATTATTAAATATCTACATACTTACGAGCATGTGTTGAATGAACTTGCCCAAAAAACATACTGCAAGTCATTGAACATATGAACTCTTTTATTGTACATTGAAAATTATTTGTTTACTGGTTTAGCACTTTGTGCAGAAGTAATGCTAATTAAAGTATTTGTTTCAGTGAATATTTTTAATCTCATAAAGTAAAAGTTTGGCTAAAGTCTTTACTTAGAGGACAAGATGAAAACTGACTTTAATTTCTGGAATATGATGGATGCAACAATTCCTGAGCACAGGATTATTAGAACAAGAGATTATTTTTACTAAAATATTACTCGATTTGTTACTAGAATTTAATTTGGTTTATATGCCTAAAACACACAACTCCAACTATAAACTAGAATCAAATTTGAGTTAAATATGGAATGAAATTACAATGTGTTCATTCAACATTTATTGGTTAAGTATGCTGATACTCTAAGCCCTTGGGACACAGCAGAAAATGCCTGCCATCATGGAATTCATATTTTAGTGATAGGAGGAAGATGACAGGCAGTCATTTTAATAAGTGAGGAGGCCGCCTAGTTTGCTGGAGATAATAACACCACAGAAAAACAATAGAGCATTGCAGCCAATATTGGAATTGTGGGCAGTAGGGTGCGGGGGGCAGGGAGGATATTTAGTTTACATTTTAAAAACAAGAGTGGTAAGAAGTAGTCCAATTACTGATATATTTGGAAGGCCAAGCAAATAGAATTTTCTGATAAACTGGATATCTATATTCTAAAAGAGAGTTCTAACTCGAGTGGCCCCAAGTTCTTGGGCTGAGCAAATCACAGGATATAGTTTTCAAGCGAGTGGTGGAAGATGGTTAATAACTATCCAGGCACCAAATTCAATGAGCTTTCCCAGTTGTGATCCTTAACACTGTGGTACTGTTAAGTACCACGCTTTTTCTTGAAATCACCCCCTCCTTCAGTTTTGGTGACCAGTTTCTTGATGCTCTTGCCTCTGTCTCCTGCTACTCCATCTCTCTCCTTTGCTGACACTTCTTCCTCTACTGGTTCTTGTATGCCCATGGGCCCACAAGGCTTGTTCTTGCCTGTTTCCTAATTCTTCATTGTTTCGAGGAAAATCATGTCTACCCCATTCTCCTACCATCATTCTCTTATACCTATCTCAGTCATTCGTCCCATAAGCCCTTTGCTGACAAGATCATCTCCAAATTGTTTCACACTACCACCCAAGCTATCTAATTCTAGTTCTAGCAAATGAGCGACCTGAACAAATATACCACCCCTTCCCCTCCTTTCTCAGTCCTTGGTATGAAAAATGTAGAAATTATAAAACATACCAAAACATTTAAAATATTGTCATTCTTGAAAAAAATAACAGAGGCCTCTGTTAACACAGGGGAGTCACTGTGATACCTGTGATAGTGGGCAAGTCAACCCATCATTTTAGTCAGTTATTTTTTCTGTTACTTTGTAAATAATAGTCGACAAAGCTGGTAAAAGCTGATAACTTTTCAAGACCAATTAAAAGTTGGCATAAAATTAATAATAATGATAATTTGTATTTAGAGATAAATATTATTTAGGTGTACTTCCTAAAAAGAAATAAGAAAATCTAGGACAGGCCATATACTTTTGCCCTTATTTGGCCTTGTAATTCCCTATTTACAAACTCTTTTAAGATTCAAGAATGGCTTTTCATATGCTGTTGCCTATGTGAACCAATCTTTTTTTCTCTAGGTAGAGTTCATCACTTTCTCATCTGAACTGCAAAGTGCATTTTAAATTTGCCTGGGCTTCAGAACGCATCATCGTATTATGATCATTGGCCAACCCCATCCTTTCTCCTGGGGAGCGTGAGCTTCTCAGGGAGCAGAACACACTGGTGCTCCAGCACTTCTAAAACATCTGACGGGTTCTATTGACAAACATCTTAGCGCTAAATAAAGTAAACTACTTTGAATCTTTTCACCTCCTTGTATACAGCACACTGTAATGCTTAAACACGTAGGGCAGTAAGTAGTCTATAAAATAAAAACAAAGATTTGTTTACCTTCTATTAGCAAAAAATATACATGAAAATGCCAAAAGTAATTCATATGCTCAGACTGAGCAAGTTCAGTAAATAGACACATCTAGAAAAATCTAGCGATAAAAATTAAAATGTGCAGCATATCTAAATTATGCACTCTTGTTTACATGAATCAACCAAATTAATCTATGAACCGGTGAAATCCATTGTATTGATCAAGTGTTCTATATTACAAAGAATATTACAAAACCTCACAACCCCTTAATGTGTATATATATGTGTGCAACAATGAAGTATGGCTATGAAAAACTTAGTTTTACTTTAAATTATATACTTAGTTAAAAAAGTGGAATTATTGGCATTGTTTTACCTCTATTTCAGAATAATGTCCCCCAAATAAAGTTCTTTCATTATGTCCCTAGTAATATTAAATGTTCAAAGAGTAGATCGACTGAACATGCTTGTTTAAAACATGCTTTCATTGAGTTTTTTTAAATTTGTATTTATCAACTAGTAACTTGTGAATTTAAAGATGTATCAGTACAAAAAATGAACCATATTGTTTATAATATGATTACATAAGCAACAGAACTATAAAGTAAAGGTAAGAAATAATTCTCTCTGGAGGCAAGAAATAGGCTATGGGTAGAAAGAGGTATAGAAAGTCTTTTAGAAATGCAGCAATACCTCATTTACTGCTGGTGGTCAGATGGATGTTTATTTTGTAATTATCTATGAAATTGTACATACATTCTATGCATGATAAATGTTTTATCTCATAATTTCTTCAATAAGAAAATAGCCTTGTTTGCAGTATCTACATTTACTCCCTAGGGCTTCTGTAACAAAGTGCCACCAACCAGATGGCTTAAAACAATAGAAATTCATCTCTCCCACTTCTGGAGACCAGAAGTCCAAAATCAAGGTGTCAGTGAGGCCGCACTCTCTCTGATGGCTCGAGGGAAATATCCGCTCCTGCCTTCCCTTAGTTTCTGTTGTTCGCCACAAAACAAGATATCACTTGGCTCCTCAGTGCCTCGCTGCAATATCTGCCTCCATCGTCACATAGTGTTCTCCCTGTACATGTCTTTTTGTGTGATTGTCTTCTTACAAGCAATCAAGCTAAGTGACCTCATCGAAACTTGATTACATCTGCAAAGACTTTATTTCCCAGTAAGGTCACATTCACAAGTACCAGGGACTAGAGCTTCAACATAACTTATGCACAGGAAGGTGGGGGTCAGGGAATACATATAATTCAACTCATGGCAACTTCTATCTCAGTAGCCTTGCTAATGACAAGAAGAAAGAAAAGTTAGAGCTATTATTATTACTTAAATTACATAAGGGCTATTTTTATTTATTCATGTCTTTATTTATTCAGTCATTTGGTCATTATTAAAGAGTGTATAGCATGCATGGGAAGTGTGTAGAAGAGAGGGAGAAAAAGTAAGCTGTCAGAAATCAAATCTACCATGAGTCAGGTCTGAGATAAATTCACCCACATCCATTTATTCCAATTAAATGCGCAGTAAATAAGATTTATATTATAGTACTGAGACAAGGAGGGTTATGGTAGAAGTCTGGCTTTTCTATTCTTTTAGCCTCTGGGTTTTTATTTCTCTGGGTTCTTTAGCATATTTGTCTTGCCTTTTGTTGCTTTTGCAATCATTGGTTCTCAAGCTTCCAATTAAAAGTTAAGTATAAGTTTCTGTTTATTCTGCAGCAGTATTCTTAAATATTTATGAGGAATCTTAAGTCTGACTTGCTTTGAGGAAATATAGAGAAATTAATAATTGATGTGCTGCTTTGCAGAAAACTAAAGGTTGAAAGCACATGTTAAAAAATTAAATCTTGGCTAAGACAGTGGATGCTATTTATTTAAAATCTTGCAAAAAAATGTACAATTAGGTCCTTTCTTCCCATCCAAGTCAACTGAAAGGTAATGATTCATTTCATCTTCTTGGATTCTAAGACCTGAGGCTAGCCAAAAACTAGACAATAAAGGAGGAAGAGAAATTTCAATTCCTATCTCATAATTTTTAAGAATGCTACTTGCTTCCACAGAAATGTAAATAAGTGGGAAGGTAGATTCTGAACATCCTACATGGCCCAGAGGTAGGACCCGTTTATACTTTTGGTATTCACTAATAATTACAGAAATCATATTTGCTTGTTAGCCATTTTGGCACAAATAACTTTAAAGAGTAATTTATCTCTTACACATGGACATTCACATATGTATTTAAAGTAAATACAATAATGAAGGCCAAAGATGCGGGAAACATTTTGGGTTAAAAAATTCTCGCCCACATTGGGCACAGGCAGTTCCAGCAGCTGGTAAAGGAGCAGCTCACACTGGCACGAGATTTATAGAACTTGTGATCTTTGTTGGAAGTATTATTTAGAGGGCAACCTTTCTATAAAAGTTCAGCAATTTTATTTCTGCCTAGAGAATGAGAGAAAGTCTTACCTGAACACTCTCAAACTAGGCTAGAGGCAGACGAGTGGAAAGCATGACCTCTACAAGTCCTTACCTAAGCCTCATTCTCCTATCTCTCACTGGAAAAAAAAATAAATCACGGAGCAAGCTCAATGAGCAGAAAACTATACTACTGTTTTACCTTTAACTTATTACTTTATGTCTAGTCTTTTGGAAAGTATCATTTTTAAAGATCATTTATTCATCATACCAGATTTAGAGCCTCTTCTATTTAAATTCTCCCTGACTTGAAGGATTATCTTTTATAATTCTGGTTTACTCACCTCTACCACTACTGACAGGTCCTCCTAATGTACCTATCTTACTAAGGAACAGTTGGTGTCATAAACTTGCAGTGCAGAGGGCAATACTTTATATATTAATTGAAAGTATAAATCAGGAAAAACTTTCCTGAGTACCCTCAAAAGCAAAAATTTTAATATTTCTCATGTAGACATACTTGAAATGTCATGTGGATCCCTAGTATATCTAAGGTGTTCTGAGATCTGAAATATTTTCTGCATTTATTAGAATTGACTTTTTCTAAACACTTCATTTAACTCAAGCTCTTATCTATCCAGCTGGCGCTATCAAAGTAGTTATATATAAAGAAAAAAGCTATGTCTCCATCACATGACTAACTGGAAACCCTTACTATCTGATTCCAACTGTGGTCCCAGGAAGAGTTCTGGGTTGAAGCATTGATTTCCTTATAGTCTAATGACAGAAGTGTGAATGAAACAGCCTCTCTATGTCTGGTTCTGATGAAGTAAGTGTCCTTTGGCCACCTGATGGAGGTTGCTGAGCTTGTGCAGTCTCACAGATAACTTAGGTACTTCTTACACTGCCAAGTGATTTTCTTTATGCAGTTCAAATAAAATTAATTATTCTACTCTTCCCTAAATGTCTCATACCTACCTCTTCAAATTAAATAGGTAGCCTGAGATCTTACTTTATACTCTAAAATGTGCTTACACATATTTTTGCCCACAGTCTACTACAAAATGAATAGCTACTGAATAGCTGAATAGCTATTTAGCTACTGAATATCCGGCCTCCTCCAGGTAGTTACATTCTGACAGTGTCTTCTAAGCATTGTTATATACTGTGTCCTCTTGTCATAATCTCTGCAACAATGTTATACAAAATCAATATTTTTCCAGATTTAACCAATGTATTTAAGAAAATACAAGAGAAATTATTTGAAAGCTTAGAAAAGAATGGGCTGGGCTTGTTCATCTGGCTTTCAGTCATATTAGTGAACTCATTCGGCATCATGATCAAAATATGCAGTCTGTACATTAAAAAGTAGCTGCTTGGTACTTCCATATTTAAATGCAGAAACTATTTTAATAGGAGTAATTTTGATTAGAACTTAAGATAATCTTCCACATTTGAAAGCTGTAGTGGGTGTTGTGATGAGCGGCATAGCCCCGTCCAGGGCTTCAGGACATATTCCCCCAGCTGCTCGGAGAGCCATCCACAGTTGTCCACGGGAGACTGAGAGCTGTCAATCTCCTCTGGAAACCACCCTTTGGAAAGAGCCCTGGACAAAGGCAGATGTCTCTCACAACTGTGAGCCTTCTTCCTGGGACACCACTGTCCAATGATGTATAAATTATAAAGTATTATGTATAAATAGCATTAACTATATATAATTATACAGTATAAACTACTAGTATGTATATAATACATAGTATTATACATTATATATTAATGCAGGGTATGTTACATATTAGTATAGTATACATAATATATACTCTACTGATATGTAATATGTAATGTATAAATGCAGTACAGTATACAGAATAAAACTGAGTATACATTATACAGAATTAATATAGTATCTAGAATAGTATAGATAGTATAGTTTATAAAACAGAACATAGAGTACAGTGTCTGGAATAGACCATATAGCATATAGTTTACAGTATAAACTACAGTACAGTGTACAGAACAGTGTAAAGATCCCACACTTTGGCTGAAGGATAGCATGACTCTGTTACTGAGATAGCAACACAGCTCCAACTTTTCTCGCTGCCCAAATTGGCTCCCTTGCCCTCTGTTCCCCTTCCCCTCTTTCCTTTGCTCTCACTCCCCTCCTCTCTTTCCTTGCTTTCCCCTTCTCCTTCTCCCTCTCCTCTTCCCCACTTCCCTTCCCCAGTTGTCTGTCCCTAATGAAGTCCTGCATGTAATATCAGTCCCAGAGTCAGCTTCCCAGGGAACATAGCTGCAACCAATGCTCAAGAAAGATGACAATTTAACCCCAAAGGTTCTGTGGGATTCTTCCTCTGAATAACATTTTTACAAGCATAAAATAAGAAATCATCTATCTGAAATTATTTATATCTGAACCAACCTAAAATTTTCTAGATTAAATGATGTTGATAATTTCATCATGGAGCATGTTGAAATAGTTTTTTTAAAAAAATCAATCATTGCACACAGAAGGAAGATTCAACAGCAGAAAGTACAAATTCTACTAAAAACAAAAAGTGATTTCATCAGTGATTCATCAATTTTCAACAGTTTATTGTTTTATTAACAGTTATTTTTTTAAAGCTCAATGTGTGGTTGCCTCTCTCACAGCCCACACTGCGGACCCAGCCCACAACCCAGGCATGTGCCCTGAATGGGAATCGAAGCTCAACCCTTTAGTTCACAGGCCCTCACTCAATTCACTGAGCTACACCAGCCAGGGCACACTAACAGTTATTTTTTCACCATCAAACAATTCATATATACTCATTCTCACCAAAATAAATCAAATACTGAGTCTAGCCACTCTGAAAATATTTGTATTATACTTCCTTTTGAGAAAAAAAAATTATGGTGATTTTAATGAAGGTCTAGAAGCTCATCATCTATATGCACCATTGTCAAAAGAACCAGGTATAGTGTTGAAAAGCATCAGCAACACGAAAATGTGGGTGTTCACATTAGCAACAGGCCCAACCATAAAAGTTGGCAAAAAAGCGCCAAGCACTGAGTCATCCTGCATTACCAATGGTCTCTCATCTCTGGTTAAAGTAGTAAAGCATCACTCAGGAAATTTTGAAGGGGGCGGAGTGTTGAAAAGTTTCCAGACTTGTTTAACTTTCACATTATTCCAACTCATAAGTAACTGGTTTGCATAAAACAATCTGGCCAACACGCGAGAATGGCTATCCATGTCTAAGGAGATGGCGCATATCTAAGCTGAAAAAGTATGTTCTCCTTTACATTTTTGTATTCCTGTCTCATTACACAGTTAATGTACTGTTTCCTCATCTAATGTAACATAATATGACAAGTAAGTTTTGAGGAAAGAAATCATGTTTTACACCAGATAGCTTACTTCCTGTTTGAAAAGCTGATGTCTATCTTCACTTTCCTGAATACACCAAATAGTACCACAGCTTAAGCCAACATCTGCTTGCAGACACTGCTTAATGAGTTGATGGCTGACTTTTAAAAATTGTGAGTAGCTTGGCACATCGCATTCCAACCCCCAAATTATGACATATGATGTTTTATAGCTTCCAGTTTGCTTGAAAAGGCTGTGTTCCTTTTGTGTATCATCTTTTCCTGTCTTGTTTACACATCTTACCGCCTACATGGATTCACACACATGAAAATTGAGTTTCTTTTCATTTCCTTAATTAAGACAAACTATGTAACTCCATAAATACCAATGGAGAAAAATATATTGTTAAGTTCTGCTCCATCTAAGATAAAAGCATAGAAAAAGATGAGCCAAGACTCCCTTTGCTTCCCTAATGTTTCAGTTTGTGAAGAGAATGTACTTATTTATCCCAGTTGAATTAAAAAGCACTGCTATATCATTCTTCCTCCAAGTAACACATGTCCCAATCTTTAGGTAAGGTTTTCAAGCATATTTACAACATTGAAGGTTACATATCTATTCTGAAACTTTTAGAATTACATCAACTAATAATATAATATTAAAGAAATCTCGTATCAAAGGATCGAATGAAGTTGAACCCAAAGAGGAACACACCAAGGCACATCATCATTATGTTACCCAAGATTAAAGACAAAGAAAGAACCTTAAAAGCAGAAAAGGGAAAGGAAAGAGTTACCTACAAAAAAAGTGCACATAAGTCAATCAGCTGACTTCTCAAAAGAAACCTTACAGGCAGGAAGGGGCTGGAAGAAGTATTTGAGGTCATGAAAGGCAGGACCTACATTCGAGAATACTCTATCCAGCAAAGCTATCATTTTAGATTGGAAAGGTAAATAAAGTACTTCCCAGATAAGGTCAGGTTAAAGGAGTTCATCACCAACAAGTCATTATTATATGCAAAGTTAAAGGGACTTATCTAAGAAAAGGAAGATCAAAACTATGAACAGTAAAATGACAACAAACTCACAACTATCAACAAATGAACCTAAAAAAAAAAAGAAAGAAAAACAAGGAAAACAAAAACTAAGCAAACAACAAGAACAGGGACAGAATGAGAGAAAATGGACATCACGTGGAGAGTTTTCAGTGGGGAGGGGCAGGGGAGAAATGGGGGAAAAGGTACAGGGAAGAAGAAGCACAATTGGTAGGCATTAAATAGATGGAGAGAGTTCAAAAATGGTATAGGAAACAGAGAACTCAAAGAACTTACATGTACAACCAAGAACTTAGATGTTCATGGACATGAACTAAAGGGTTAGGGAGTACAGGGTGGAAGGGAGACAAAGGGGGAAAATTGGGAAAACTGTAATAGCATAATCAATAAAATATACTTTAAAAAGGAAAAAAATTAAAATAAATAAATAAGTAAAGTATTGACATTGAATCCAGTTCTTTGACCATACTTTACCCTCCTTATTAATGTTGGTTACATTGCTTCTAGTGTTTGCTCTGTGTTCATCTTCTGGTTTGTATCTCACTGATTCTGAGGTAAAACAACAGAAATTTCCTATGGGGAAAATTTCTCCAATTTTAAGACTGAGCGCCCTTTTCTTAAGATAGTACCTTAAAGGGAAAATAACAATGGTGTTGAAGAGGGAAAATAACATTTAATTTTTTCTAAAGTCTGCCTTAACTAATTTAATTTTTATAAAACACTGATGGTATATCTGGTATAAGACAGAATTTTGAAATTCCAATTTCTTAATGAAAGATTAATCCAGCCTACCACCTGCTCTTGTATAACCCACAAGCTAAAAATGGTTTCTTACCTTTTTAATGGCTACTTTTTGAATGGTTATATAGTACCTACATAATAGTCTTGATTTTTTACCTCTTGACCCATGAACCCTAAAATGTGTACTACATGTCCCATTAAGCAAACATTCATCAGCCCCTGGCTGTGTGTGGACAAGTGGGGACACTGTGCATCCACCCACCTCATAAACCCTCACAATGTTTTTACTGACATTGAGTTACGTAATTGAATAATGAATGCACATAAACTAAATTTAAAATAAATCAGTAATAGAAGTAGGAAATAAGTTTTGAAAAAGAGAAAGATGGTGAATTTCCCTCTGACTAAGCATTAGACATGGATCCAGAAAGAATTTTTGTATAAATGGAAACCATGCTAAGAAATGTCGAGAATTATCAATTTAGACAATGTGTTCACCAGATAAATATTAGTTTCATTAAAGATTTTTTGCTTTACTTTTGAATTTTTGTAAACATGAATATTCTACTTGACAGTGTCAATAAATTTGTTATCAAGTCCCAGACTCTGAATTTTGGGGAAACTTTCTGAAATTGCAAGATATCACCTTTTACAAAAATACAATTATTTTGTGTATAAAAATGACTTTTTCCATGTTCCAGTTATATGATTCTAATTTAAATAAGCAACATTTAAGCACCTATATAAGTAAATGCCTTTCTGGACTGTCAGGCATGCTATCTTCTGTCTTTCTAAACTACTGTATAGAAGTGAGTTTATAATAATGTTTCAAGAGAGTTGACTATCATACCAGATATTTCATTTAAGATCCAGAACAAGTAACACGGTCCGTGTCAGGCAGGTCTCGCTGTCCAGGGTGTTCGAAATGGAAAACAGTATCTTCAATTGTGATTCTTCGGGTAAGCAAACGAGAAGGATGGCATACAAAAACCAACCTAACCCTTTCATCTTAGACAAGAAAGGAACTGAGATCCAGGGACACACAGAACTCTGTGAGTTTTTCAAACACTTGGCTTCTGTGATTTATATTTCTAGACGAGTAAACATGAGCTTCTAAATTTTTTCACGCTTAGAGAATATAATGGTACGTAATGTAATTCAAAACAGCTTCAGGAAGTCATCCTGTTAGTGTCGTAACATCTCTTTTCTTGGTACATGTGTCTTCCAAACTCAGTTTTTCATTTAACACCAAAGAGACTACAGTGGTGCAGCACTCGGAAAAGAAACATAGGTTTTATTTTTAAAGACGGTTAAGTCTACAAGCGATGAAAGAGTCTTTGATACCAAAAATACTCTAGGTGGAAATTTTCTCAGTTTAAACAGTGTGTAGTCATCAATGTGGCAGACTTTCTATCAGCCTCCACACCAGGAAGGACCACTGGAGGAGCTTCAGCTCTTTGCTGGGGACCACAGTAAGTTTCACGGGGAGACTGGAACAAGCACTGCCTTTCTCGCGTTTGTACAAACTCACACACATGCACACACTTAGCCATTCTCACACACACAAATATCACATATATATACGTACTCAGAAATACATACCCAATCACACATACATTCACACGCACAAACATTCTCAATACACACACATGTCTACATACAGAGACTCAGAACACACACCAATTCACACGGACATACATAAACATACACACACACACACCCATACAAGAATTGTTAGGTACCCAAAGTAACTATAAAAATGATAACTCTCACCTGAAGTATGTTCCTGGAATTCATTACTGGTCCTCTTTAACCTAATGAGATTACCTCTTTATTACAAAAAGTCATGCTGCCATATTGAAAAACAGCATCTTACCCAGAAGCTTTGTCAACTCAAGACTGTGTCAACATAATGACAATAACAAAAGCAAAAGGTATATATAAAAAATTGTATGTCTAGGTGAACATGGTTCCTTGTCTGTCTCTGGGAAAAGCTGTAACTGACCTCTGGCAGATCTCCCTCGGTCTTCAGCTGTGAACTGTGGATTGTTCAACTCGTGTTGCCCAAGGCTTCTTACAGCTGTCATACTCTAGGACCATGCACTTAGGTTAATTGCACATGAACAGGAGTGATAAACACTTATTACCTAACTCCAAATGGTCTGTCAGTGCATCTGATTAAAGCATTTATTACACATCTAAATATTCAGATTTAGAGAAATTATACGTTTTTCTGTATAGAACATTTAATTTGTTTCTAAAGCAATCAAATGGTCAATTGACACATCTACCATTGACCTTGACCACATTAGTGTTGAGCCAAACTTATAATCCCTTGGAGTTATCAATAGAAAACCTACTATGTCACCATAAAGTAAATCACATACTAAAGGCAGGACTGCCTTGGGTGCTGAATAGAACTGTGCAAGTTGAGCAGACTTCAAATAATGATGGTGAAAGCAATAAACTGCATATTAAACACAAACTTCCTGTTTTGAGCCTCTTCAGGAGTTATACCTGCCACTTAACTCCATTTATTTGGTATAGTTTTAAGATTGGATATTCTTTTAAAGATTTTCAAATTTGAAAAAAATTAATGGTATGACTTAAGCAATATTGTATGTTCGTCTCATTTCCATGTAGAAATCAGTGAACTACCACACTTATTATAAGCTGTCAACTATTGAGTTTCTAGTATGGTCACGTGATTTGATACTTTATTTAATACTTCCTATAACCAACCACAGTAGTTTAAAGATTATTTCCATCGCGGACATACAATACTAAAGCTCGGAGATAAGGTAAACTGCCCAAGGCCTCGTAGCCAGGAAGTAGCAGATCTACACTTGGAACCTAGTTATGATAAAGTCTAAACCACCACACCGCTCTGGCCTGGGGGCAAGCCGAGTCTATGTGAATAGAGCCCCTATCCTGAAATCTGTAAAGAGGTGGTAATTTCTCAGGATACCACACAAATCGCAAGAAATGCAGAGGTTCTTTCATCTTCTAGAGAGTAGCTCTTGATCCAGATGGCATGTTAGAATCATGAGAGCATTTTCAAGAAATGACTGGGTCTCATCCACAATGAGTTATCAGAAGATGAGGTCTAGGCCTTGGTATTTTTAAAAAGCCACTCAGGAGTTTTGAGGCACAACCAGAGCTCAGAAGAACTGTTTGGACCAGTGGATCTCAAAATATAGCCCCCAGGTCAGCAGACACAATATCACCTGGGTACTTGCAAATGTCCTGGCCTCCCCGCGGGCCCTCACCTTGGAGGCTGAAGCCCAACGATCTGTGTTTTAACAATCCTCCACGTGATCCGGAGCCACATTCCAGTTTGGAGACCACTGCTCTAAATCAAGGACTCTAGACATGTGCTCTTCAAACTTAAACACACATAAAATTTAAACAAAGATCATAATTCAGAAGGCCTGGGTAGAGGCTGAAATTTTGCATCCCTAACAAACTTCTTCCAGGTGATGCTGAGGCTGCCCACAGCGGGTCCTCTGAGTAGGAGACAGTCTCCAATCTGCGTTTCCTAGTCTGCACCACTGATGCCAGTTTTCCATTCAAGGCAATATTCTAGTGTTGAAAACAGGACTCTTAGAAAGATCCCTCCCAAACTTGCCCCTATAGCACATAAGATACAACACATAAAAGAGTAACCAAGGGGTTCTGAATTCTAGTGCTGCAGAACCTTGGAAAAGCCCCACGCCTTCTTTGTCTCCACTTTTCTTCCTTTTTAAAAATAAATATCTTCGAGTAGATTATTTTGGTATTTTCAAGCTCAAATTTTTTCGTATATGTAGTTAACTTTGTATTACTGTCCACTGGTCATTCACTATGTTTCCATATTTTGCTTGGAACAAGCTGTTGAGTGAAGGGACTGTGGTTTTTAAATCATTAAGCCCCAACAGCACTGGAATGGCACTCAGCACATAGTAAGTCCTTTCAACTGCCCAATGAAAGCACAAAAGGCAAATTATAAATGATTTTTCTCAGAAGACTCTAAGTCTTAATATAACTACGCTTCAATTTTTTCTTCTTTGCAGAGATATTTCTTGGCACTAATGAGGAAGAAGCAACCATTTAAAAATCTTGTTTTAAGTAATCACATAAAGGCTTGCACAGAGCACATGACCTACTGTATCACTAACGGGCAACTGCCTTATGTTTATGCATCCATACATACTGGCCACAAAATGCCCAAAGGATTTAAAAGTACTGAAAAGAACCTTTCTCTTGGAATAGCTGCATTTTAATTTTAAGCTATAATTTACAGATATTAAAAATTATCAAATTGAAACAGACTCATGGACACAGAGAATAGGCTGATTATAGCCAAAGAGGAGGAGAGTTGGGGGACTGAGTGAAAAAGGTGAATGGATTAAGAACTACAAATTAGTAGTCACAAAATAGTCATGGGGACGTAAAGTACAGAATAGGGAATATAGTCAATAAAGGGAAGAAAAAGATTGTCATTTTATCCCTTTACCTGTGGTTGAAAAGCAAAGTAGGCGAATATTTTTTAGAAGTGCAACAGCAAAAGACCAAAAAAAATGAAATGTATGAATTCATGAGGTTCAGTACTTTTTGTGACAGTTCTTCAAACTCTTGTCCTTCATTCCTGAAACTGTGGAGGTAGGTAAATACCTCCCCTACGGGCTGGAAACCAAGTAAAGACAAAGGGTGTCCCTGAGACCTGGAGGGAGGTCAGCAGACTTGGCAAATTGTGAAACCTGAGAGTCAAAGTTTATCAGGAAGCTCTAATCATCAGAATTAGGCCAGGGAAGCAGGGAAGACAGCGAGACTAAATTGTCTGGGTTGACAATGAACAAAATACTCAGGAAGTCTGAACAGATGGACTAGAGATCCTTAGAGAACATGGAGACCTGTCTTAAGAAGCAGATGGCTGATGACAAAGCACAGCCTTGAAAACCAGAAGCAAAATGAGCACACCCAGGGAACAAAGACTACTGTAACCTACTCATTAGTGTTGCACTGAAAGAAAAGAAAAAAAAACCCTGATATGGGTACAAATAGAAAAGTCCAAATGATAAAAGTAAAAAAAAAAAAAATAATGATGATGAATTTCTTGTTCATATAAAGAAAGCATCTCTTATTCATCATGATAACTCACAGATGTACAAAAATGCAAAAGAGGCAGAGAAGGATGAAAGATACAAAAGTAACAGGAGCAGAAAACCAGCATCACCCCTAAGACATTGGACCTCAGCACAAACAAGCAGAACTTGGAATCACCCCTGCGCCAGCATAATTGCTGTCCGCTATGCTGAGGGCTGGGGGATAGAATAGTTAGCAAAAACAGATACAGGACTGCTCAGATGCAGCTCATCATCCTGCATGGAAGTTACGTATAAAATGTTACCTCAAGCAAATGTAAGCATAAAACTTTCCTGAAAGGGGGAAATGCAATGGTGCTCTGAGAGTTTGTAAGAGGAAGATTTGACCTAAAAAAGATGGTGCAAGATGGCATCCTTGAGAAAGCAATGCGTTTGCTGAGATCTGAACAAAGAGTAGGAGTTAGCTGGCTGCTGTGTGTGTGTGGTGAGGAGGGATGGTGGATGAAGAAGGGGTGAGCTTGAAAAGCCCCAGGGGAGGGACGTGCAATAGATGACACTGGAGAAGGAGGTGGGGGAAGACCAGGCAGAGCTGAAAGGCCATATTAAATATGTTGGTCTTTATTCTAAGGTTAATGAGAAACCATTTACTTATTTAAACAGGAGCCTGGCATGGGAAGCTACATTTTATTAAAAAACAGAAAAATATATCATTCCAGCAGTGACTTCATGCAGCCCAATTTTAAAGTAATAAAGTGAAAGGTTTTTGGAAGCTTTTACAGTTCTCCAGGTGAAGATGATGGCAATGAAAACAAGAAGAAGTTGTTGGTTTGAGAGATATTTAGCAAGTAAAATCAGCAGGACCTGGTGATGGATTAATTGGACATGGCATATGAAAAAGCAAGCCTTCAAGGGTGACAGGTTTCCAGTTTGCCTGCCTTTGAAACAGCAAAGCTAGAAAAAGATCTTATTTCGTTTTGTTTGCAGAGAGAAGGTGATGATGGTAACAAGTTCAGTTTGGGACAGGACAAAATGTAAACTACTTTAAGATGCTCACGTGGACATATCAAATAGGTAACTGAATGTGCCAGTCTGGAGCTTAAAGGAGAGCTCTAAGCTAAATATAAAAATAAGCAAGGCATGTAACACATGGAGATAGATGGTAATTAAAGCCATGGGCTGGGGTGAGATTGCCTAGCAAGAGTGAATAAAGTGAGAAACAAAATTTTAGGTGGGGTTTGAGTAAGTATAATGGAGAGANCTTCAAGGGTGACAGGTTTCCAGTTTGCCTGCCTTTGAAACAGCAAAGCTAGAAAAAGATCTTATTTCGTTTTGTTTGCAGAGAGAAGGTGATGATGGTAACAAGTTCAGTTTGGGACAGGACAAAATGTAAACTACTTTAAGATGCTCACGTGGACATATCGAATAGGTAACTGAATGTGCCAGTCTGGAGCTTAAAGGAGAGCTCTAAGCTAAATATAAAAATAAGCAAGGCATGTAACACATGGAGATAGATGGTAATTGAAGCCATGGGCTGGGGTGAGATTGCCTAGCAAGAGTGAATAAAGTGAGAAACAAAATTTTAGGTGGGGTTTGAGTAAGTGTAATGGAGAGAGATAAATTTGCCACGCCTGCCTTGCTGGCTCTGACCAGACTTAACCTAATCTAAAACGATACTATCAGCAAAACAGAAAATGTATAACACACAGACTAAGCAGAATGCGCTAATATCATGGTTTCTAAAGTCAGGGAATCATATCAAGACCAAGAAAGCTTACGGTGGTTTCTGATTTAAGTAAATTATTTATTTTACGTAGTTGGTTTTTATTTACCAACTGAAGTATGTGTCTCAAGTCTATTGAAAACACATGTCTCTCTGAGCATTTAAAATGAGATCTGCTTTGGCATTTGGGAGGCCGAGTGAACTGTCCATACCCTCATCGGGGGTTAACAATGGTGCTGAATTTCAAGACAGCAGCTCTGTAGCTCAGACATGAATTTCAGACTCCCAAGGCACCTTGGGAGAGAGAGATGGCTCCAGATTTTAGCAAGAATGCTTGGTTTCCAGAGAGGAGAGAGAATTCACAATGAAGTAGAACAAGAGAATCAAGAGAATAATATCTCCTCGGTGAGCACAACATATAGAATATTCATGTACACATGCCCTAAAAAGCTCCTTCCTCCGTGACAATCAGGAAATACTGATTCTGAGGGGAAAATCAGTATGTTGTCTGCAAATCACTCAGAAGTTAAGGTTTAACCTGGAAGTACTAAGGCGAATGGAGTAAGATATTTCCAGAAAGAAAGCAATGCATTTCTACCTTCCTTTCTATACTTCATTTTTAATGGTTGATTCCACATTTGTACATTCCAAAAAAAGAGTACATACACTAGAAGTGCATAATCACACTAATGAGTCCTATGAACTCATTTTTCACATCTGAGTTTATAAAAGTTTTACCCTTTTTTTCATTTAAAAAACAATGGCAGTTAAGGGAGCCAGAGTGGTATGCAGTGAGGCAGGTGAACACATCCGAGAATTGGTGAAATACTCCTTGTTAAAAACTTCATCATGAGAAAGAAATATTCTCTCAACCCTCTCAATGAGATTTTCAAATCTTGTGTTTCCATGACTTTTTAAAGATCTACCATTCTGGGAAGTTTTAAGAAATGTTTTTGTACTCTGGAGAAAACTAATGAAAACATAACCGACAATACATGCACCACCTTTTTCAATATCTTTGTAATCCTTTAACTCTCTTTTTATGTTTCCTTTTTTAAAAGGCTTTTCTTCTGACATTGTCATTCTATTATGAACTTTTATTTTCTTATTCTAGCTTTGCCTAACTTTACAGATGTAAATACCTCAACAAACTTAAAGTACAAGGATGCAGGGGGTGGGGGAAGGAAATCCCTGATGTGATGTCAATGTGCCAACTGAATGGTATTTATACTTTGTAGTCAGAAATGTTACAATGAAATTGTCTCTGCCTGTGATCTCCCATTATGGAGAGTTGTGAGGGCCTGACAACTCCTGACACTATGATATACTCCTGTTACATGGTTGAATCAGACCGTCGGAGCAGAGTTCTCAGCGGAGCATAAGGAAAGATTTATAGACATGGCAAAAGAACACTTTGCCTGTTCCCTTCTTTAAATAATTATGACTTTCCATGAATCTCTTTCTAAATCAACTGCAGAATGACAAATATCTGGGCAAAGAAAAGGCCACAAAAATATCACTTACAGTAAGCTCTACTGAGGTTTTAGAAGCATGGTATTGAATTCTCTGCCGTATGCTCTGCATATGATTCATGATGTGGGATGCTCCCCACCTCTCCACACACCATATATTTCTCCCATTATCATTCAAAAAGGACTTTTAAAACTCCTTCGTTCTGTTAAGTTCTTTCTTTTCTCAATACAAAAAGTCGAGAAAAAATATTTTGATGTATTTTGAATTTAAAAAATTGAAGGGATAGGATAAAAATATCTGCCTAATTGATTATACGGTATGAGTACTCTGGAAGGACTTTCCAGAATTTTGAGAGAAAAAAAACTTGAAAGTATATTTGGGATGTCTTTTTTATTTACTCATAAAGCTTTATCTAAAGTAAAATTTTGAACCACTGAGTATTTTTAAATGCCCAGTTTATTCAGAGAAGTAACAGAGAAGTCATATTTATGGAGCATCTATTCTGCAACGGCCTTTCTATATTGCATCTGTCAATCTTCACAACAGCTTAAAGAGGAAAAGAATATCAGCCCCATTTTATATATAAGCACAATGAGTTTCAGAGCATATGTGCCCAAAACAACACAACTCTTTGAAAATCCAAAATTTTCTCTGGCTTCCAATGTTCTTTCTCAAGACCCAGCTACCATCTACTGCTCAAAAGAGTTGCATACAAAAACAAATAAGCAAACAAAATAAAAACTAAAATATCCTAGCACTTTGTTTTGCATTATAATCTTAATATATGAGGGAGAAAAGAGGCGAGTGCTTTGTGATTTCACATTTTATGCAATTTCACATATTTGAGGAGTTTAACAATGAAATTCTTGAGAGCTATAACACTTATAAATGTGCACATTTGCCAAGCTCTAAACTAAGCATATTATGTGCATTATATCATGTAATAATTGTTTAATAAATAATTAAAATCATAGTTAAAATAAATTTTCACAATAACACGAGGTAAATACCATTACTATCTCCATTTTATTTTTTAAAGATTTTGTTTATTTTTAGAAAGGGGAAGAAAGGGAGAACAAACCATCAATGTGTGGTTGCCTCTTGCAAGCCCCCTACTGGGGCCCTGGTCCACAACCCAGGCACATGCCATGATTGGGAATTGACCCAGTGACCCTTCTAGATTCACACTGAATCCACTGAGCTACACCAGCCAGGACAATATCTCTATTTTAATGACAAGAAAACTAAGGCTAGAGATTAAAATCTTATCCAGGATCATATAGCTTCTAGGTGACAGACCTGAACTTGAACCTGTGATTATGACACTAAAGAACTGCTACCCACTATGTTAAATTATCTTCCTTAATTAAATAATTGCTATACCACTAAACTATTAACAAGCTATTGATTACTTTTATATTTCTACATATTTAAAGCCATGTATTGCATGATACAAAAACTTTAGGACTCTTATTTTTATTTACTCAAATTATGCATGTGCATATATATGTACTATAAAAAATTCTGTATAAAATCAATACAGGTTAACTTTGAAAAGTAACACATGTATCTAACCTGTTACAGTCCCCATTAACCACAGCTTCTTTTACAAAAGTAACTACTGTACTGTTACCAAATGCATGTCCTTCCAGAGGTTGTCAATGTATGTTATAGACATGTATATTACACAGATATAATTTTGTCATAGTATACCCTATTTTTCAGGATTTAGTAACATGTCTTTGAGCTCTTTTTATATTGGAACATTTAGTGTTAATGTTCACATTTTTTACTCCTGAATAGCTTACTATGATGCATTCACATCTACTTTTTCAATCCACTATTGATGGACATCATGGTATTTTATGGATTCTTTAACTTTCTCTAAAGTGGCTACCATGTACTCTACCCAGTTACCTATCCAATCTGGACACCCACAGGGTTTCAACTTCCCCGTGTCCAAATAAAATGTATCAGCATCCTCCACATTGCTAATTCCTATATGTCTTCTAGGTCATCACTTCTAAAAGCACGAGCCATGAACCAGTGAGTCCAGAAACGTAGAGTTAAGTAGTTGAATACCTTCATAGCAATTTGACAATGCTGAAACATCTAACTGCATGTCATGCTTCCAATAAGTGTTTTGTTATTGCAGACTATGAAATCGTACAACAAATGAGAGTTTTTTAAAGCTGGTGCTTTCTCCCATAGAATCTGAGAAACACTATTACAGTTCAGCGAAAGTTACTACTCCTCAACCAGTCACCTAAACCAGAAACGTGAGCATCATCCATCTTATCTCTTTGACCCAGAAAGCACATGGATGGACAAGCAACAGGAGGAAGTTTCTAGAGCAAAGGGATTATTATCAAACTTTTGGTTTTACAGATCCTTTTTCCATTTTAAAAAATGCTGATTTTCTCTAATCTCATAAACACTCTCTCTCAATCCCACATAACCCTCCGACTATTATCCTGTGTCTTTCTTCCCCTCCATAGCAATGCTTTGGGTAAAAAGGTTTGGGGAACATGATGATCCCTTTCATGATCCCCATCTTCTCTGATAACCCACTGCAATGTGATTTCTGCCACTTTGTCTGTTGAAAATCTTCATTAAACTATGATGGCCTTATTCCTAAATCCACCATTGAGATCTTACCTTCCTTGACCCCCACACAACACTTAATAACATTGCTCAGCCTCTCCTTTTTCAGACTCGGGCTGGCCAATGGTTTATTTTTCAAATCTGTGAAGTCATGTGAAATCCTCTCTCAATAAGGGTAGATGATCCAAAATGGCACTTGCAGTGATTTAGAGAGGACAGTGTTTATAAAAAGTAGAAATACAGCCCAGCCTGGGTTTGCCTGGAGGCTGTCAATGGAGAGTAGACCAACTGCTTCTTTCTCATTTTCTCCAGTGGATACAGCCCTGGTGTAGTCTCAGAGAGAGTAGGTGGTCCGATACACTCAGAATTTGTTGTTTAAAAGTGTTTGGTGGTGGCTGAATGACACCAAAGTAGGTAAAATGCTGTAAAGGAAATGGAGAAGCTAGGAGGACCAAGGACAAAACCCCAGATAATGTTAATATTTAAAGAGTTGGTGGAAAAATGTATTTCCTGGTGATGCTGAAGAAAAGTAGTAGCCAGATAAAAGAATAAAAAGTGGAGCCTAGCCCTGGCTGGTGTAGCTCAGTGGATTGAGCATGGGCCTGTGAACCACATGATCGTGGTTCGATTCCCAGTCAGGGCACATGCCTGGGTTGCAGGCCAGTTCCCAGTGGGAAACTCACGAGGGGCAAACATACATTGATGTTTCTCTCCTTCTCTCCTTCCCTTACCCTCTAAAAATAAATAAATAAAATATTTTTTTAAAAGTGGAGCCTAAAACTTAGAATCTTAAAAGGTAGATATCATTAATAGTAATAATTATAAATCAATGATGCAGAATGAGGCAAGAATATACAGTGATTCACCCTAACCAGCATGGCTCAGTGGGTTGGGCACTGTCCTGCAAAATGAAAGGACACTGGTGTGATTCCTGGTCAGGGCATATGCCTGGGTTGAGGGTCAGGTTCCTGGTTGGGGGAGTGCAAGAAGCAACTGAGATGTTTCTCTCCCTCTTTTTATCCCTCCCTACCCCTCTTTCTAATATTAAGTAAAGAAAATCTTTTAAAAAATATTTCAAATGAAAGAATATACATGATTGAATGTGAAAATTAATGTCGCGACTGATTTTTATCGAGGGTAGTTTCAGAAGCACCCTGGGAAGTCCAAACAGCTATTGCTTTTGCCGAATCAGATACTAAACACTGACTCATACAGCACTGGGACTCATTCTAGTGGCCATGGTATTCCCAAAGCCATAAAATATATGACCACAATTAGTGGGCAGAAGCAAATCTCCCTGGAAAAATCCTTCCACGCACATTGCCATCCCAAAGGGCTTGACCTAAGAGTGTTATCTGTCATCATCTGCTCCACTGCATAAACCACCCAGGCCCATCCGTGGAAGCTATTCAATCAAGAGAAAGCTTCTCTTACTCTGATAAAGAGAAAGAGCAAGCTAAAAGCTGATAATATCTCCTGCTTAGCACCATTTCCAAGCTCAGTCCGAATTGACCTCTATGCTCTCGTTTGATTTTTTATAATGATGCTTATCTCTCTTTCTCTTCTCCTAGATGCCTTCTCCCTGTTTAAAAAAATAGAATGCCACATGATACCAAAATCGAAATCAATATAAAAATTGTTAGGGAAATTAATCTTCTTTAGCTCTTCCTCTCACTTTCCATTTATATCTCTCATTCCAAAGAAAACCTAAGAGTCCTCCATGTTTCAACACATGTGTCATGTACAGCCAATTGTACATGTAAGTTCCAGCCAATTCTTCCCAGCAGCAGAGCACTCAATGGAAAGAGCACAGATTTCTCAACATCAGACTTGAGGGGATAGAGTTTGGGAATTTGAAACTTCTGGATGAGTTAAAAGCCCAAGCAAAGTCTATGAACGACCTCTCAATGTCAAGTGTCATTGGGTTAAGAGGAACAAACATGTTCTAAATAACCTGATTTAAAGATGGGATGGAGGAAACTGTCCCACTGGGGGCACTCCCTGCTGTATTCTGATTTAGCAAATGGCAGAGGCAATGCTAAGTGTCCCATAATGTCCACTTCATAGTTGTCTTTCAAGGACATAACAATGACTACCTATCAATTAGGTAAGACTGTAACTCTTGTTCTGGCCAATGAAATACAAGCGGGGCAATGTGGCTTGTGATGGGCCCCCTGCAAAGGTGAAGATAGGGTGCCAGCTGGACTTAGTGAGACATCACAGTTATCATTAGGTGTCTTCTAAGTGGCAATCAGATTTTTTGTACGTGAAACACAAACTTTTGTTGTTTAAGCCACAAGATTTGGGGCTTAATCTGTTATCCCACAAAATCATCTTTCCTATCTTCATTAGTACAACTATCATACAGTTATAGAACTATGAGGGATGATTTTTTCCAATTTTCTCTCTTTTTTCAGTAAAATTGAATCCCATTGAGTCTCTGTGCCATTTCCAAAATCATGAAATCTGAGTGGAACAGAGGAGCCTAGAATGTAGGTCTCCTGACATTTGTTCTCCTGCTCTTTCATTTATAACAAAAATTATAAACTAAGTGAAACAAAAATGACACATATATTATTTGCTTTTATTGATATTTTAGAATAATAAGCACACTTATATATATGTGCACAATAAATACATATTATTAAACATACATGTGGATAAATGCAAAATATAGAAGTGACTAATACAGATAAGCTAAGGCAGCTCTTTCATGGCTTTGTAGTATCTTGACATGACATGTGGGACCTTGGTGTCACCACTCTTGATAAAGGTTGGTGGAATCATATTGGTGATTCAACCAGAATGTCTTAAATATTATATAATAGTTTTTCCATTGTTAGTGGTAAATGAGGAAACTGAAGCCCAGAAAGTAAAACAATATTCCAAGTTCATGCTCTCAGTTGTTGACAGGGCAGAACAGGAGTCTCACCCCTCCCATCCTACCAGAGTCCTCCTCAGCTGTGCTTCTCAAGTTGAGGAAGTATCAACAGTCAGAGTGACATGGTTAAGCACAATGAGAAAAAGAACGTGTTTCTTCCACAAAACTGATAGGACAAGGAAGTGTTCAGAATTCAACAGATAGAGCAATAGGAGATGAAATAAGGAGATTGCCATAGTGAGAAATTAGTAGAAAACTATGATGGCTAGGATCAATCAAATAAGCTGGTCCTTTAGTATCTATGAGTTTATACGATCTGTGGGAAGGTCACTTCTAAGAGGAGGAAAAGTTGGTCATCTCTAAGAACTCTCAATTGCTAATACCTGCTGGGGGTTAAGAACAAAGCAAAATAATGTGAACAGAATTGCTGTCTGTTACATAAGACAGGGGGTAGTTAGCCTCTTGAATTCCTCAGGGGGAAAGTGTGATGAAAACAATGTTGTTCTAACTCACGTTTTCTCTTGTGGTTAAGTAAGTCTTTACAACAAACAATGTCCCACCCTTTGTGCCGATAGGATGTCTCTGAACAGGCTTTTCTTTTTTGTTGTGTTTTAATCTCCTTTCTTGTCATGCACTAATGTACTAGCACCCAATGACCCTCCTCTCTGAATTATGACTCAGAGGCCTGTGAGGCCCTGAGGTCTTTGTCATGGTCAACGAGCACTGAAATTCCTTCTGAATGCTCTGCTTGACAACTACCATTGCAAATAACCTCATGTGTATAAAGTATTCCTCCTTTGAAGAGTGAACTTATATGTGTACATATATGTAATTTCAACAACTGTCTTTCATGGCAGGGGCTGGACATAAAAGATAAAAAAATCCATGACCCCACCCATAATCACCTAACCCACAGAGTCCCCCATTTCTCTCTGTTAATTTGTTTTAACCTTATCTTCACGAGTCAACCAGTAGAGGCTTTTTAAAGAGTGTTATGTGCAGCTGGAAGCAAATGGGGGATCTCAGGGACCATATAATCACTCAGACAGCACCTATTTACTGCCAGCTGAAGAACTGCCTATTTGTGTAAGTGGAGAAAATCACTTCAGCATTAAAGTATCACAAGAAGGTTGAAAAGGGGGCAACACTGGTAATCCATCTAATGACCAAATTACTCACATGTGTTGCCTCCCACTAGGTAGCAATAATCATATTCTCCTCTATTCCTTCATAGCACTTTGGACGTATGTTCACTATATGCTATTTATTTTTATTTATTAGGATTCATTTATATAAATCCATCCTATTAAGCTATAAGGTTCTTCAAGGTAAGGGATTGCTCTGTATGTACTTATATCCCGAAAATGACATCAAAGCTAAAATTTTGTTTCAATAAATAAATGAATGAATTGCTATGAAAGCAATGAATTGACAATAGGAGAATGGACCTACACATGTAAATGGAAAGTCAAAATTAAAAAGAAAAGAAAAAAAAGAAAGTCAAAATTAAAAGCTGATTCTGACTTTGCTAACCATGAGTTTTCTTATCTGTCCATCTTTCACAAGATGAAAGAAGCTTCTTTCACAAGCCTTCTCAAGCAGCTGTCTTTTGAGGAGGAAAACTTTTCTAGACACCTGGGAATACCCATTCTCGACTTGGAGAAGAAGCAAGAACTAGATCCTGTGTAGAAATTACGTACCAGAGTGGCAGCCAGGAAGTTGGTAGCTGATAAACTCTGCTCTCTAACAGTGGAGAAATATCCTCTCTGATGAATCCAGCCAGCTTTGGCTTACTGTATTTTCAGCTGGTGAAAACGTTACCAAGCACAGAGAGAAAGGAAAGGATCATTCTGACTACAGGATTTAACTAAATCCTGAGCAGAGAGAAAATAGAAAAACATTGGAAGTAAAAGTCGGGAAGCCCAAACAACCCCGACAAAACTGCTCAGTGGGACTCCCTCTGGCTTGAATGCTGGTTAAGAAACCTGGGAGGCCCCACCCCGCCACCCTGGTACTATGTGTAAGAATTTCAGGTCCAGAGAAATCTCTACACTCTCCGTTTCCACATCTTCAAGCTGAGTATCATCATTGCATGCACTTATTCATGTGCACAGTTAACAAGGTGTTTGTAACATGGCTGACAAACTCTCAGATGAAAACAACTTCTTAAAGACAAACTATGGTGAAATATATCTCACCTCCTTATCTTCCTGTAGCTTGCAGTGTTTCTTGAAACTCAGTTCTCTGGGCTGATATTGCTTAGCTTTATAATATTTTAGATAAGCCCATTTATTAATAATTTACTCATTTTTCATTTACATTGTTTGTTTTCTTAAGGAAGTAAGAGTATTGATTTTAATTCCTATATCATGAAGCAAATTATTTTTGACCTCTGTATGTACAGAAGACATGCACTTAAGCCTCAACTCTTGCTAGCCATAAAATACCCTGCTGAGTCATGAATATTAAAGCAAATAATTTTCCATCTTGAGGCCAAGAGTGTATGCTTGCATGGGAAAAAAGAGGTTATTTAATTTTAAGTAAAAAGTAATAATAGTTGAATCATGTAAAAGTTGAAGAAATTTTCAAAGGAAATATGAGAACTTAATATAAAGAAATCTAAATGTTACTGCTCTAGAAGATGTTCAGAGTTGTATCAAGTTAAAAGAAGTACATTTTCCTCAGAAAGTGACTTGCTTCTTTAGCGATGATCACTAGTTACAAACTTGCCTTTCCAGAATATTCATTTTTCCTTTGCCTAATTACCCCATGAGGTATGTGAGATCATGGCCTTGGAAGGACTCTTCACACCACCCTCCACACACACACAAATATCATTTCTATAATCAAAATTTCTTAAAACTAATTTTGTTTCCAGCTCATTATGTAATTATCATTTAAGAATACATACATATGTATATATATACATACACATATGTGTGCGTCTGTGTGTGTAAATTTTGATTTTACTTCCAAAAGTAAAATGTGACATCAGTGCTCTGTAAAATGTTTCCATGAATGTGCTAAATGGAGAAGGAGTGTGGTGACTGCGCCACTGGGAACAGGGAAGAAGGTACAGACAGGGGTGAGGGAGGTTCTCTCTCCCAGGACCTCTGTGACAATCAGAGTTAAAGAGGATCAGTGACAGGGTTGCTCTGCAGTGAAGTCCACCTCTGCATTTCTTCGACTTCTTGTTCATATTATGATGACGCAAGCCAAGGAATATTGAAAGTTGAAGCATTCGGATATTTACCGATTCCAGAGGGAAGAATCTCCTCTGTAGGACTAGAGTCATCATGATGCTCACCACTGCTTCCTTTAATGTCCCAGCCACACTACCTCTACTTTCTGTGTCCACCTATCTTTGCAGTCTATTCCAGCAAATGTACCAGGTTGCTTATATATGGTCCTATTTCCAGTTGTTTTCATGTCTCCACAATATCACTGTAAACTCTATGAGGAGGAATATGGTGTCTTTTTTCCACACACCAAAATGTCCAGCACTGTGTGCCTCTCTATATTCCCAGCTTCTACACAGTACCAGGTTATATACTTACTATAAATATGAACTATAGGTAGTTAATCCAAAATATACCTGAAGAATGATTTATATAATTTATTTAGACCCTAAAGATGGTATTTTTACTTACTTACTGTTTAAGTACAACTGCTTAATTTTAGTATAACTAAAATTTTTTTCTTGATCATCTTTAATGTTATTACAAAGAGCTATAGAAGAAAAACTAACTTATTTCACAGTTTTTCACTGAAGAAAAAAACCACAAGGGATCACCAAAACCTCTGGGAAAGGTGTGAATTTATGTGGCTTCCCTCCTGCTCCAATTTAAAAAACAACAAGAACAACAACAACAAAAAAAAACATTACTCAGCAGCTGTAAAGTGCAAATGAACATCAGAATATCAGGATTTGTGATTTCTTGGCATAATTCTCAACTGTACAGTTTTGCACATTTATCTATTTGCTTGTTCAGGTGACTTTTGTGGTAGCTAAATGTTTTTTATCATTATTTAGGTCTGAGTTCATTATGCCATATAGTCATTAAATTCTTATACCCTTAAAAATTGAAATAGTGCACCAGTGAATGTACACCTAAAGTTATTATAGCTATTCTTAGAAAAGAAATCATTTCATAGGTATATAAGAAAAAATCAATATGTAGTTAAAACAAGGCATACCACTGGTATTTAGATGCAACAAGTTCCATTTTCTTAGTATGAAGCACTTGACAAAATGGATTATTTTATGTTATAAATATTATTTTTTCTAAAGATGAAACTATACAGACAATTATGTCATAATCAATCAAGTGAGATAAGGAAAATATATTAAGTGTGGTCCATGAAAAAAGTTTTATGTGCCTATAATCCACCTCCATTTAGATTTATTGATGTATAATAGATATCAAGGTACTCTAAATGGTTGTCTAGTAATAATAATTACTTTGGGGCCATGCTTTATCGAGTTGGTTCTATACATAAGGATTTTACTACCCAACCGACAATGTTATAATGGGCTCTTCCCTTTTAACTGATGACAGTCTATTAAATTCCATAATCAAACTTCAGTACTTCTTGAAATTAGGTTAAAAGACATCTTGTAAAAATCACATTTTACATGGACTTAGAATTTTAGTAACATAGTTAGTTCTTGAGACAGTTGGAAATCAAGGAATAATTTTTAGTAGCTGTTTTTGGTTTTGGTCCATCAAGTTTTCTAGATAAATATAACACTGACCTGAAGAAGTAAATTTCCCTGTGACTCCTGTCATCTCTAACATCTCATTTCGTCGGTACATTTATATAGGTTCTATCTTCCTATACAAGGTCAAAACTGAAGTCCGGCCATCTCTCTCTCATTCTCTGCTTTAAATTCACAGCACATGCCTCCACCAGCTTTTATGCAATTAAACTTGCTATTCTTGACACTCAAGGAGAAACCACTGAAAATATAATGGTAACTGTTGTGTGGCTGAAAAAGGATTATTTGTCACCATTCATTATGCCAATTCAGCCATGATAAATGAACAGAAATGGAGTGTTTTCCATATTTCTAGTGTGAGCTCTTTAAACCTCATGGTCTGAATGCCGAGGGGGGTGCTCTGTGAGGAAAGGGCCTGCATAATGCAGGAATCCTCACAGCACTTTGCCGCCAGGAGCTCCTGAAATGGCCGATCTGACTCATCTTCACGTCAAACTTGTTTGACATTTGGCTAATGTGTAATTTTGTTTTGACATGAATCATTGAAACTCAAACATATTAAACTAAATATTTGAACTCTACATGAAACCTTTATTAAAAATCTAAAGTGTATATTTGAAGCCTTTTAAAAAGCACCTTAGCTAAACATAAAATAATTATACATAATAGTTTCAAAGGTTAGTGACTTTTTCTTTTGAAGGAGCAGACTATCCTGGGGATATTGATGTTTTGCTTTCAATGAAAGGAAAGTTATTTCAGTATGAACTTGACTCCTCATGATAAGGTGATGTGAAATCTCAGCACTTAGCAGGTAAGCTAGAAATTTGGTTCATCAGTGACAGAGAATTTGGGGCCATAAACACCAGAAGACAAATCTCTGCATTATCTAGGTAAATACTACCTTTCTTTTTAGGTTATTTACAATTAAACAGAGAAGTAGGAAAGTTAAAAAATAAAGTAGTGAGATTTTTAAGAGAGTTTTTAAAAATATATAATTAAATAGAGTTTTTCATACATATAGTATTGTCAACATCTGAAATTGATAACCTAGAGAAAGTAGTTATGATATCAAACCCTAGATTCAATGTCGGTACCTGTTCACTGGACAGTAGAAGGTAGAAACCAACTCAAGAGTGGAGACCGTCTGGGTCTAGTGAAGAGACACTCTTCCAATCTCATCTGATAAATCCATCCATCACCTAGAGCTATTCTGAAATTTCCAAACTCGATACAAGATCACACCTTACTTCCTGCATTTCAGAAAAGCTTATTGTGGGTACTGTTGCAGGCTCACAGTACTGAAGTCAAAACTGTATTCCTTGTAACCTCACCCCAACTTGCTTCTCCTTCTAATGGGTTTCCTGGAACTGCCTATTTATTCAAATTTGGAAACAGCAAAAAAAGATATGTTTTCAAGACAAACTATGACAAACTGTTGAAGAAAGCTCACCTTACCAAATAAAGCTAAATGAAATATAAAAGGCAATATTACAATATCTATTAAAAACTAGAACACAATCTTAACATACTAGTTTCAGGTGTAACAAAATAAAATGTTCTAAGTCTTTCTCTGGGTAATGCATCAATATAAGAAATATGGGAACACTTGAATTTCTAATTTTGCACTGCTAACACAAGAAGCTAAGAGTAGCCTGCAATAACATTACCAAATACAGGGTCATGGCCCTCGCAGATACGGTTAATGCAGAGGACTCAGCAAGTAGAAAGTTGTGAAAAGGTGAAACCTTCTCCCCTGACAGCTGCTCAATTCCCTCCAGTAGCTGATTTTTTAAAAAATGCCCTTTTGCACTAAATTGACCCTTTCCATGAACAGGTCAGCCAGGTGCAAGTTACCAGATGTGACTCTCCATAGTTTCTAAGCTGTGGGAGGCCATTTATCTCTTCTATTAAACAGGACCCAATGCTAACAAGAAGTGTGGTGGAGCAGCATTTTTATCAGGGTATGTGGATTGACAGAATTGAATGTTCTCCAATAGGAAAAGTGCTCCAAATGTGTGTGTATATTGTTGTTGTTGTTTTCATTATTTCATGATTATATCATAAAACAGGCTCAGGTTTTGGGAGTAGTATAGAGATGCTTGTAAAATCACTTCTGATAGCCTAAGTTTTCCTATACTCCTATAAAATACCCTTTTCAACCACTTTACCTTGAATATATTTTTACTGGTTTAAGAACATGTTGGGTTTTATTGGAGGAACTCAAACCACTGAGAAAATGCTCTTCTATTCTCAGCGCTTCCCCTGGGTTGCCCTCCACACCCAAGCTCAGCTTCATCTCATGCTTTATGGCTCTTTTTGTAATAAATAGCATATTCTGTCTCTTCTCCCCACCAAGGGTGTAACGGTCTCCAATATCCATTTTTCCATGTCTCAGCCTCTAACGCTCACTGGATCTCTAATCCCATCAAATAAACTAACTTCAGCTATTATTTCAAAGGCCTTCTTGGATTAACATGCATTTGGAGATACTTGGAGATAACATACATTTAACATTCCCTAACCTGATTTTTCTTATCTAACTCAATGGTACCTAAATCTGGAGAGCTCCTTAGAAATGAAGATTCTTGAGCAAAACTAAAGGGGACTCAGGATCCCCAAATAATTATATAGGGCAGCCAAGTTTGGGAACTATTTGGTCAACTCACTAATGGCTGTTGTGGCAGATTTGAGACCACTGTAACTAATGGGACACGGTCTCCTGGCCAGGAAAAATCCATGGCCTTTGGTATTACACGGGCCTGGGTTTATATCTCCAGTCTGTCACTTATGAATTATGTGGCCCTTCTAAGGTTCCGTTTTCTCCCTTAGAAAACAAGGAGGTAATAATATTGGCCCATGTTTTAGTGTGAGTGAATGAGATAATTTTGTTGAAGATATTAATATGAGGCCAGAAAAATAAAATTGAGAGAAGGGAAAATAAAATGTGTAGAAATAATGGTTATATAATGCAGTCCTAAAAGAAATAGTCAATTATACTGCTTTCCTGATAAGAGTCAAGTCATTGCATACTCTGGGCTGTGAATGAATCTGTCCTGGGTGCAGATTAAGAACTGAAAGGATTTAGAAGTGGTTCTGGTCAGACCATAAGGAGCCCCTTCCCCTGGGCAACCTGAGAATCTCCCACATATTCATTTAACATGTGGTTGTGGATGCTTACTGTCCGTCAAACACAAAGGATACCACGTGGAAATGGAAGGGGGACGGGATCATGTTGTCCCTGCTCTGTTATAACTTATGGGTTATAAGGCTGATAATACACAAGTAGACAAATGATCTAAGTGAATAAATAAGAAAAAGTCAGATTGTGATAAAACCTTGCAGGGCACTAAAAAAGTGATGTGATAGTGAGTGGGCAGATGCTTTCGTTGGATGGAAGAGGAGGGCAGGCATCTCCCAGACAGTGGCATTTAGGCTGAACTCTGAAAGTCAAGAAGCAAGCAGCCACGAGAAGATCGGGAGTGAAGGTAACGAACGTGGAAAGATAAGAGAGTGGTCAGAACAGAGAAAGCCTGGTGTTCCAGAGTCAAGAGTTTGCATTTTATTCCAATGGTGTTGACAAGCCCCTGGGAAGTTTCAAATAAGAGTCATGTCATGGTGAGATACATGTTTCACCAGAATCAGTATGGAATCTCAATGGAAAATGGGTTTTAAATGAGAATGATATTAGGGTTGGGTGTTTTTGTTTACCACGAGCTTAGGGTCTCAGCAAAGGATGAATTTTATGAGGAAAGGAGTGAAAGCAAGCACGGCATTCAGGAAGCTATTGCAACAGTCAGGCAAGAGGCCAGGTGGAGGTAGTTTGGAAGAAGATGATCACGGACAGAGACAGAATCAGATGCAGTCAAGACACGTTGTTTCAGAAGCAGTGTCTACAGTTCTTGTGATGCAGGGGATGTGGGACAGGAGGGGAAGAAAGGAATCTAGGAGAAGCCAAGGCTTTGGGGCCTGAATGGGTGGGCGATGGCCAGCAAAAAGCAGGTTGAAAGAGGGCAAATTCGAGAGCTCTCTGGGTGATACTTCAACTGCCATAAAACTTAAACACCGAAGAAATTAGTGGTCTACATGAGTCCATGAAAGTCATCCAATGCTTCTTTAATTACCAGAAAAACCACTTCTGAACTGAAATACTAAGAATACAATAAATGAACTTTAGTACATGTTAAGGGACTTTTTAAAAAGCATTTTAACAATGCATTTATACAAAGAACAGCTTTTTAAAAATTACCTCCTGGATGGGATATTTTAATAGTTTTACAATGCACAAAACTACCAACTGATATGGAAAAGTACAAGTACAGCTGGATTCATAATCTAAGTTAAGACTTGATTAAACGTGTTGCCTGTTGCCATGAGATTAAAGGTAGGTAAACTTTCCTTAATACCAAGTCAGGTACAGCAATAATGGAGTTTACAGAGTGTTTGCTACATACCAGGCACTGTTTTGAATGTTACTGTCCCATAACTTCGTGAGGTAAATTCTATAATCAGCCTCATTTCATGGAGGAAGGACCTGAAGTAACTTCCCTACTGTCACGGAGCCTTCAAGGGGAAAGCAGGCTTTGAACTTAGGCAGTCTGACTCCAGAGCCCAGGCTCTTAAATCATGCTGGGAAACCAGGACCCGCTGTGCCAGGTACCTCTGTGACGTCCTGCTTCAGTGGGAAGAGTTAACGACCTCAGGCTCCCGACATTCCCATGATAGCATTCTGTCTGTGTTCAGCTGAACATAAACAAGACCAAAGCCCTGGGTGTTAGAAAGCTCTGATATGAGAAAAGATAATTGGATTGTTTATTTTATGAGTGTATTGCTTTACTTGCCTTATGCAATAAAACTCCATTAATTTACACTTCACTAATCTCACATAGTTAACCAAGTAAACTACATGTAATTAATATTAAGAAACATTACTTCTTCAAAGGATTATTTAGCATCTTCTTTGTAAGCTAGGAAAATCTAGGTTATTTTTAAGAGTGTTTTATTTCTGGTTCCAGTAAATACATTTATTATTTTCCAAAAGCATCTTATACTTACCATGTAATATAAAACCATCAGGGTATATTATGAAGTATAGTTTTTATGAACTTAGCTTTAGCTTTATTAATTGTTAATATCCATTTATATCTTAGCTTAAAATATTAACTTTCTTTGAAATTGCTAAAACTTCATTTTCCTCAAACATTTTTCTGGCATACTTTTCACTGTTTTTCCTCCACTATTCACAATGAACACGGTTTTAAAAGTGTTCAGTTTATGGAACTAAATATAAAAAATAATATGAACACCAACTTGCAAAAATATGCTTTTTAATTCTGTGGAGACTGCTTAGAGAAATGAAAAAATGTAAATGATAGAGATTTACAGTCTGGGATTCACAGAGCAATCCTTCCCAAGTTGACGGAAGAGGCCAGCAAGTGGCCAGAGCAACCTAAGACTTTCAGAACAGGCAATTGAAGTGCCACTAGACATCTGTCACTCATTTTTAGGAGGGGAATCTCTGTTGAACGATATGAAATTATAACTAGCTGATTTTGATTGAGGCCTACTTTTATTTTTTAATGATAATTATAGGTCAGAGAACTCACTAAAACTTGACATAGGACAAATAGTGGTAATTTTTGAGAGGAAGAAAGACAGCTTTGTCATAAAAGTTAATATTTATTGAGAACTTACTATAAGCAATTGACATATTAAGTATTTTGTATGACTGCCTCTGACATTCACAATCGTCTGTGATACTTGCTCTCGAATTATGTCCCAGCACAGAAGAAACTGGTACTCCAAGAGGCCACACTGTCTGAAATGACACTGATACTGGGACCCAGCTCACTCTTTTGATCACTGTGCTCTCCAGATGAGCTGCTGTCCGAGAAGTGACTGGAAAACATGTTCATCACCATTTGGTCTTTTTTCACATCCTTATAGCAGCAGCAGGCCCTGAGTGGTATTTATAGTGACTTGGTGGGGAGGAGGTGTGCTGGCCAGTCAGTGCTTAAATAGCTCAAATACCTGCCCACACAGCTACCTGTAACTTGTACCTGGACCGGTCTCATGCCAATGTCCATCCTCTTCCCGCTACATCCCATTCACTTACTCTGACATTGAATGGGCCACCTACTTTTTGGTTTGAGATGAAGTTCATAGGAGTCAACAATTTGTCTGCCCCTCCCTCAATGTCACCTGTTGTCACCTGTTTGGCTGTCATTTATCACATACCTCTTCTACCTGTTATCTTGCTGTCTGGTCTGAGTCAGCTTAGAAAATACTAACCACATTTGTTAGACTCGTTTAAAAATAAGAACAAGACAACCTTGAAAACAATGTACGAAAGGATGACAAATGATATTCATGCTGCATGCTGACCCTAACAGGCCAGTAGCAGCTACCCAGAGTGATGGGTGGAAGCAGTATCCAGACTCTGCAGGAATGAGGACACACAGGAGCAAGGACATGGTCAAGAGAAGGGAAAGTGGTGCCACAACTCTGGGGCGTGGAGAGTGTACAATGAGTAAACTGCCTGAAGGTCCCTGAGTGGCCTCAGCATTATCGGTCTAGCTTTCCAGATGTGCTTTTGTTTACTTCTATGTTCTTAGCTAGAGTATACGTAGTTAAGGAGACTAGATAAATGACTCTTGGATAACTAAAATGTTCATAACAGTCCTTTTCTCTCTTCCTTCCCCCTTACTTTGTTTTTCTTGGCTTATGCTCTGTGGTTTCGGTCTTAAGCTCGGCAGCATCACCAGCAGTACCCACCAGCTTTATCTAAGTCAGTGAGCACACAAGTCAAGGAGAGTACAAACTTCTGCTACAGATTAGACAACAGCAAGTGAGGAAATAAATTAACACAGAAACAAATGACTTAGAGTTGGCACAAGATTTTTCCAGAAGTATACGGTGGGACAAAAGTAGGTTTACAGTTGTTCATATGGAAAATATACAATAGTTAATAAATAATAATACAAGAATAAATTCCATGTTTCACATACTCATAACTGTAAGCCTGCCTACTTTTGCTCCCTCTTTGTATTATGTGTGAAGATTTAAGTGCACATGACACCCCAACACCCATTGGACTACTGATATCCATGCTGAACTTGACTCCTGCATCCTTCTTTCCTCTGTCCACAAGAGCTGATGATATGTCTTGGCCTCCTTTTCTGCTATTTCTGTCTTTGTTACCACTGCTTCTGTACCATATGCAGTCTCCATGGCTTGCTTTCCCCTTCTTTCTGTCTTTCTTATTTCTTATCTCTTTGGACTCCTGTCTTGTCTTCTGATCCTCTTGCCTTCTACATCAAAAGAGTGACCTTTTGTATACATCTCCATCAAGCCCAAAGATTCCTTCTCTCTTGGAGAACTAATCAATCACAGCTTTTTCACTGTGGCAACTGATGGCAAAATATAGTCAGCTTTGGTCGTGATATTAACAACTCCCGATAGCTAGGGGTTGAAACTGCTAAAGGATCATTCTAAAGATATAATTGTTGATGATTTATCATCAGCCAGAGACCAAAAATGTCCAGTGGTATCCTGAAAGACATCATCCTGTCATTATTCCAAGACTAGAGTTACCTGATATTTCAAAGTCAATTGAATAGAGTTGTGAAGGAAAGAAAATAGAGAAATAGCTTCTGGGAAGCAAAATGAGACAGGATTTTATTGTTGTTGTTTTATTGTCGCTGTTGTTATGCAAGATGCAGTTTCCTCTTATCTATGTTTACCTACCGAAGAGAAGCAAGAATAAAGGGAGAGAGAAAAAATACCTGGGTGAGAGGAGGTTTTTCATAGTATAAAATTTAGTTGTCCGATATGGTAGCCACTGGCCACATGTAGCTATTGAGCATTTGAATTGTGTTTGTAACTCAAAAATGTACATGGGAATTTTTATAAAACATCATATTAGTATTTTCTCACTTTGGCTATATATTGAAAAGTTAGTATTGGGGGTACATTGATTTAAATAATATACATTATTAGAGTTAATTTTATCTGTTTCTTTTTACTTTCTAGAAAGACTACTAGAAAAGTTTCAATTGCATATACAGCTTGCATTTGTGGCTCACATTATACTGTTTCTAGGCAGCATCAGTGTAAGGACTTAACTACTGCGTTTAGGTTGAACCTTAAGAAAACTCATGGAAGGTAGTAGAAGACGGTTTTTGGAAGGCTGAACATGGAATGTATCTTTTAATGGGTTCTTTTCTCCTTCCTGCTGGCTGAAATACCACAGGATGACTCAAGATAAGTGTACCTAGCATCCTCACACAATAGATGAAAGGTAGACAATGCTGATAAGGTTGCCTCCAGACTCAACAGAGACCCAGCCTCCTTTTCTCTTTATGCTTCACCACGCTAAGCATGCTGCCTCATGTTCCAAGATGATGGCTAAAGCTCTAACTGGATTAAGCACATTTCAGCCAGCAGGAAGGGGTAAAGAACCCATTAAAAGTTACATTCCATGTGCAGCCTCCCAAAAACCATCTTCTACTATCTTCCATGATCAGCAAGAACCCACATCGGTCAAGATAAGGGCACCCCTATAAAATTTGTAGGGGAGGGAATTGGCCACTGTAACCTGGTACCATTTTAGTCACAATGTCAGCCATAAATCCAACAGAGTCTGGACAATGAAGTCTTTATTCCAAAGAGTCAAGTATAAAAATCAGTAGTTATATTTAGAATGACTATTTGTCCCAGTTTGCTAGACAGTCTATTTTTTTTTCTGTGTTTTCCTGGCATAATTATTAATAGTTCCCCTTTTCTCTCTCTCAAGTGTCCTAGTTTGGATGATAAATTATGTGATCACCCTTGTTATATTACCAAGGAAAAAGAAAGAAATAAATAGAGAAATAGATAATGGGGTAGACAATCAGTATCTGCCAGAAATCCTTGAGGAGTCACTTGAGAAATCCTTGCCAGATGGGTATTTCCTCAATCATCTCACCATTATCCTGAAACTGTACTTTTGAAGACTACTTGAGACCTTCATATTGACAAATCAAAGGACTTTTCTCATTATTAATTATTTATTCACTTAACACATACTTACATTGCGATTTCATATACCAAGCACTGTGCATTTGGGGGACTTGAGGGTAAAATAGAGTTCAGTACTATTAAACCCCATAATATTAAACCCATCTGTTATTACACTGGAGTAATAAGAGTCTGAATTGTCTGAATAGCCTGAGTTCTGGGGCTGTTGTTTTTTCCTCCTGGATATTTCTCTCTCTTTCTCTCTTTTTCTGGTTCTAGAAAATTCTAGCCCATTGTTTTCCTCAAAAGTCCTTAATATACAGATCTTCAAGAAAGTCCCATAATCAAAAATATTTGGAAGTGCAGTATATCTAGAATTTCATAGTACAAATTAGCATATCAAATGCTCTGAGAATTACCACAATAGACGTTCCTATTTAACTTTTCAAATCTGAACTGGTTTGGGGGTGAATACCTGTTAGTCCCTAATGTACCCTCCATTTGTTACTGTTCCTTTAATCCCAGGAATATGAGGATAAGCTTCTCTGTCCATAGTTCCTCCTTCTACATTCAGCCTCCTGACGCTCACATCTGTTCTCTAATTTTACCTCTAAGGAGACAACACCTAAACAACATCCTCTAGGCTTTGTCTCATTCCCCAAATTAACTAAATGGGCATCTCTACTTGAGTTAAATATCACAATCTCAAACTTAATGATCTAATATTAAAATTTGCTTTTTTGTCCAAAATCAAGTCTCCCTGATGTGATACCAGTTTGGGGAGTAATACGAGACACTGTTTATTTTATTTTTGTGGGAGGAGTGTTTGTTTTGGTTGGGTTTGGGCAAGGGTAGAAAGGAGACTTTCAGGTAGTCTGAACAGCATTGCAGCTTCATTCCTATTTACAGAGAAGTTTCTTTGTGTGTGTGCAGTGAGATGCTGTGTTTTGCCAATGGCTCCCGATAGCCTAGGCTTGAGTTATGGGGTCCGGGGTCTTGGCTAATCAGCTTCCCCCTGGGGACTTAGAGTCTTGAGTTGTCAGAACAGAGAAGTGGGAGTGGTTACCTTTCACACACAGTGTAGCAGGGGCGCCACTAGCAGTATTCCACGACAACGGGCCTCGTCCTAGTCACCCCAGATGTTTCTGATACGCCCTCAAGTTTGACAACCCCTGCATTGGCTTTTCCAGTAATAATGGAGAATATAAAATGAAATGAGCGTTGCGAAGAGAGTCACTTAACATGGAGTAATGAGGCCAACAGGAAGTCAGGCCTATGCATGTCTTACGTCTCAGTTCACGGAACTATTAAGTTGCTGACCCCTGTTGCTAAACTCAGATCGAAGTCAAACAACAGACATCCTAGATCCATGATTGCTACATAAGACTTTACTTCCTTCTCATCCCAGTGGCCACACCATGTGCATTCTTTACCTTGAAGGAACAAATTCATTTCAAAACACAACATCTTCCATTTCCATAATGGGCTGCACCAATCCCAACTAACAGAGCTAACATCCTTCATTTACGGGAAGAGCCAAAACAGGAATGGCTTTTACAATGTTGCCCTGTAAAACCCTCCCTCTGTCCCCTCCCGTCCCCCATTTTTGGAGCTCCATTTAAGTTGCTAACTCAATCTGTGCCTGAATTGAAATTCTTCCTTTTTTCCAATAAATACTTTTTTTATTTTTATTATAGCCTAACCCTTTCCCTTTTTAAAAAAATCAACACTAGCCGGATTTAATTATCATCTCACCCAGGAGTAATTCTTTCTTTTCTGGAATCCTATAACCATTACTTGCTATATCAGTTATGCTGAACCTATCCTATGTTGGTTTGCAATTATTTACCATATTTTGCTGTATATAAAGCATACTTTTTGACCTAATTTTTTGAGGAAAAATAAGGACACACATTATACATGGGTATACATGATTATATATCATGGGTGTAATAATTCTGTGTACAATGTGCAGAAAAACATGGGTGCACATTATACACAGCAAAATATGGGAAGTAGGTATCTTAGTTCTACAACCAGAAGGTAGGACATGTTACCACATCTTTCATAGAGTAATAACCCAATGAATAAATGAATATTCACTAGTGATAAATTAATTATACCTGATATATAAATTTCTCAATTTTTTATAAAAATTAAACTTTAAATTAGTTCACTTCTACTCAAGTTTCAAATTTATAAAATGTAAAATTACCTAGAGAGCTATAAGAAACACTCAGGTCACAACTTCAGAGATTCTTATTTAATTGATTTGTGGTGCAGCAAATGGAACATGGTGAGTTTTGTAAGTTTCTAAATGGTTCTATGCCACAGGCACGGTGGTAAATCATTCTGATATTCTAAGTGCGCTCCAAGGACCGTAAGCAGCAGTTCACCTGGGAGTTTCTAAATGTGCATTTTAACAAGATTCCCAGTTGATTCACATATACAGTAAAGTATGAGAAGCACTTGCTCTAGAGCAGTAATGGCCAATAGAAATACAATACAAGCCTTTGATATTGTGATTTATAAGAGATGTATATTTGGTCACTCAGAAACCCAAAATATATTTCTTGTATATATTTGGTCTTCGACCACATTTCGTGGATGACAGCTCCCAAAACCCTTGGAATTTTCTGAGTGATAAGAGCAACGAGAGCATCTTTCCCTAAAATATTTGGTGTCTTGTCCTCAGTTCCTGAAATGCCTTTTGAGCCATAAAAGCGAAATGGGTATCTTATTCATAACAAGCTCCTTTCCACCACAACTAGGTTTATGTTAATGAGTCACATTTGGACAGCACCTAAGGCTGGGGACTGGTTGCCCTGGGAACCAACCCTGCATAGAAAATATGGAATTTCCGGTCCTACCTCCGACTTCCCAGGCAAGGGAGAGGGGCTGGAGCTTAAATCAGTCACCAATGGCCAAAGATTTAATCAATCATGCCTTTGTAATGAAGCTTCCACAAAAACCCAAAGAGAAGGGGTTCAGAGAGCTTTCAGGGTGATGAACCTGAACACTTCTATGCACCACCACGCTAGGCCTCAAACTTCACAAAAACAAAAGCTCCTTTGTTCAGAACCTTGCCCTATGCATCTCTTCATCTGGCTATTAATTCTTACGCTTTAATAGGCATATGAAAAGATGCTCAACATTAGTAATCATCAGTTATGCAAACCACAATGAGATATCCCCTAATACCTGTTGGAATGGCTATCGTCAATAAGTCAACAAAACTAGTGTTGGCAGATTTTTAAAAAAAGAATCCTCATGCAGTGTTGATGGGATTGCAAAATGATGCAGCCACTATGGAAAGCAGCATAGAGATTCCTCAAAAAATTTAAAGGAGAACTCCATCCATGACTCAGTAGTTCTACTTCTGGGTATCTGTTCAAAGACATCTCAAAACACTAACTTGAAAAAACATATTCATCTTTGTGTTCATTGCAGTATTATTTATAATAGCCAAGATATGGAAGCAACCTGTATTTCCATCAGTAGACAATTGGATAAAAAAGACGTGGTACATATATACAATGGAATATTATTTGGCCATAGAAAGAATGAAATCTAACTATTTGTGACAACATGGATGGACCTAGAAGGTATTATGTTCAGTAAAATAAGTCAGAGAAAGGCAAATACCATCAAATACATATGATTTCACCTGTATGTAGAATCTTAAAAATAAATATACACACAAAGAAAACAAAAATAGATACAGAAAACAAACTGATAGATTTCCACATGGGAGGTTGGGGGCCTGGGTGAAAAGGTGAAGGGGTTCAGAAGTAAAAACTGGCAGTTTCAAAATATTCACAGGGATGTAAAGTACAGCATTGGGAATAGAGTCAATAGTATGGAAATAACTATGTATGCAGTCATGTGGGTACTAGACCTACCCAGATCACTTTGTAAGTTATATATATGTATAACCATGATGTCGTATACCTGAAACTAATATAATACTGAATGTCAACTGTGATTTAAAAATTATATATATATATACACATATATATGCATATATATATACATATACATATGTTACTATTAGGAATGGTAAGAAAAAATATCCTTTGAAATGAATAATCTATTGAATGAATGAGTTTCTGTGAGACATAATTAATCAAATTAATTAATCAAACACAAGAAGGGGGTTGTGAAAACCTTGGATTAACACCCAGATGGTCAGAAACACAGTTAATAAGCTGGGCTTGAGATTGGCATCTGAAGGGGGTCATAGTCTTGTGGGACTGATCCTGTGGAATCTGATGTTATCTTTGCGTAGACAGTGTCAGGTTCAAATTGAATTATAGGACACCCAGATGATGTCTGAAGAATTCATTGCTTATAGGTGTAGGGAAACACACCCACACACATTGGGAATTGGATGCAGGTCCTTTTAAAGCCACATATGTGAATCTAAAATCTTCTAGTAACCATATTTTTTTAAAGCTTTAAGCAGGTAAAAATAATTGTAATAATATACTTTATATAACCCAATTACCCAAAATATTATCATTTCAATAATTAATATAAAAATTTTAATGAAGTATTTTATAAGGAACTTTTTTTGCACTAAGTCTTTGAAATCCAATGTGCATTTTATACCTACAGCACATTTCCAATCAGACCAGCCACAGTTCAAGTATTTCATAGCCACATGTGGCTAGTGGCCACTATACAGAACAATGCAGATATAGAGCTTATTAACTTTTCCATCTCTCACGTGAGCTACAGCTGGCCTTACAAAAGCTTTTTGTTGAAGTAAAAAGACCTTTTCATCAACCCATATAACCACTATTCACTTTCCTATTTTTACACTGTCTCTGCTCCTTGGAAAGCTTGGAGCGCCCCGCCCCCCTACTTCTCTGATGGTCTAGGTTCCATTTTTTCTTTAAACCCTGTCCAGGTCTACAATTGTTTAGTGAAATCTCATTAAAATGGTCCCAGATTACAGTGGTTAGTTTCTACTATAGATTTCATTCTTATATTCTTTTTTTTTACCTAAGAATATTTTTTTTCATTTTTTAAAATTTATTGAATTATTTTTCAAGTACAGTTTTCTGTCTATTCTTATATTCTTGATGTAAGAGCTTACATTCTCATGTATTAGGTAGAAGATCATTTTAGAAAACTAAGTATGAAATGCAATTAAAATTGTAAAACATGCTGCCCTTCTTAACAAAAATGAAGTGTAGACCTCAGAAGATTAATACTGAAAACCAATTTCTCTGTATTAAAGAGAAAACCAAGGGTCCAAAATGGCGTCACTTGTGCTGAAGTCCATGATACCAAACCTAAACTTAATGCCTGACCTGATTGCTGTTTTAGCCTCTCCCAGAAATAAAATCTTAATCATTAGTCTGGGATTTTCTGGTCAACACCATAAGGTCATCTACTATGTGGGCCCTCTTCAAAGAAGAGGCACTCTGCATGATAAAAACTTTTGCCATTCCCTTCCCCCAAAAAGAAAGTATTCTGGCCTAAAAATGATTCTTTCTTTTGTTGATAGCCTCTTTACCTTACTCTTATTTTCTATAAAAACCTTACATTTTGTACAACCCCCCAGAATGTTTTTCTAGTTACTTATGTAGGATGCTCTCTAATTCATAAATCACTTAATAGAGTTAACTCAGTCTTCAAATTTACTCAGCTAAATGTGTTTTTTTAACATTGATAGGGAAGAACAGCCTTCGTAGGAATGCTAAATAAATCCACATAATCCTTCTGTAGACCTTTCATTGTTATCTTTGCCTACAGTCCCCCACCCTATAATATGGGAACTAAATGACTGATGCTCAGTCTTAAGCATAAATTCAAGTGGAAGCAACAATTCTTCTCTTGATTGCTCCAAACCTTAGACAAAGATCAAAATATTCAAAAAGCCATTATTGATAATATCAATGCAATAAAAGCAAATTTACTGGAGTCCAAAACACTGACAATCTGACTTAAAGATTTAGACTGTTCTCTGTGTGAGCAAGACCACCTCATTCACATGGGGCAAAAATGGGGACTCAGGAGGGATCTTGCCAGGATCTTCCCTTCTTTGACCCTTTTCTCTCACCACATGGTGATATTACATTTAGCCTACAAGCCCAGCACTTCTTGAACATCTTTACTCCTCTTGGTCTAGACTCACACTGTCCAATACTCTGGCCATTCACCACATATGGCTATTGAATACCTGAAATGTGGCCAGTCCAAATTTAGATGCAGTATAAGAGTTAAATACACACCCAGGGTTTCAACACTTGGTACATGTATGTGTTTTCGATTCCTGCTATTAAAAATATATTATAAATTTAGTGGCCTAAAACACCCATTCATCATTTCTGTGTTCTGTGGTCCAGAAGTGTGGTTCAGCTGAGCCCCCTGCTTGGAGTCTCAGAGGCCAAAATTGAGGTATCAGCAGGACTGCGATCTTCACTGGAGGCCCTGGAGTATTTGGGTTGTGGCCCAGTTCAGTTCCTATGGCTGTGGGGTGGGTCTTGTTTCCTTCCTGGCTGTGACCTTCCTTCCCTTCCTGGCTGTGACCCAGGACTTCTCTCCAGAAGGCTACCTGCATTCCTGGTCACAATGGCCCTGCCATCTTTAAACCAGACATACAGCATGTTGAATCCTTCTCATGCCTTGAATTTCTCTGACTTCTCTTTCTGTCATATCTCTTCTGGTGATAGGCTGAGTAAATTCTCTGCTTTTAAGAACTCATGTGATTCGATTGGGTCCACTCTGACAATCCAGGATAATCTCTCCAGTTTTAACCTTAATTACATCTGCAAAGTCCCTTTTGCCATGCCATGGAACACATTCACAGGTTCCAGGGATTAAGGCATGAGAATCATTCTGCCCATCAAAATACAAAAAAAATATGTATTAATACTTTTGATATTTTTTCATATGGTGAAATTATAATATTTTGGATATATCAGGTTAAATATAATTAAATAGATAATTAAAATTAATTCTCCTGTTTATTTTTACTTTTTGATGAATTATAGCATTTTTAAAAGTGCACACATGGCTTATATCTATACCGTACATTACACTTCTATTGGCCATCACTGATCTAGACCTAGAGAGAGGTTACATCCTTTTTACCATTCTCACAATTTGTGACATCTGATCTGTGGAGCCCCTTCTCCATAAGAAGTGCTTCCCTTGCAATCAGGTATAGCCTTATATTTTCAAGCCTCTTTCATACAAGTGATACTTAAATATAGTGATGGAGCATAAAGTGATGGAGCATAGAGATTTGGGCGCATGGGCTCATTTCCATGTAAGGAAGGCCTCCAGTGAGGCCTATACCTGATGACCCTAACCTGAGATCTGTACCTGATAACCCTAATGATTACTGAGTTTGCCCTATCTGTTTGTTTCTGGTGGTTGCCACACAGATGAGTCCTTTCAATGAATATTTGCTGAATCTAGATGTTAGTGATGGACCTGTTAAAAGCAAAAACAAAAAAAAATTGGAAAATAAGTTAACTACCTCCAGCATACCCTAATAATGACAAACACTTCCATGCTGAAGTGAGAGGGCAGCCTCCATTTCAAACTAAAAGCTGAACAATATTTACCAGTTACATGTCTTTATGAAACAAGAGTGATGATACTTGGGGAAAAATTTTTACCAAATGAACACTCTAATTAACCAAATGTTCTCATTACTGTGCACTTTATTCGGCTTTGGTGAGTAAACCAAACTGATGAATCTGTGCCTGTTTTCAAAACTGCATTTTAAAAAGATTTTTTGGATGTGCCATTTTTGGGGTGTCTGTAAGGGTGTTTAGTTTTATTTGTTTAAGTTAGCACAATACCAAAATGTTCCCACTAATGATGTTATGTTTTATCCACTCAACTTTACACTTCACCTAGCAGGAGGCCAGGTCATTTATGGGTGTAGAAGAACAGGCCATGAAAGGGCATGTATCCCAACCTCATCCTCCAACCACAGGCAAAGCAGAAACCCTTTCCAGAGCTTCGCTTCCGTTTCTTGATCTGTACCTAGTCTCAGCCCCAGGTGTGATCTTGCACAAGCTAGGCAAAATCATCCTGACAATCTCCTAGTCCATCAGCTGCAGAGCTAAAGATCCGCTGAGCAGCTAGGATTGCTGAAAAAGCTCAGGCTACTGAACGTTTCTCCACAGCCAGGCAGAAAACCTAAAGCAAGATGGAATTAAGAGAAACTTGATTCATCTCACTCCCATTGTCCTTCTCAGTAATCTTCCTGACCCAAAGGAAGAAAAGAAAACTATACCAATACAAAAGATAATATAAATAAATATTTCAAAGTTTACTAATTAAAAGGACTTAGAGATGGAGTGAGGCATTCTTCAAAATCTGTTGCCATGGCTTTGTGGACTTTATTGCTGATCAGCATTTTTCCCCTCAAGAAAAACAGAACAGCAACATTTGTTCAAAAAAAAGCAAATTGTATGTTTCTTCCTTTCTTATTACTTTTATTGTTTGAGGTTTCTTTTAGACTGTAATGTGGCATTGTGATTTTGAGATGGGAAAAAAAAAACAATCCCTTGTCTTTCAAACATAAGAATGTGATTGTATGCTATTGTTGCCAACAATGAGCTAAAAAGGTTAATGGATCACATATCTGGCAAACAGCCATCTTTCCTCCAGCTCAGTGTATTAAACAATATACATTTCATTGCTGCTGTTCAGCTTATGATTTTGTCTGAGTAGTTGGTAAATAAGTTTACTTACATTTATCTCTTTCTAGAACTCAACAGCTTTGTCCTTCAGACTGTATCCTAAGGTTTAAAAAGTGCCATTTGAAATCTGAGTCATGACCTTTGGATGTTATGATCAGAGTGGGCCTGGGGAAGGGGGTGAGTGGGCTGTTAAACGAGAATCTAGAAATATTGTGCATTGCCAGTTGTATCCAACCTTTCATTTTCGGACTGCCTAAGTTAACATAGTAAAATTACCATAATAAAAAGGAATGAATCCTGGAGAAAGCACCACAATTGTTTCTACTGTTGTTTCCAGGGATCATTCTAACAGGCCTCTAGTCGAATGGACCAATTCTCTCCACCCACCCCAGGGTTGACTCAACTTTGCATTCTAAGACTGTCATTTGAAAACAGACAAGCAGTCATAAGCAATAAGGCCGTAATCCCCCACCTAAAGGACTTTGCTGTGTACTGCATTTTACTGTGAAATTAGCAAGCGACCTAATGCCTCAGCAGGAAAAAAAAAAGGTTTATTTTTAGGAAACTCTAAAGGAAAAAAACTTTATTAGTGAGAAAGATAACAGTTTTCTCAGAATCTTTGGTTGGGCGGGGAGCAGATATAAAGGAGGGGACTAGAGTTGGGAGAGAAGCAACATATCAGTCAGATCAGGTGCGATCCTTTCAATCAGGCCCAAAGCACAGTAACTAACTAGCTCATGGAGTCCCCTTGCCCACTGCTTTTGCTGGATACAGGAGGGACACTGGGAAGGCGAGTTTGGGATTCGGAACTGGAAAAACGCTGAATCCTGATCTCCGCTTCCCAGCTAGGCGATGATCGCCCCCTGTGACTCTGGACGCACACAGCAGTCTGACAACCATCGCTGCCCCCGCTCGACCCCTCACGGGCTCCGCTCTCCAGCCTGGTAAGCTGGAGCCACGCGCGACACCTGGACACCTGTGTGCCCCCAAGCTCCAGGTTTAGGCCCCTCGCACCCCAAAGAGATCGGTCTCAGAAACTCAGCGATTGAGTGCCTCTGACTTCTAGATTCCCGGGTTCGGCCACTCTGGTCACTTCGGCGGGTTCTCCAAGCAAACATCTCAATCCGGCGGGGAGTCCTGCACACTCACCCCACTCCTACCGCGCAGCTGGCCAGCGGTTCTGGGTGGGACAAAGCAGGACCTCCGCCTCTGGGTGAATCCTTTCCTTTCCTTTCTCTGCCTAAAACCCTGCCCACCTCCTGCAGCAAGCTGCTAGGGTGGGTGCGCCCATCTCTCCCCCAAGACACCTGCGCTTCTTTCCCACCTTTCCCCGCCCTTTACGCTGCGGTTGCTCCACCGCCTTTGGGAGCTGGGGAGCAGCAGCTGGAGAAGGAGCAGGGAGAGGAGGGAGAGGGCGAGGAGGAGTAGGGGCGGGGTGGGTGGGGAGAGAGCCCAGAGGGTGTGGACTGGCAGCCACTCTGCAGCTGGTCGCCGGGGACCCGGTCCCTCCCGCGCGCCCGAGTGATGGAGGGGAAGAGATTCGCTTAGACACACACACGCTCACACAGCTGGGCACGTCTCTGGGAGGCAGCTGCCGGCTGGGGAGCGCCAGGGGCTGGGCGGCGGCCGTGACAGCGCCAGCCACTGGAAGCTGGGAGCCCACACAGCTTGGCACCGGTGGCTCCAAGACCCAAGAAGAGAAGAACCGAGCCACACTGACTGTTGCTCTTTGGGGTGGATCGGGAAGGAGCAGGCTTCCCAAGGAGCTGTCACCGAGGACGCCAGAGGCTCTGCCCTCAGCACACTGAGTCTCTGGTCGCGCTGGTGCCCGCACGGTGCGAGGAGGATGCGCCCTTCCTCCCGCAGAGTGGCTGCGGGCCCCGGCAGTGCGCGGACTCGGGCTCCGGCGGCCGCCCGTACCGTGCCCGCGCCGCGGGAGCGCGCCCTGCCGCACCTGGCTCCAGTCTCCCGGGGAAGTGCAGGAAACGCTCCCTAAACTACAGTGCGTACTTCTCGCCCGCTTCCTCCTCCAGCAGGTTCCCCACCCGGGACCTCGCAGTCGCAGCAGCGGTTGCTTCCTGAGTGTGGGGCCCGCCCGCCTCTCACTATCACGCGTGCACGCACAGCCCGCTCGCTCGCTCGGCTTCACGCAGACTCTATCTCCGCCGCGCCCAAACTCGGGCATCCGAAAGTACTGGACCAACTGCCGCCGGGACTGCAGGAGCCGCCCAGTGGCCTGGTGCGACCCGCCGCTGGTCCCGGGCTTCCTGCGCCTCTGCCGCCTCGGACATGGTGAGCTGGGCGCACTGCCCGCCTAGCGTCGGGGAGGGGCTCGAGAACAGTGCTGAAACCTCTTAGATTTGGGGGGAAGTGATTGGGGGAGAAATCGACCAGGGGTGACAACCACGCGATGCCAGCCAAATCACTTTTGTGAGGCGCAGTACTGCTGGGCACTGCCTGGGGAAGACTTTTGAGACATTTGCTGGGGCTCAGGGTTAAACTAGTGCGATATGAAAAACTGCGGGTTGATTCCTTGGGTACAGTTAGAGTCTTCGGTGTCAGTCAGTCAATCTGAGTCTCGCCCTTAGGTGGGGGCAGTGCTCTGGGCTCTCTTTGAGTCAGAGAGGCAACATGCATTTAATTGCGCTTGGCAGAGTTTGGGGGCTCACTGGGCCACTTCCCGGAGTGGCGGTGGGGCTGTCGTTTGCAGTGCGAGATGCCTTGGGTGAAGTAGGGGCCTGCGAGGCCAGAGCAGAGGGCAGCCAGAGGGCCGGCAAAGGCTCAGTGAACTTGAGCATGGGGTGCATTCTTCTCCCCAGCTGCCCCCACCCCTTGCACACCCAGTCCCCGCCCCCTACTAGCTCCGGCTCATTCAACCAGTCCCACCCACTACACGCACACACAGGAGTTGGATGCCATCGATGGGGTGGTCGTATTGTTATACTAAGAGGTGCAGGAGGTCACTTTAGCTACTGAACACAGCACTGAGACTCCAGCTTCTGGGACTTGGATGACAGCCTTGGTTTAGGGAAGCAAGAAAGGAGCGCCTAGCCTTCTGTGGCTGCCTCTACCTGGTGTTTCCAGGTGCACAGCAAGCAAACCTCCGACGAACTCCAGTCACTTCACCTTGTGGGGCTCCACTTTCTGACTTCCCTCCTTGGAGTGCTTCAGGGCACCCACCCAAGGGAGCTGCCGCTCAGATCCCTGGTCTCCCCAGACCTGGCCCGGTAGGTGGGTCTCCCTCCCAATTTCCCACCCTCCCTCCAATACCAGCTTCTTCATGGAAAATATTGATTCTTTAAGGAGAGGTTTAATATTTGCAAAGTGCTTTATATCATATTACTTCGTGGATACATTTAATTGCACTGTAACTCTTCTCTGATTTATGAAAACTTAGTCTGATAAATTGCATGCAGGGTCCGATTGGTGAGGGAATGAGAGTGGATGGGCAACCTTTCTGCAAAGGTGCTCCTTTCTAAACTGATTTGCTAGAAGTGATATAACGCTGCTGCTTCTGAAAGATTTTGCTCAGTAGTTTTGACTATTTTGGGGCTTTAGACAAATGTTTTCACATTAAAATTCATTTCAAATATATTCACCCTCTATTCCAAGAAAAAAGTTGAAAAGATGATAAAGTGTGTGCAAATTTGGATATCAAAAGTATTTTTTAATGTTTGTATTGGTATCAATTATGTTGTATGTGGCAGATTTTAAGTGACCTTAGTGGTTTCTCCTAGAGAAACTCTTAGAAGGAGAAATGAAAACAATACTACTTACCTTCCTCCCTGTATTTGTGTACAAAAGGTCCTTGCTTAAAGTGACTGAATGAGCTGCAGGGTAGGCTTCTTGACTTTAGGAATGTGAAGTCAGTCACCAGTGAATTGATGGAGTCACACAAACACATTACAAAAAACAATGATGGGACGGAAACTTGCTTAAATTTAACTGCCTCCAGTGCAGAGAGTTTTAACAGGGAAGAAATGAAAACTGTTCTGGCTCCTTCCAAATTATTCTCCACCATTTTAAAAGTCTTTTCTAAATTAATAAAATATATAGACATATCATTAATAATGTAAAATTGTATTCAAATAGGTGCCTAGACCAGATTATCTGGCAAATTATGGAGTTTCACAGAAGCACTGGGATCTAGGCTAATGTGGTTTCTAGGTTAAGCCGGACCTCAAGCTTAGATTTTAATATTGGAAGTTGCTTCCTTTGACATCTTTGTGGGAAGATGCTGCTTACAGGGTGCTGATTATGCTCACAACATTGTCCTTACCATTTCATAGGCATCCACAGATGTTTTGAATGAATAACCTTCTTACTCACTGAATTTTCACTCATTCAAAAAGTATTTATTGAGCACATGAGCACACACGATATGCAAAGCTGAGCTGAGTGTTATTTTAAGCAAGAAAGGATCTTCGGAAGCAGTAAGGTGCTTACTTACTCCTACACTGTAAAAGGGACTGCAAAGCAGTGGCTCGCTTAGTGAAGCAGCATCTTGGCCCAAAGTAGGTGGTCAACAAAGAGTCCTTGATTCAAAAATCATACAAGATGTTTACCAGCCAACTTTGCTTTCCCCATAAATTCCACCATTCTTCTTAACCCACCACATCATTTAGATATGACTTAACTTCATAGGATTGACATTGACTTTAATCTTCTTGCTCTCAGTCTGAATACTCTGGAGAACTGTAACTATCTGTGCATTGCTCTAGCTTTCTGTCCATGATTTCTCTGGAACAGTGCCAGATCTGCATATGCCAGTAGTATTCATTTATGAGTAAATGCACATGTTCCTGTTGCATTAAAAAAGCAAACTCACATTCATAGAACACAACAAATATTTTGCTCCTTTCTTTTCTCATCTCGTTACAACCTTGGAAACAGTAACATCTCTTAACAGTGCAATTATACTATGTAAATTAGCAAGTTAACAAAAATGATTATTTAGGACTTTCTAGAAACAGGGAAATGTCTTAGGGAAATATTAGCTCGGGAGAATTTTTCTTGACTCTTTTGACATGTTTGGCAGGATGGCCTTTTATTTTGGAGACTTTTATTCATGAATGAAATGACTCTCAGGGCAGCTTGCTATTAAGGGAGTTGACAGAAGAGGGAATGCTAGCTAAAAAGGATATGGAAAACTCTGAGAATAGAGTATGAGCATAAATAATAGTAGGTTTGTGCAATCAAAATTATGTGAATACTAACATTTTATTGGTCTTTATATGCATACGTTTTCAGATTCTTTAAATACTTTTTTCAAATACTTTCATATTCTGACATTATTGCAGTTCCATGGAGAGTGACTGTTTGGTAATGAAATTATAGTTTGTTTCGCTGTAGGAAAAGGTAAAAGTTTGAAAAGAGAATAAATCAAGTTAAGGGGATAATTATTCAAACCACAAATTGACTTCAATTTAAGTCCTCTTTTTTTTCCCAAAGGAAAGGGAGAACTCAAAACCAAAATAACTAGTTAACGTTTCATTATGACTTAAATTGTCACTATTTAGAAAAGTCTTTACATTTTATTTTTTCTGTGAATGTCAAATAAATTTTTTATGTACTATAGTTTTTTGATTCATTCATTTGCTGATGGGGACTTAGGCTGTAAGACAAATTTTTAAAAACCAGCAAAAGTGTAACACTTTGTTCCTATAATCCTATTTAATTGTTGAAAAATTTTGCTTACTCTAGAATCAGTGTTTGTTTCTGAGTCACAAGGTTAAACTAACCTTTACAGCAGAAGTACAATTAAAGCAAGATATTAATAATTACATATAAACTCACAGATCTAAGTCAAAAACATTTCAGAGCAGCTAACACTTATCAAAAGCAGAAGCAAAAGATATCTGAAGATCCACATAATATTTAGGCAGGATTAAAAAACATCTCTAAATCTCATATGCAAATTCCATTATCATGTTTTACTTAATTAACATTTGGTAAAATAGATTATTTTCCATCTTCTTAAAAATTTTTATGAAAGAAAGCCGTGTCAGTACTAAGAAATAGTTGAGTTCACTAGTTGGTTTGACTTTAAGCCAGTTTACCTAGATTGTGATTGGGAGGCTGGTCTTTTTGTATGTATACATGTATGCTCTTACATATGGAAGATATATGTATATATTATGCTTGTATAATATATATGTGTGTTTGTCTAGTTACTTTGAACAATAGGAAGAGAGTCCCCTTTGTAACATATATGGTTTGCGAAGTCAGCATCATCTTGAAAGTAGTACTTATAAATACTCGGCTACTTTGTAATTTCACTCGCGTGTGGGATGTAAATCTGAAACTTGGACACAAACAGCGTGGTGGTTATCAGAGGGAGGGGCGTGGTGGGGGGGTGGACGGCGGCTAACACGTGGTGGCAGAAGATGGTTTGACTGTGGGTGGTGGACAGTGGTGCCATATACAGATCTTGTACTGTAAAAGTGCACATTTGAAGCCTACGTGACCCTATTAACCAGTGTCATCCCAATAAATTTAATTAAAAAGGTTTTTAAAGAATTGAGACAAAACTTCTTTGAAGAACTTATTTAAGAAACCCATTTGATAACCTTTAGTGTGTGTCTGCTGCTGTCTAAAGACACTGATATTAACTAGCTTAATTCTGGTAGCCACCCTGCTTGACCCCATTTCACAGAGAGCAAATAAGTAGTTATTATTATCCCCATTTACATGAGGAAATTGAGGCTCAGGGAGCCTAAATCAGTGGCTCATGTTCCACCGCTAATAAATGACAGAGCTGGCATGTGAGCTCAAGCAGTGCATTATGCTATGCCACTGCTCTTGAACAGATATATATTTTTTATTTTTAAATATTTTAACATTTTATTTATTTATTTTTAGAGAAAGAGGAAGAGAGGGAGAAAGAGGAGAGAAACATTAATGTGTGGTTGCCTCTCAGACACTCCCTACTGGGGACCTGGCCCACAACCCAGACATGTACCCTGACTGGGAACTGAACCAGCAATTCTTTGGTTTGCAGGCTGGCACTCAATCCACTGAGCCACACCAGCCAGGGTTTGAACAGACATATTTTAAACTTACTTAAATAAGGATCCAAGTGTGCAGCAAGTTAAGTTGTAAAGCAGATACCGTCTAGCAGCTGACGTTTGTGACAGTTTTAACTGAAAGTGGATTCTTAAGGAATTCCTAAGGCAGGTGCTTGTTGTGAACCCCTGACAGAACCTGAACTGGAGCGATACTAGGACAGGGCTGTAACTTAATGTAGTTTCTCTTGGACTCAGTAATTTTCTTAGGTTCAGCTACTTTTAAATTAGGTAACTTTAAGAACCGATGCTATATTTAAGTAGTTTTAATAGCTCAAAGGATCTGATACTGAATGTTTTATGCTTCCCATAATATCCTTATAATATGAACTTCTTGCACAGAGGTCAATGTTACATGTTACTCTATGGTGCGCGCCAAAGAAATCAGAGTTTTATGTGAAGGTGTAAAATGAGACTAATTCTCCATTGATCTGTGTGGCACACTATAGGCATCCAATTAATGTTTACAGCATGCATTGAAGGGAAGTATTCTAGAAGTTGCTAGTCTAGAGGTAAAGAAACTTTATACATCTTTATAATTGCATAGTTTTAAGACTATGATTTAATATTAAATAGAATTTTTCCTTTTTCATGAGGACCTTAGGACATTACTATCTATGAAACCCTGTGGAATAATAATCTTTATGAGACTGAGGGACCTGAGATAGAAAGAGGAGGATGGTGCAAGGAGGATGAAATAATAAACTGATTAAAATGTTCAAGTTTAGAAGTCAACAAAAGGAAAACTGCCTACAATTGTACCTTTTATTTTAAAATGACACATAACACATAATGAGCATTAAAGAACAGAACCTTTACACTATTAATGAGGTAGCACAACTGTGCTGTCATAAATATTAACAATCCACTATTTGAGTATAGTTTGGGGAACTATTTCAGAACATATTAGAATTTCACTGTAGTGCTCTTTGCCATAGCTAACTAAGTCACAAAAGAAATCACAATAATTCTTTTTTATCTATTTTTAGAGAGCGGGGATGGGAGAGAGGAAGAGAGAGAGAGAAACATTGGCCAGCAACCCAGGCATGGGCCCTGACTAGGAATTGAACCCACAACCTTTCGGTGGTCCAGTCTACTGAGCCACACCAGGCAGGGCACAATAATTCTTAGTGTGCCTCAACATACATGAGAACTATCTACCTGTGAGAATTGGGAGAATTGGTTGTACTCCATTGTAAAGCATATGTTCTGTGGATTCTCTTAACTGTTAAGGGAAAGACATGAAGAGCAGAAATATGTTTCAGACTTGAGCTTGATGCGAGTGTTTCTGGGTCTAAAGGCCAGTGTCCAGCAGGGAAATCGAGCAGAGACATTTGAGACCGCTACTTCCCAATTTTTATGTTGCCGGGCCCAGTGGAATGTGTTCACACAATTCTTTTTTTTTTTTTTTTAAGATTTTATTTATTTATTTATTTTTAGAGGGGAAGGAGAAAGGGAGAGAAACATCAATGTATGGTTGCCTTTTTGTGCATCCCCTGCTGGTAGTTAGCCTGCAAGGATCCGGTTTGCAACCCAGGCATGTGCCCTGACTGGGAATTGAACCGCGATCGTCTGGTTCGCAGGCCTGCGCTCAATCCACTGAGCTACGCCAGCCAGGGCCTCACACAATTCTTTGGAAGTTGTATCCTCTTCTACAGATAGAATTAATAGGGAAGAGCAAAAGTTTTGCTAAATAGCATTGAAACATTTATATTTATCTTTATATCTAGCATGAATTGAAGCATTAGGATATATAGAATTTTTTTTGTCTTTCATATTTTTATGCCATATAGAGTTCATGGTTTAAAGTACAAATCTATTTTCTAACTCTGGTCATTACACTTGATTTAAAAAGTTAAATTGAATTTTATTCTTAGGTTATCTTTTGTAACATTTAACTCTGGTAGCCACCCAGCTATCCTCACTTTACAGGCTTAGAAAGCTTAGAAACTAATGTTCTTCTACGTTATTTTATCTTAATGAATATGCCTATTTACTTCTTTATCTTTGTAAACATAATAAATGGCAATAGGTGACATTTAGTCAATACTTACTATATACAAGAATTGTACAGGTATTAACACATTGTATTCCCACAAAACATTCAATGGGACATTTATCATTAATATTTCCATTTCACAGATGAGAAAACCAAGGCCAAGAGAAGTCATAGCTAGAGAGGTGGAGCCATGATCCAAACTTGCCGTCCAGCCCAGAGACTTTACTTGGCACATGGTATCATGAGGCAGACACAGAGCTTCTTCCTGTGGCTATCTCAGAATCTGGAAAGCAGAGAGCTGAGAAATTTGGCACAGGGGACAGATGGAGGCACATGGAGGAAGAAAACAGGGCAGATATGGGACCACATGAGGAGATGATGGGCCAGATAGACTGATAGCTAATAGGAGTAATTGTTTTCATTCCAGTGTTTTTACTTCATATTTATTTTATTCCTGTTCCTAAAGTTTGACCAGAAGTGCAGTGATCACTTAATCCTGATAACTGACTCTTTTAAGTCTAAGATATTATTCTCATTATCCTGAAAGTAATACCTGTCATTTCATGAAATAATAAATATTAGCTATAAGTATTATTGCCTGATTTTTAGAGATGGAATTATTTCTTCTTAATCAGATATTTTTCTCATTCTCATACCCTGTCCACTCTGAAATGTATGACTAGACAGTTAATTGTTACCATAGCAGCATTTAGTTTTGGAGTTTCTGTATTCCATAAATACTAGCATCCTTTTAATAAGAAATTCTCAACCCTGTACCTATCAACATAAGATCAAGATCTTGAGAATTTTATACATTACTTTTCTAATGTTACCTCTTCTCTAATATGCTCTGTTATTTGCTCTTCTGTGATGACAATATTATCTGTTCAGACACCCAAGAATACTGAGAAACCAAGAACAGTCATAAGGATCATAGTAGGGACACAGGTACCTTGGGATCAACTTGTATTTCTCCTTCTCCTCCTCTAGTCTGTCACCAAGACGTAAAAATCCTGCCTTCTGAACACCCACCGTCCCACCAACCCCAATGCTATTGCTGTAGTTTAGGCTGTTGGAACTCAACTGGATCACACTAGCCTCCTTATTAGCTTCAGGTCTCGAATTTCTTCAATGCTTCTAAAATTTGTTTCTAAATGCTAACCTGATCATGTAATTCCCCTGCTTAATAAACTGCAACATCCTTTGCCTTTAAGAAGAAGTTTAAACTAGCTCAGTCTTCAAAATCTATACTATTACAATGACCCAGACTGGGACTCATCTCCTATCACTCCAATACAAAGTCCATGCAATTGAGTGATGCCAAGCAAGGAACAGAATGTGCTATTTCACACTTCCATGCCTTTGTATACACTGGCCCCTCTGCCTACAGTGTTATCTGTCTGTCTAACTTCTTATCTTCCTCACCAATTCTTTTTCTCTTCTTACCCTTCTCCTCTGCAGCCCACCCACCCTGACCCACACCACTATCAACATCTTCATTGCCTAGCATAGGATCTGGAATATATGATATACTAAATACATTTTAATGGAGAAATAAATAATGAGCTTATTCTCCCTTCTGCCTTATTTTCTCTCCTTTCTCTTTCTCACTGACTTAGTTCAGTAAACATTTATTGAGCAAGTACTGGGTACCAGGAAGAATGTTGGGTGCAGAGGATATAAATGACTTTGCCCTAGCTCTGAAGAAACTTGCAAGCCCGGGAGCAAACCCACCTGGTAAAGCCACAGATAGTGTTCGGTGTACTAGTTGATGCAGAAGAGATAGAGTGAGGACACATCATGAGGGAGAAGATCTAGTTCTACCAGAGATCAGGGAGAACTTGCTCCCAGTTCTTCCCTATTTCCCCTCTTCTCCAGTTTTCTAAGTGTCTATTAGTAAGTATCCATCTAGGAAGGCTATTAATTTTTAAGAATAGATTCAAATCTCCATTTCTCTAATCATGGTCTATAGAAAACTAGATAATTTTCATTTTTATTTTCTACCTAAAAGACTAAGAAAGCTTCAGAAAGTTCCATAGAAGTCCATGAGCTCATTTTGAGTCTTCTATTCAAAATTAAATATATCTAATAATCATATTACTTAAGTTGATTTCTCTTCTAGAAAGCAAGAGTCAGATTTAACCAGTTATGAATGATCGGTTTATATCACTTATAGTGATATAAAAATCTGCTTTTTCTTTTAAGATTTGAAATAAGACTGAATATAAATTCACCACTGGCACATAGGAAAACTCAATAACCTCCAAAATATCTAACAACATATGATAATCATGCAAAGAATCTTACATAGTTCAAAAGAAACAACAATGGCCTGTTAAATGATACATCTAATATCCAACATTTTTTGATGTGTTGCCATTCCCTGGTGAGTGACCATATACACAAAAAATAAGAAATTACCTTCAAAAATAAAATATATAATACAAAATACAATATATAAAACATAATACATTATTCCTAAAAACATTGATACATTTGATATAATATTTGAGCTATATTTTAGTCAACTTCTTTTATTATGGTATTATTTCTGTTGTTAAAAACAAAAACAGAGAGATCCAAGAAGACAGCAGAGTAAGTGGAAGCTACACTCACCTCCCAGAACCAAACTGGAAATACGACTACATTATAGAACCATCAGCCTGAGTAACCAACTGAAGACTAATGGATGAGAACTCTTATAATGGAGGATTTACAGAAGAAGACACATTGAGACTGGTAGGAAGGGCAGAGATCAAAAAGGGCTGGTCCTGTTCCCACAGGCAGCAGCTGAGGTTCCATAGAGCTATCTCAGTTGCAGGGGGTGGGGAGGTACCCTGAGCAGTGTGGAGTATAAACCCCAAGTTTGGCCCCCCAACCCAGAGCACCAGAGCTGGGAAAAGGTGCCCATATAACATCTGACTATGAAAATCAGCAGGGTTTCTGTCCACCAGGGAGAAACAAGAATCTATTAGAGAAACAGGCACCCTCTTAGAGGGCCAATCCACAAAATTTTGTTTGCAGCCACTGATCCTGGATTCCAATGGAGGGAAGGGATAGCAGATTAGAGTCCCGTGAATAGGGGTTTGTGGCTCTGGGAAGAGAGTTGAAGGAACAGCTGCCAGAATCCCTGTGCTGAGCTATTGCTCCATACCACAATGCCATTTTTTCTTGGGCAGAGCACTCCCCTCTGTGTGGTATCTGCCTGGAGGAAAGCAATATCCCCATATTCTAAACTCCCTCTTGCCCCACTATGTGGAGCTTACACCTTGCTGAGGAGTACAGCCACAGGCTCTTTCAGTGACTGAAACTATTAGGCAGCCAACAGGAAGATGCAGGTGGAGGCATAACTCAAGCTGCCCCCAGGGCTAGTGCTGATGAAAGCCGGGTTGGTGTGCAGCTTGGTCCTTACTGTGCATACCCAGGTGCAGTAGAGGCAGCCATAAACTGTGTATTGCTTGTAGCTCCAAAGAGGTTACCAAGGGCCAGTCACAGGTAGTGTCTTATATTGCGCTGCACCAGAGTCCCTCCCAAGAGGCACAGAACCAACATACCCAATGACCAACTTCAGACAACATCAGAGCAGAATTCACTAAGCTGCAGAAGAAGCATATCCCAAGGGAGATTTAGCAGGCACAGAACCCCACTGAGGTGAATTCTGCATTGTGTATTCAGCAACTACATAGCAGCTTGCATGTCTTGGTCAGATCAACCCACAGTCAGCCAGCTGAGGGTTGATCCCATGCACAAATGGGGCAGTAGTGATCAAGATAAATTACAGCAGGAGGGCCCACATAACACAAAGTTATTACTGGAGTGTCTCACTCAGGTGATCAAGGAGATTGCAATACTGGACCCCAAAGGATACCTGCTACGTAAGGCCATCCCAGGAAGACTGGGAGTCATAGCAGATCTACCTAATGCATAGAAACAAACACAAAGAGGGAATCAAAATGGGGAGATAAAGAAATAGACAATAAATGAAAGAACAAAAGAAATCTCCACACACACACAAAAAGAGCTAAACGAACTGAAGGCAAGCAACTTATCTGATATAGAGTTCAAAGTAATGGTTGTAAAGCTGTTCAACAGCATGAAAAAGGATATAGAGACCATAAAAAAAGAACCAGTCATAAATGAAGAATACAAACCTGATATGTAGAATACATGGGAAGGGATAAACAGATTGGATGAAACAGAAGATCGAATCAGCAACTTGGAAGACAAGGTAGAAAAAATTGTGAGTCAGAAAAGCTAAAATGAAAAAATGATTTTAAAAAGTGAGGAGAGTTTATGAGATCTTTGGGGCAACATGAACCATAACCAAATCTACATCAGAGGAGTACCAGAAGTTGGAGAGAGAAAGCAAGGGACTGAGAACCTATTTGAAGAAATAATGACCAAAAGCATCCCTAACCTGGTAAAAGAAAAGGCCAAGAAAAGAAAAGACAAGTCCGGGAAGTACAAAGGGTCCCAAATAAGATGGAACTAAAGAGGAACACACCAAGACACATCATAATTCAAATAGCAAAGGTTAAAGAAAAAGAGAGGATCTTCAAAGCTGTAAGACAAAGACAGTTGTCGACAAGGGAGCTCCCATTAGACTGTTAGTGATGAAAAATAAGGACCTATGACACTTTACCCAGGAAACTGTCATTTAAAATTGAAGGAGAAATAGTTTCCAAGACAAAAGCTAAATGAATTTGTTACCATAAAACCAGTATTATAAGAAATGTTAAAGGATCCACTTTAAGAAGAAGAAAAAACAGAGGAACATAACTAAAAGAATAAAATGGCAATAAATATATATCTATCCATAATCACTTTAAATGTGAATAGCTTAAAAGCTCCAACTGAAAGATATAGGGTAGCTAAATGGATAAAAAAACAAGACCCATATATATGCTGTCTACAAAAAATCCACATTGGAATGAAAGATACAGACCAAAAGTAAAAGTGTGGAGAAAGATATTGCGTGCAAATGGAAATTTTTAAAAACTGGGGTACCAATACTTATATCTGATAAAAGAGACTTTAAAATAAAGTCTACAGTAAGAAGCAAAGAAGGACACTACATAATGATAAAGGGATCGATCCAATGAGAGGATATTACTCTTGTAAACATATATGTACCCAACATAGGAGCACTTAATATGTAAAACAAATCTCAATGGATGTTGAGGCAGAGATTGACAGTAATATAGCCATAGTAGAACATTTAAGCACCCCACTGAAGTCAATGATCTTCCAGACAGAAAATCAACAAAGATGGTAGCCTTAGGTGACACACTAGATTGGATGGATTTAATCAATATCTGCTGAGCATTTCACCCCAAATAAGTAAAATTGAATATGAAAGAGTAGTAACCACTGACACCAAAGAAGTATGAGGATTGTAAGACAATATTACAAACAAGGATGTGCCAATAAACTGAATAAACTAGAACAAGGGATAAATTCCTAAAAATATACCATCTTCCAAAACTGCATCAAGAAGAGTCATAGAATCTGAATAGACAGATTACAACTAGTGAAGTTGAACCAGTAATTAAAAAAAAAACCTCCCACCAAAAATAGTCCTGGATTGGATGGTTTCACAGGTGAATTTTACCAAACATTCAAAGGAGAACCAAGACCTATTCTTCTCAAACTGTTCCAAAAATTTCAAGGGAAGGGAAGATTCCCAAGCTTATTTTATGAGGCTAGCATTATCCTAATTCCAAAATCAGATGAAAACACTACAATGAGAGATAATTATAGGCCAATATACCTGATGAACATAGATGCCAAAATCCTTAACAAAGTATTAGCCAACCAGACCCAGCTATGCATTAAAAAGTTCACACACCATGATCAAGTGAGATTTATTCTGGGGATGCAGGTTTTAGTACATTATCCACAAATCAATATATGTGATTACCACATATACAAATAAATAAAGGATAAAACCCACTTGATCATTTCAATAGATGCAGAAAAAGCATTTGATAAAATCTAGCACCCATTTATAATAAAAAAACTATCAGCAAGTGTGACTAGAGGGATTATAACTCGATATAATAAAAGTCATAAATGGCAGACCCACAGCCAACATTATACTCAATGGGAGAAAACCGAAAGCATTTCCCTTAAGATCAGAAACAAGACAGGGCTGTCTGCTTTTACCACTCTTATTCAAGTACTGGAAGTACTGGAACTCCTAGACAGCAATCAGACAAAAAGAAGAAGAAATAAAAGGCATCCACATTGGAACAGAAGAAGTAGAACTGCCATTATTTGCAGATGATGAGATACTGTATATAGAGAACACTAAAGATTTTACCAAAACACTACCAAAACTGATAAGTGAATTTAGTAGCAGGAGAGAAAGTAGCAGGATAGAAAATAAATGCAGAAATCAGTCACATTTTTATATGCCATAATGAACTCTTAGAAACGGAAACTAAGAAAACAATACCATTCACAGTTGCTTCAAAAAGAATTAAATACCTAGGAATAAGTTTAACCCAGGATCTAAAAGACATATACTCAGAAAATTATAAGACACTGAAGTAATTAATTAAAGATAATACAAATAAGTAGAAGCATATACCATATTCATGCTTAGGAAGAATTAACATCATTAAAATGTCCATATTACCCAAAGCAATCTATACATTCAATGAAATTCTTATCAACATGCCAATGGCTTATTTCACAGAACTAGAACAAATATTCCAAAAATATATATGGAACTACAAAAGATCCCGAAGAGCCAGAGTGATCTTAAGAAAGAAGAACAAAGTTGGAGGAATCATGCTACTTGACATCAAACTGCCATACTAAAAGGCCATAATAATCAAAACAGCATGGTGCTGGTATAAAAACAATCATATAGCTCAATAGAATAGAATAGAAAGCCCAGAAATAAACCCATGCCCTTATACTTGATTAACATTTGACAAAGGAGGCAAAAGCATACAATAGGCTAAAGATAGTCTGTTTAATAAATGGTGTTAGGAAAATTACACAGATACATGAAAAAAATGAAACTAGACCCACCTTCTCACACATTACACAGTAATAAACTATAAATGGATTAAAGATTTAAATGTTAGACTCAAAAGCATAAAAATCCTAGAAGAAAACATAGGCAGAAAAATCTCAGACATTTCTCATAGCAATAGTTTTCTGATATGTCTTGTCAGACAAGGGAAACAAACAAAAAAATAAACATATGAGACTACATCAATCTAAAAAGTTTTTGCACAGCAAAGGAAACCATCAACAAAATTAAAAGACAACCCACTGAATGGGAGAACCTATTGACCAAAGATACATCTAATAACAAGTTAAAACCCAGAATTGCAAAGAACTTATAAAACTCAACACTGAAAAAACAGACAATCCAATAAAAAAATTGGAAAACTACCTGGATAGAAACTTCTCTAAAGAAAACATACAGGTGGCCAAAAGACATAAGATACTCCACATCACTAATTAACAAAGAAATGCAAATTAAAACCACAACAAGATATCACCTCACACATGTCAGAATGGTGATCATCAATGAATCGATAAACAGCCAGTATTGGTGAGGATGCGGAGAAAAGCAAACTGTTGGTGGGAATGCAGATTGGTGCAGCCACATTGGAAAACAGGATGGAGTTTTCTCAAAAAAATGTAATATGAAACTGCCTTATGACCCAGCAATTCCACTTCTGGGAATACATCAAAAGAAACCCAAAACACTGATTCAAAAGAATATTTTGAATATTTTGTTCATTGCAGAGTTATTTATAATATCCAAAATTTGGATTGCAGAGTTATTTATAATACCCAAATTTGGAAGCAGCCCAAATGCCCATTAGCGCATGACTGAATAAAAAACTGTGGTACATTTATACAGTAAAATACTACCTGGCCATAAAAAAGGGGAATCTTACCATTTGTGAAAGCATAAATAGACATAGAGAGCATTATGCTAAGTGAAATTAGCCGGTCAGAGAAAGGCAAGCACCATACAGTTTCACTTAAAAGTGGAATCTAATGAACAAAGTGAACTAAAAATAGAGACAGACTCATAGATAAAGAGCAGCCTGAAGCTGCCTGGGGTGGTGGGGGAGCATGTTTGAGAGGCTGGGGTGGGTGGGACAATTGAACAAAAAATAAAAAACTCATGAACAGACAACAGTGTGGTGATTGCTAGAAGGAGGAGGGTAGGAGTGGAGAGGTGGAAGAGCGTATAGGAGTACAAATGGTGATGGACGGAGACTTGACTTGGGTGGTGAACATACACTACAGTGTGCAGATGATGTGTTGTGAAATTGTGCACTTAAAGCCTGTATAATTTTTTAAACAGTGTTACTCCAATAAATTTAATAAAAAGGAAAATGAATAACAATAGAAAGATTAAATTAATAACAATTATACTGTATCTGCTTATAGCAATAAGAATAAAAGTGTTCTTTATGGGAAAAAATTATCATATTTTCTTCATTTCCACTCTAAAGTATGTAAAAGCATTAACTAATATTCCCTAGTTGTAGAAATATTTTATTTCCATTTTTTGCCTTAAAGCTGAGAGAAAACTCTGAACAATATAAAAGTAGAGCAAAGCCAACACTGCTTTCAGTTATAAATCTACTTTGAAAGTATTCATTATGAGACTTTAATTATGTTCTGCCTTAAAAGACAGCATATCTAGGGATATATGTGTGTATATGTGTATATATGTACACATAAATATCAAACTATAGAAATAACATTTATAATTACATATATAATATATATTAAAGATGCCCTATCTAGGGATATATAGCTATATATAGCTTCTTCATTATCAAATAATTCTGTTGCCTCAAGAAAGAGTTCAGCTTTATGCTTTTACTATCTTTTTTTTTGCTTTTACTATCTTGTAATCATGAAGTTCTCTGTGACCTAATTCTATCATGATAACATTCCACCATTCTTTTTAAAAAATATTTTAGCTATTTTATTTTTAGAGAGAGGGGAAGGAATTGAGAAAGAGGAGAGAAATATCAATGTGTGGTTGCTTCTCATGTGCCCCCTACTGGGAACTTGGGCCACAACCCAGGCATATGCCCTGACTGGGAATTGAACCATTGCTATTTTGGTTCACAGGGCAGCACTCAATCCACTGAGCCACATCAGCCACGGCACATTCAGCCAGTTTTGATCTACATACTGGTAGTTCCCTACATACAGTAAATGGTGCAAAATATGTCTGAAGTTAAAATGTCAGAAAGCTGAACAAAGACTCTTGTGTTATAAGTGGGTGAATATGGAAGTCACATTAAAGGATATCTTTGAAAGTGAAGGGATATATTATATTAATGATTATACTAAGAGAAAAACAAATATTATCAACTCTCTATGCATGGTTAATATAGTGCTGCCTATCTGCGCCCAGTGATCCCGCTGTCTGGAGAGACCAGTGCTAGGAGCCTGGGCCGGCACCTTCTTGCTTTCCCCAATCCAGGGTCAGGGCAGACATTCTGATACCTGTACATGTTACAGTCTTTGTGGCAGGACTCCTTGGGTACCTGGAGTTGGCCTGAGGATTACTGTTTCTGTCATTCTAGAAGAAAGCCAAGTGGGTCTTAGCTCCCCAAGTTGGCAAAGGCAGCCTGATATAGGATTGGGTGTGGTACACAGACCAGAACTGGAGATCTTTGTGAGTGTGCAGCCCTGTGGAACCTGCGGGTGCTCCTGTGAGGAAACCCAGTCTGTACTCTCCCCGCACCCCAGGGCCCCCTCCACAGCTGCCTTGCTGTTAAACTTCTGCCACCAGTGAACACTCACCAGCTTCAACCAGCTGGAGTGGACAGCAAGAAACCGTGTCATGACGATAGTGCAAGGTCATCACTCCTACATCCAGTAGTTGTTTGTTGAGCACCTACTACATTCAAGGAAAACAATGAGCTGGTTGAAAAGACTGAGTTCTATGCCTTCTGACCCAGCAATTCCACTATTAGGAATATATCCTAAGAACCCTGAAACACCAATCCAAAAGAACCTATGCACCCCAATGTTCATAGCAGCACAATTTACAATAGCCAAGAGTTGGAAGCAACCTAGATGCCCATCAGTAAATGACTGGATCAAAAAACTATGGTACATTTACACAATGGAATTCTATGCTGCAAAAAGGAAGAAGGAACTCCTACCCTTTGCAACATCATGGATGGAACTGGAAAGCATTATGCTGAGCGAAATAAGCCAGGCGGTGAAAGACAAATACCGTATGATATCACCGTTAACAGGAATCTAAACAACAAAACAAACAAGCAAGCAAAATATGAACAAGGACACTCAAATACAGAACAGGCTGACAGGGTCCAGAGGGGAGAGGGGAGAGAATCATAGGGGGAAAGGGGATGGAATCACATGAAAAAGTATAAAGGACAAATGGACAATAATTAAGGTGGGGGGTGGAAATGGGAGGGAGGTGGGGAGCACTGGGGGGCAGGCTGGGAATATAAGACAGAAAACTGTACTTGAATAAGAATTAAATTTTAAAAATAAATTAAAAAAAAAAAGAAAAGACTGAATTCTGCATACAACAGGCGATTTACGGGTACAGTGAAATTGTGGCTGTAGGAACCAAAAAAAGTCAAAAACTTTCGCAACCATCTATGTGTGTATTCTTGGTTTTTCCTTTTGAATAAACCCTACTTTTTAAGGAGCTCAGTGGCTATACAAGGTGTTCTTTCTTTGATTGAGATGCTCATCACTTGGAATTTTTAACATTTTGGTTTTTGAGAAATATCTGAAGTAACCCACATTTTCTCAGTAAAAAACAGAGGAGAGAATTTATGCCATGGAAAAGGGAGACTTTATATTGCTCCTACTGGGCTGCGCATTCCTTCCCCAAAGGAGGCTTACTGGGAAAAAGAAGATGTTAGTGCATTTTGCTGACTGTATTTCAAAAATACATTTAGGTAGGTGTTTTCTCATTATTTTCCATCTGGAAAGCTTTTTTTTCCTTCACCTGGGATGAGGAACCAAATTATTAATTCTATTTAAATGTGCTGTATTCAGAAGAGTAGCTGCCAAATTTGTTGGGACCTATAACAAGATAATTAATTACCCAGTAACACGAGGACTATTGGAGTGTTGGACATGAAACAGATGGTGGGAGAAGAAGGATGAGGCAGTCAGGATGCTCTGAGCGGTGTGATAAGTCTCCTGGCCTGTGCGGGGTAAAGCCACTCCCGCGCCAAGCCTCCCTCATCCTCCTGCTGTGCTTACTTTTTTCCCCATGGATCCTCCCACCACCCCATCACTTCACCCCTGAAGACTTCAGTGTCCCTTTCCCACTGACACCACATGCCTTTTAAATGTCAGGGGAAGTAAGGGGAGGTGAGGCCAAAGGTCTGCTCCCCTAAGACCCTGGACTCTGCCAGCATCTGGCAGCCTCAGTACCTATCCCATGGAGTGGATCAGGCTGCCATCATTACCCTTGTCCTGACATTGCTTTTAGTCACCCATCTGTAGAGATATTAAAGAGTTTGAGGTTCATTTCAGAATCAGTTAAGATAAATTAAGATTACAAGCAAACATCATGGTTTTTTTTAACTTACAAATTTCAAAGACCTAACCTGAATGTTAAACATTTTTTAGAGAAAACCTGGTTGAATATCAGTGAAAAGGGCATACAAAAAAAGTTACTAACCCCTCCTCCCCATTTGTCAAAGTGACGTTCCGTGTCTAATCCAGTTTATGAGCCATTAGAAGGTGCATTTATACTGAACTCAATAGCTGATGGTAGAGACTACAGTGACTTAACCACCAATGATTTTCTTACAGGTCACCATCACGACCTGATAACTCTGTGAAAGTCATCGTACTGGTTGGTATTACAAAGAAGGTGACATTTAGATTTTATTTTTAAAGAACTAGCTGCAGACTTTATCACTCATGCACCAAAGAAATACAGAATAACCCGGTTAAGACATCTTCACAATAAAGTTACTTATTCATCATAAAAAAGTGAGTTTCTGAGGGAAGTAAGCAGTCACCTTGCCTATCCCACCCTCTCAATATCAGGCCCATCTTTTATCATTTAAAATAGAGCTCCCTAAAATAGATTACACTGACAAGTTGTAATTACTGACAGCTGCATTTAATTAGCAAAGCAGGTTCCTGCTTGTGACAATAAAGTATTATTACATGTTTAGCATTAGCACTGGCAATAAAGGAAGTGACTTTGCTAATACAGAACTCAAAGACCTGTTTTCTTTATGTAAAAATACACACAGTTTGGCTGGAACTGAGCTGGTGCTACGTGGGAGTGTCTATGGTTACAAAAAGAAAGAAAATAGTAACTATAAGAGTATTTTTTTAAAAACAGGCATATTGTGCGAGAAAAAAGAAGTAATCCAGTGCCAGCCATCAGCTCCCAGTCTGAGTTGTGTGTCCTTGTTACTGTGTCTGAGCCTGTGCGTGTGTTTGGGGGTGGGGGTGGGGGTGATGGAGGTGTTTGGATGCCAGAGATAGAAACATGATTAATCCACTAACTTGGTAGCTTATGATTATATTAAGGCATTTTGCCTGCTTTCCTTCCTTTCTTCCTTCTTATACTTACCCTATAAACAACTGTGAGTTATAAAAAACTTAAAAGTTCTATGCAAACAAATTTAGGATTTTATGCACCCTCTGATTTTTAAAGTTCATTTTAATTTTTATCCATTCTTTCTTCCAGTCAGCTTGTCCTGTCTCCTACTGCCCCTACTGTTCCGATTCCACTGTCCTGTCTGGTTCTCCTCTGGCATTTCTTCCTGAGCTTAACAGTGGTGGGATTACAGGCATCACAATAAGTGGTCACTATTTTGAGGAATACCTCCTCTCCAGCATCATCAATCCTCAGTGCATAGATAGTTGCTGTTAACTTTAAAAAGGACTGCAAAGATAGCTAACACTAGCAATCCACGGCTTAAATGGCATTTGCTATTTTCATTATTTAAATATATCACTTGAGATATATAGACTGATCCACTTATTTTGTTGTTATCAGTAGATAATAACATAAATCCTAGAATTTAATGTATTTTCTCACATTCATGGAATGAAATTCTAAAATATTTACTGGGGGTCTAAAATCTGAAGCAAAATATATGATGTTTCATGTCTGGAAGACGTTTTTACTGGGATACCCTAGTGTATTTTCACAATGCAGCTTTAAGTTATCTGGATGGCATTTATTTTTCAAGTTGTAAAAATAGACTCAGTATAATATATTGCCATCTTGTAACTTACCATTATAAATGCTATATTTATAAAAATCAACTTATGTATCCATGGCAATAAGACACAAGATGAATATGAATAAAGAAATCTTAAACTGAACCTCAAGCTAATTTCCACCATGAAACTGTTCCCCAGACCTGCTGAACTACTTCTTTCTTTCTCCTCCTCCTCCTCCTTCCACTTTCTTCTGCCTCTCTCCCACTCACCCTAGTGGACATAAGCTAAAGAACAAGGGGATGCCCAAGGCAGCCTGCAGCAGAGTGAACAAGGGTGGGTCTGCAAAGGATGTGGTCAACCTACCACAGTCATGGGTGTTCTGAGAAATGCATCGTTAGGCGACGTCATCATTGTGCACACATTAATGCCATATAGTGAACTTACACAAACCCAGAAGGTATAGCCTACTACCCACCTGGGTGATATGGGACAGCCTATTGCTCCTAGGCTACAAGCCTATATAGCATGCTACTGTAAAAAACAACACAAGATTAAATCAAGCACAAGGGAAAATGATGCAGTCAGGAAACAGTAAACACAAGATGTATGAGGCTGCTGTTAGCATGCCATGGCATACTGTTTTACAGCTAACTTTTTTATGAGTAGGAAGGAGACATTCTAAAATAGTGATAAAAAGTATAGTATCGTGGTAATACATAAACTGTAGCAGTTGTTCATTATCATTATCACGTGTTATCATTATCATTATCATTATCATTATCACGTACTATGCATGCTGTACCTGCTATACTTTTAGTGACTGGCAGCGCAGGTTTACACCAGCCTCACTACAATCACATGCACCCTGTGTTGTGCTATCAGATGATAATAGCTGCGCTATCACTAGCCCAGAGGACTTTTTTGGCTCCGTTATACTCTTATGCAACCAGTGTGTATCTGTCATTGGCCAAAACATTGTTATGTATCACATGACTGTAGTTTGGTATTTATTATCTACAAGCGCATATGACCACATTGTGTTCAGTCCCAACTGGGCACTCTACCATCTTTGCCTCAAACACTGTTCACTCTAGCCAGGATCTTAGGAGAAAAAAATTCAGGAGCATAACAGTATTCAAGGAGATTTCACAAAAAGTAAATTTCAAGAAACTACATTTGTATAGATACTAAATATAAATATCTAAATGAACATTCAGTTAAGACCATTTTAGAGTTATTTTTAATATTGAACCACAAAGCTTTATTCACACCATAAATCTAAAGCCCTACTGAATCTCAAAATTTATTGGTATTTAAATCCTATTAAGAGTAGAGGGTTATTTTTATTTTGTGCTTTAGAAACCAACCAAGAAGAGAAGAGTCGTCACTGAAAACAGTTTATAGGATCCAAGGACATTGACTAAAAAGAAGTAATGTGATTATTGAAATTGGGTATGTTTGACAACTCGATGTTTCAATCTATAAAACTTTCTAAAATTAGATCTATAAAATTGGAAACTCTGCTATGCAGCTGCTCTAATTACTATGTGGTTCATAAATTAGTACTGAAGAATAAAGCCTCGAATATTCTGTTTTAAAAATGCCTTTGACTTTTAATATTGTCATAACTCAGAATTCCATATTCTGTCATTAAGCATACACTTATTGTGGCCCTACTGTGTGCTATGGAGATAAACAAAACACAATCCTCTAACCTTCAAGGAGTCAGGAGAAAAAGTACATCATCCCCCAAATTGAACTCACCTTATCAAAGAAATAGCACTTTTATAATGCTTCTATCCCATCATATATTAAGCCAGTTACCTTTTCGTCCAAATTGGACTAGAACACCTGTTTTACACTGGAACAGCATTTGCCATAAGGCCTGGGCTACTTGGGGATTTAAAAGGTTCTTATTTTAATCCTTGATCCATTGTGCCTAGATGACCAGATAACTAATCCAATCGGGTTAATTTGTAGAAACCTCTTGGGTCTCAGCCCCAAGTACAATCTCCTCCTGCAGAGGATGCACAAATTATCTGCAGATGTTGCATCTAGCAATGCATCCACACAGCGAGTGGAAAGTTAGGCTGATGCATGCAAAGGTTTTTTAAATCTTTGCGTAAATATTACTTTCTCCAGATTATTGGCCTGGAACCAAGTGTCGACATCTCCTCCATGTATAACTATCATTTCCTACTTTGACAGTCCTTCATTGACTAATCACATGACTAAAGCTGTCCCATGCAACAACTTCTCCTAGGTTGAATTAGACATATTAGCAGCAATGGGAATCACAGGAAGCATAAGAAGGGTGATCCCATACACTGGTATGTGAAAGGAGGCTAAGTAGGGGTTTGCTCATCTCTGGTTCATCTGAGTACATTTGCATATGTTGGCTGAAATATTTCAGAACATCACTGTATAGAGGGGCTACTAATAGACTTTGTGAATCCAGTTCTCTTAAAAACTGGAAGAGGCTTTGGAGAAGGCAAAGGACATAAAAACAATGTCAAAAATGACAAGTGACACCCAAAGTGCACATAGTTTTGGCTAAGTATGAAATACCATGGGTGTTTTTAATAAAATTTATTTTGATGGGCAAATATCTGCAAGAAACTCAGGAGAATAAATCCTAGCCTACCTAATGATTATATAATTTGGGGGAGGTACCCATTTTTTAAAACCTGGAGTCAGAGCCATCAAACTAATGTTGCGTCAAAACCTTTTAGGTCCAAGGATTTTGTTCTTTTGTACCACAATTGGATGTCAAAAGCCATGTAGAAATGATGAATAAAAGTGATGAGCTGAAACCAAAAACCTGCCCATGTCAGAAATTACTTGCCCCTCTAGGGCCAAGTTAGAAATGGGAGTTTTCAGAAAATAGGTTCAAAGAAACACAGGTGGAATTCTCTCCACATGCTCCAGAATCTTAGAAGTCTTCCAGTTTCTCTCAACCAGCCATTACATTAGGTGCAAGGAGAACTGGTAGCCCTAAAAGGGAACAGACTGGGTAAATATTTTTAGTAGCGACATTTGATGTGCAATAATGACAATAGCAATGCACAGTAACTATTCTGTTAGGTTGTGTTTATTCACACAAACTCCGTTTCTTCCTTCCTTGAATATCACTCTCTCAGGAGCTAAGGAAGGACTTGAAGAAGTCACTGCATCCAGCGCCCCTGCTGGATTCTTCTCGGGATGTCTTTGCTAACCCTCACCTCCTGACTCAGTGTCCCTCCAAAACAGCATTCTGCATCTCTTTGGCCCAAACATTAAAACTGCCTTAAAAAAAAAAACCTTTAAGAATATCCTCTGCCCCAAATTAAGATCCAAACCCTAAAACCAGCACTCCTTAACCTACCCTAGGCTTGATACCCTGGAAAACTTTGTATATTTTAGCTTACTATTCATTCAGAAGGAAAATGCAAACAATAGAAAAGTAATAAGATTTGCATTGATTGAACTGCCATTGTATGCCACATATTATATTAGACCCTTACTGTGCATTCTCTGTTATCCAATGAGGTAGGTTCCATGTTCCATTTTTATGGATGAGGTATTGCAGCTTAAATTAAATGACTCTGTTAGGAAGAGGTAGAGATAGGAATTGAACTCTTTCTGATGCCATAAATTCATGACTCCTGCTACTACTCATATTGCCTACTGTAGGTTACAATGAGAAATGCTTTGATTTCTGAAGACAAAACTTAAGTTTTCCTGTATTATTTGCACTCACTAACAAATTAACAATTTTACCTGTTTCTCCCTAGACACGACTTAATAATCATCCAAACATTAGTCCTTAACCCCTAAATAATTTTACATTTTATGAAGTGTGTGCCAGGCAGTTTACATATGTAGTCTTTCTCTAATCCCCGTAACAATCCTGCTTCATGTTTTTTGTACCTTCTAGGTAAAAGAGTTCCCCTTTATCATGGTGCATGACTTCTTATCCCATGTGTGAGGCAGAAGTAGGCTAGGCTGTACTGAGGTAACCAATGACCCCCATCCCCAAAATTCATGTCTCTCCCCTGAAGGTGGAGGGCTCCACGTGGAGGGGTCTGCAGCCTGGGACACAGGCCGTCAGGCAGCATCTGTCAGGAGTGTGACCTAACTTGTGTCACAGGGAAAAGAGATCACTGTGGAGGACACACTGGAGCTAAAAGCTTCCCCCCCAGAAGTGATATATGTCACTTGTATTTTTTTAATTTGTCAAATCAATTCCTATGGCCAAGTCTGACATCAGTGAGGCAAGGAAATATAGTTCTCCCCAGGGAGGTTCAGCAAATATTTGGGAAGTTTAATACCCTACAACGTTAGAGAGGCATGCTTGCTGTATCTCACAACTATGGTCTATCTAGTCTTTTTAGGGTGTAAGTCAAAGAAACCTCCGAGCAATGGTGAAATATAGATAGAGAAGAAGGGAAATCAGCTGCAAGGAACGTCCTCCAATACTGCCCTAGCAGCTCCTACAGAAATGACCTCCAGAATTCTTGTCCCTCCACAAATAGGTTTCTTCACATTTACCTCTCTTGCTGAAATGGACTATAGGCCTTATCAACAGGGATTTTACATGCTGCACTATTACCATTTTTTACAATATATATTTAGAATATTTAGAATTTGGAATCACTTTCTCTGATGTCAGTTCTGCAGCTGATTTTTTAAATCTGTTACGTGAGCAAATGTAGATTTAAACTATAAACACAGTGCAAGGCAGAGCAGGCCCATCTGTCTCTTTCTAACTTGATTAGGGAAGGTCGTGCAGACGATATTTTTAGTATGGTTTAAAAATTAAGGTTAAGGTGCTTTGAAGGCAGCTGACTGCCATAGATTTTTTTTTTATTTTGAGGGTTAGGAAAAACAAATTGAAAATATATATACATTCCCTAAGACATATTATGTTGCTACTTTAAAACCACATTTAGTTTTTGGTTGTACAGGAAATGAATTTGTAGTCGTAGAGAGCTTTCCTTCTCTGACTTATGTGATAGAAAATTTGAAATTGCTAATAATTCTATTATCTTATAGTTAATACTACTAATAAGAATTGAATATGCTATCAGGGAAAAGTATATACACTATCAAGCACTGTATAACTTTTCTGTAAAAAGTTATACTACATTAATCTAAGTGGCATAGAGAAAAGTAAACTCAATAGTGAGTAAGAAAAAAGTCGCTTTTTCATTTGTTCTAACTCTGGTTTTAATAATTAATCTGAAAGACAGTTCTATTAAGTTACCACCAAGTTTTTAAATTATTAAGTAACCAAAAAGTACCAGACTAGCCTTATTTTTCTCCACTTCTCATTACCATGGGAAATAGACAAATGCAAAGTAATAAGATAAATAGTCATATGTCAGTTAAACTGAGAGGACTGTGGGGAAAAAAACCTTTAGTAGCTCTGATGAAGGAAAATTTAAAAGGAAAAGAGGGCAAGAGAAAATTCCAGCCTATGAAATAGCAAATAGTTTTTGCTGTAGACAGAGCAACAGAGCCAAAAGTTAGAATGTTTCAGGCACTGTACTGTGTATGTGCATTTTAAATCTCTACAATGCTGTGGAGTTTGAGGGGGAGTTCCTCATGAGGGGTAAAAAGGGGGGCTCATTGCACTTGGGTAACTTTTCCAGAGTTTCTGTTAGTACATCGATGGAGCAAAAATTAATTAAATCCATTCCTCTATTAATCCCTTCAAAAATATTTATTCACTAGTCTCTAGACAGTTCTAGGTGTTGAGGATACTATATAAACAAGAGAGAGCTGGTACTTGCACAATGTTAATGTTTTTTTATTTTGTTTTTAGTTGTAGAAAGGTGAGTTTTTTTCCCAAAGTATTATATGTCTCCTTCCCTTATACATAAAGCAGATAAAAAATGAAGCTGCTCTGTTTGAGGTGAGGGTAAGGGGCGGAGAGCTCTACCTGATCAGCACCTCCCCCTTCCTTTCTCCTTTCATGTGTCTACTTAGTCCCTAGACTCTGAGATTGCAACCAAAACAGTGGAAATATCAATGAGCGACAAGAGCCCAGATGTTGAGGAAGTATGAATACTAGATTGACAGAGTGATCTTATGATGAAATTGAATTAGCAGAGAGTGAGATTATTGAAGAGTGAAGAGCAGAAGAATTGTGAGGGAAATAGTGGAAGGCAAGAAGACCTCTCAAAAAAACTATGCAGTTGCCCTGGCTGGCGTAGCTCAGTGGATGGAGCGCAGGCCTGCGAACCACACCATCGTGGTTCAATTCCCATTCAGGGCACATGCCTGGGTTGCAGGCCAGTTCCCAGCAGGGGCCAGTTCCCAGCAGGGGCCAGTTCCCAGCAGGGGACGCACGAGAAGCAACCATACATTGATGTTTCTCTCCTTCTCTCCTTCCCTTCCCCTCTAAAGATAAATAAAATCTTTTAAAAAAACAAAAACAAACAAACAAAAAAAAACTATGCAGTCGTTCACCAGAAATAGTGCAATAGTAGTAGACCCTGAGTAGATTCAGAAGGACTCAGAAGACATAATGAGTCATATATAAAGATTGATATTATGCATTAGAGATATATAGATTTAAGGTAGAGTGTGGATTTAGGAATTTAAAGAATTCAGGTACATAACCTGGCCTTAGTACTGATTCTGTAAATTTGGTCAAATTTCTAGTTTGACTCAAGCAAGACTCAGTCTTCTCTTCTGAAAAAATGGGCCTAATAAAACTTTGTAATTGTGAAAATTAAAGATAATGCATGTCAATTCCCAAGAACAATGAAGTCACTTATGGAAACCTCTACATCATCAGTAATTTTTATAAGATTTTTAAGGAAATATGTATACTCAAGAACAAGTTCTATTAGTTGTGTTATTATTATTATTACCATCATCATTTCTTCCTCTCTAGAAAAATATTGGATGCAATAAAGATCTGATTGAACTTGATGTGCTATTTATTATTACTAAGAAGGATAAGAGAGAGAAGAGGATTCTGAACCTGACTGGCATGATGATGGGGCCATTAACAAAATATTAATATAAGAATCAGGTGCTTACACATATATGTAAAGAAACTGTGTTTACTGCAATAGTGTTTGTAGTTTAAAAAGCCTGGGAAAAACCTGAGTGTCCATCAGTAAGAACTGATGGAATAAACTAAGGTATTGTGTATGCACACAGTGGAATACTATTCAACCAAAAGAAAAAATCAGACAGAAGTTTAAATAAAATATTAAATGATTTCAAACATAATTTTTAAGTATCAAAGCAAGATATATTTCATTTTCCTATGTGATATTTATATTCAGAGAACCCAAAAAATGAACAAAACAAAAAATTATAAAGTAGCATTGTTTTTAAATTAAAGCTTCTGAAGTGGCTTTTGTAAAACATCAGCATAGTCATAACCATGGATAGACTGAAAATAGCAGTGACAGCTGGTAACCAGTGTCTTTACTATATATGAGTCAAATTTACAAAAAAACTTCAAGGTACAGATTATTCTCTTAAGCTGTACTTGTCTGCCGAATCACTTCCAACAGTAACATCTTTGAACTCAAAGGACATGAATTAATCTAAATCACTAGTGTTGCATAATAGTGCCTGCAAATTGAATAATCCAAAAGAAGTGTATTAAGTTTAAGAAAAGTAAACAGACTGAATTCTCGCTTTCTCTCTGAGCTTGAAATATATATTATTTCAGAGACATACAAGTATACATGTATCACATTAAAATAGGCCACATAAACATAAAATGAGATGAATATTTAAAATAGATACTATGGATGGTCACTGATTTAGGGTTTTTTCTTTCTTTCTTTCCTTTTTTTTGGCAAATGAGTATAATAAAGCAAAACAAAAGCCAAGATGATTGGGGAAAACCAAATCTTCCTTCTGCTTGGGCTGATAGTAGTGACATTTTAGTCATTATTGGAAAAAGATTATGAAACTATAATAGCTAATATGTATTGAGCACTTGCTGGGTCCAAACATGATACTGAGTGATTTACATATTAGTTAATTTCTCATAACAACTAGATGAGGTAAGTGCTTCTGTTTTCTCCAGTGGTTTGTTTACTTACCCAAGGTCCCATAGGTAATAAAAGGTCAAGTGGGTATTTGAACCCAGGTCTGCTGACACCAGAGCTCTTATTTGTAACCAAGATGCTGGATGCTGTAAGTGTAGGGTGTAACCTACAAGAGGGATATGGGGTGGGGTTCAGTTAATCATACAGAACAATTCAAAATAATGGATTTGGATCTAGACAAAGGATATAATGAAGTGCAGAGCCTGGGTGGGCAGAAATATGAACTATATTTTACTGTTATAATTTTGCTCAGGACATTTTTTTGTTGTCAGTTATTTTTTAAATCTACTTATAGAGTCTGAGATTAGATGCCTGAGATTAAGTGTAAGTGGGAGAAATAATTAAAATTTGAACAATCTAGTGATGAGTAAGTAAATGAATTATAAAAACAATCCACATGTATTTTGAAATTGATGAGCAAGAGGTTAAAATTGAGTTTAAGCATTGCTAAAAATTTGTGAAAAAAGTTACGTACTACGCTTCTGGCTACTGTAGACCGTGCAGTTTTTCCTAATTGGTGACCTTATCTTATGAGCTGGCCATGAAGTGGACAGAATGTAGTTCACTCCCCAGGTTGGGGAGCCCTCAGTAGTGAGGTGTTAAATGGTGGAGATTAATGAGCCTTGGCAGGTCAGGGTAGGGGAGCTTGGGTGGCATCTGCTCACACTGCAGTCGGCTTAACTCTTGCCAGTTATAAGTGTAAGAGCTGATAGGTCAGAATTTGAAGTGGAGAAAAACTCACTTCACCTAATATTCTCATTTGAGCATTTGCATTAACAGTGACATTAATGAGGACATCTCATATATTTGAAAATATCTTACTGGTGTGTGTGTTTTAATATGTTTTGATGATGTGGAAGTCAGATCACTAACTGCTCCATCTGAAGTAGGCCACTTCTCCCTCCAGCTCACCCAATGCCCCCATCACCAGTCCTTGGTTCCTTTGTACCCCTTAGGACAATTTGTAAATAATTTGGTTCACCTGTGTGGGTGTTGCTTCCCAATTAAATGAACAGGTGGATGCATGCCATCTCTTTCCCAATAAATCTAGGACAATCAAAACATCATAATATACTGTTCAAATATCATATTCATGAATATTTCACAAAGTTGTGGAGAAATAATGCTTTTTGTGTTGTGATTTTAGATTATTAAAGAATTCCTTTGCATTTCAGTTAGCACTTCATTCTTAACAGAGCTCAATAACTGGACCTGCCTGGTTTGGCTTACTCCCGGGTGTTCAAGATTGCCCTGGTTAGTAACACAGGAAGGAGAGATTACTTGGGGAAGAAGGGGGCACTTCTGCATGAGACTATGATGGATCCTGAGGGCATTTCCTCCAAGACTGACCTATATATTTTACCAAAATAAAAATAAAATTAGTTACATTCTTATGATGCATTAGCTTTTATAGAGATACTGGACATAAATTGCCCATTTGACATTTTTACATTTTAAAGAAACTGAGAATCATGGAAATTGAATCACTTGCACAAAGTCATCTCACTAATGGAAAATTAAAGATGTTAAATCAGATCTTTGAATCAAACCTCAGTGAGATTCTCATTAAAATACACGGGGATAACTTGATAACTCACTTTTACAAGGAAAATCTCACTTTATTTCCCCAACTAATTGTGCAACTGCTATGCAACAATTTTATTGCTCTAGAACTTTTTTTCAAAAAAGCAACTTAATTAATCACAGTATCATCTCTTTCATACAAGAAAATTAAAAAACATTCACATATAAGATAATCTAAAATATTTTTTATTTTATTTATTTATTTATCTTTAGAAGAGAAGGGAAGGAGAGAGGGAGAGAAATATCAATGTACGGTTGCCTCTCATGCGTCCCCTACTGGGAACTGGCCTGCAACCCAGGCATGTGCCCTGACTGGGAATTGAACCGAGATCCTTTGGTTTGCAGGCCCGTGCTCAATACACTGAGCTACACCAGCCAGGGTTAAAATATTTTTATGTTATCTAAAATATGAAAAAATTCTTGCTTTTAATCCCAGAATTTGTGCTGATGATTTAATGAACTTGCTCATCTAGGAGAGCTTTATTTATTTTTCTAGCAGCGTTAACTAGAGACCACAAGTAAATTTATAGTGAATTTCTGTTATCCCAGTAACATAAATATTTGGCATGTGTAATATGGATTATGGATTATTTCTCCTCTGAGATCATCTGTTTTCATCTGTTAACTTTTGCCTTTTGAATCAGGTTGCCACTGGAATACTTTTGGATATCTCTGCAATCATCCCCCTCCTGTGCTCTCCATTCCTTGTCCCTTTGGAATTAAAAAATCATCAACTCGATTTTAGTGCTCATCTGATACATGACAGAATAAACAATACTGGATGTGGTCCAGGTCTACATTACATTAAATGCCATCCGCCCTCCAACAGATGGCCAATGTGGTGTTCGTTTTATGAGTGTCCTTAGATCAGGGCTGCTTCCTGCATCATTGGTTTATTGCAACTGGTAGCAATATGGTTGGAAAGGTTACTTCCAAAAGCAGATGACATTATGGCATCATTTATCCAAATAATTATCTGTACACAGGCACACTACTAAAAGACAAGAAATAATTTCTATTGCCTTGAAAAAAGGTGGAGTTATAGAAGATCCTTGGTCACTGATGACCTAATTTGCTTTCTCTAACAATAAATTCAGTAATTGTTGATAGAAAAAGTCACATGCCTGCTTCCATTTCTCTTAATGGCACTGCGGGGTTAGATTGCAACATGAATGAAAAGATGGGATGTTTTCAAAGCCTTGGCAGCCTGCAGTGACCTTCAGGAGAAATGAAATGCTCTGCTGGCGAGAGAAACAATTGAGCTGAAACCAGTGAGGCGTAGGAACTCAGAGATAGACTTCCAGAATTAAAAGCTGTTAGCAACAGCTCAGACAAGAAGAGGGAGAGAAGAATATCACTCCATAAGGTGATTTTATTCAAAGACTAAAACATGCCAAGAAAGCAAAGCTCAGACAAAAGAAAATTTGAGTTTAGTGTCCATATGTTATCTAGACCATGAACATATATAAGTTTATGACCTGTTGAAAAGCAGGCAGGAAAAGAAGTCAGAGCTTCTCATAATATAGAGCATGAAAGATTTAATAGTGGTCATAATATTTTACAATCAAATTGCTTTCTATGCACCTCTAGGTCACAAAACATCAGTCAGAGAACCATAGATTTATTATGAAATATGAATACTAAATTGTTTACTGAACTTGTTGATGGGTAAGCTCTATGATTATTTGCATTTTTCCTCTTTTATGAAAATAATTGAATGTAACAAGGTTTCTGGTAGCTTGTTGAGAAACTAAATCAATCCCCTAAATGTGTGTGTCTAGAATACAAAGCAGAATACTTGAAATATGTTTTATATTTGTAAGGAGAAAAGGAGTCGTAGCAGACAACGAATGGAGAGAAATGCCACATTCTAATATTATGTGTGGCAGTCCCATTAAAATGCTTATAAATTATGCTAAAATAAGTAGAAATAATTATAATCATGTTAGCATATTCTACACATGAAAATTTATATGTACAAATAAAAACACTTTTTTAACTACATATACTCTATTGTTGTTTAAGTCACTTATCATAGGTATTGATTTTACATTAATAGTTGTTTTTATTACATTGGAACCAGAAATAGTAGGGAGAGGTAGAGGTATCTAATATAAAATTAGGAATATCTTAATTTTATTCTCACTTGAAAAAAATTACACTTGCAACTCTCAGAAGCTTTCTTTCCTTATTACCTTCACTTGTGAATCCTGTTTATTCCTCTTCAGTCAGTGACTTACTAGTATCTACGGAAGTCTTCAATCTAAAACTTCTGAATGCTCAGCATAAATAACAAAGAGTGAAGTATAAGCATTCATGTTCATCTGCTGTTTGTCTCTGAAGAAAATGCATGTATATGAAAATTAAAAATGGAAAGGATAATCATAGAGTTACTTAATGCTTCTTAATGTTTTTTTTTATCATGTTCACTTGAAAATTTGATGTAAAGTTGACCCTGTTTCTAGGGAAAAAACAAAGAGCATGAATACAAAATATTTGTATTGAATTTCAGAGGATATGCCAACTCCTTCTATGAATTTCCAGAGACTATAGTAAAGCCAGTAAAAAGCTCACTTTTATTTTTTCAGGAAATGACTCAAAACACTAAATTTCTTTTCCTTTAAGTTAAAAGGCATGTGTATGGATTTTAACTTGTAAAATTGTTCTGTATTTACTAACTGCAGCTAGGCTCTTGCTAAAATTAACCTATTTAATGTCTCAATTTAGGAATCATTTCTGCCTCTAAGGTAGTGGTTCTCAAAGTGTGCTGTCTGGACCTGCTATGTCAGCGTCAGGCGAGAACTTGTTAGAAATGCAACTTCTGGAAGGATCATTCCTGACCTTCTGAATCAGAAACATGGGGCAGCATCAGCAATTTATTTTAAGGAGCCTTCCAGGTGATGCGGATGCAAGCTTAAGGCTGTGAACCACTAGCTTAAGGAATTCCCTTATTTCTACACTCCAGAGCCAAACATATCTTTTTAAATTACATCATCGCTACCTAATCTGCATACAATAAAAGGCACACGTGTAAAATGTGCATTTGATGGGCTTTGCTAAATTTCTGCACCAATTTAACCACCATAATGAAAATATTAAACATTTTTCCATCTCTGTAGGTAGTTCCCCCATGTACCTTTGCAGACAATCCCTGTTACCTTCTCCCTAGTAAAAAATGGATCTGATTTTCATCACTATTGATTAGTGTTGCCTATTCCAGAATTTCATATAATAAAATTATACAATCTGTACTTGTTCTACATGGTTTTTAAAAATTCATCCAGGTTGTTGGGTATATCATTGGTCCATTTTTTTAATTGCTGGGTTCTATTTTGTTTTATGGATATACCACAATTGTTGAGATAACACCCATCTGTTGTTGGAAATTTGTATTGTTTCTAGTTTAAGATCATTATGAATATCGTCATGAACGTTCTTATACATGTCATTTTGTGGACACATTTTTATTTATCATGGGTAAATAACTGGGACTGAAATTGCTAGGTCCCACGGTCAGTGTATGTTCCACTTTAAAAGACGGCCAATCTGGTTTCCAGCAAGGTTGCATTTGCACGAGAAGAAACCTAGGAGAGCTTCCGTTGTTCCTACCCACAGCCTCACCAACAGAATTGCCGGCTTTTTGTCACTCTTTTTTTTAAATATTTGCCCTGCTAATGACTTTAAAGCTGTCTCTCACTGTAGTTTTAAATTTCATTTCCCTAGTGACTAATGTTGAACATCTTTTCATATGTTTATTGGCTATGAGTATGTCTTCTTTGATGAAATGGATTCTCTTGTCCATTTCTAAGTGGGTTGGTTTTGATTTCCTCATTATTCAGCTTCAAGATTTTAAAATTATTTTATTTTTATTTTATTTTTTAATTTTCGCTTCTGGGTTGGGGCATTTGTCATTACATCAGTTGAAAATATTTTTCCGGTTCATGGCTGGCCTTTTTATTTCCCTAATGATATCTTTTGAACACCCTGAGTTCCAATTTGGATGAACTTTATCAGTTTTATTTTTTAAATTTTATATGCACTATGTCTAATCTAAGAAATCTTTATTTTACATTTCTTCTGTGTTTCACTGTAGAAGTGTCATAACTTTAGCTCTTATATTTATAAATACAAATATTTTACATTTTCATGTCTAGCTTTTATATTTATAAATATTTTTACATTTTTCATGTTTAAAACCCTAAATGTATTTTGCTTTTATATTTATATTTAGCTTTTATATTTATAAATATAAATATTTTACATTTTTCATGTTTAAACTAAAATCCTAAATGTATTTTGCATATGGCATAAGGTGCAGGTCAAAGTTTTTTTTTTTTTAATTTGGACATTCAGTTGTTTCAGCATATTTGTTGAAAATTCAGATAAGCATCTCTTTTTAACTTTAAAGTGGTTTAGATTAGTTTTCTTTTGAAGTTTATAACTGTTCTCTATTATTTTATTTATTTAATTTTTTAATAAGAGTTAATTTTTTTCATTATTTTTATTTTTATTTTATTTAATTCTTGTTCAAGTACAGTTTTCTCTTATATTCCCAGCCCTGCCCTGCCCCAGTGCTCCCCACCTCCCTCCCATTTCCACCCTCCACCTTAGTTATTGTCCATTTGTCCTTTATACTTATTCATGTGAGTCCCTCCCCTTTTCCCCTATGATTCTCTCCCCTCTCCCCTCTGGACCCTGTCAGCCTGTTCCGTATTTGAGTGTCATTGGTCATATTTTGCTTGCTTGTTTGTTTTGTTGTTTAGATTCCTGTTAACGGTGATATCATACGGTATTTGTCTTTCACCGCCTGGCTTATTTCGCTCAGCATAATGCTTTCCAGTTCCATCCATGATGTTGCAAAGGGTAAGAGTTCCTTCTTCCTTTCTGCAGCATAGAATTCCATTGTGTAAATGTACCATAGTTTTTTGATCCAGTCATTTACCGATGGGCATCTAGGTTGCTTCCAACTCTTGGCTATCGTGAATTGTGCTGCTATGCACATCGGGGTGCATAGGTTCTTTTGAATTGGTGTTTCAGGGTTCTTAGGATATACTCCTAATAGAGGAATTGCTGAGTCAAAAGGCACGTTCATTTTTACTTTTCTTAGAAAATTCCATTCTGTTTTCCATAGTGGTTATACCAGTCTGCAATCCCACCAACAGTGAAATAGGGTCCCCTTTTCCCCACAACCTCTCCAGCACTTGTTTGTTTCTTTGTTTATGAGAGCCATTCTGACTGGTGTAAAATGGTATCTCATTGTGTTTTTAATTTGTATCTCTCTGATATCTAGTGATATTGAGCATCTTTTCATGTGTCTCTGGATTCTCTGTATGTCCTCCTTGGAGAAATGTCTGTTCAAGTCCTTTGCCCATTTTTTAATTGGGTTGCTTGTCTTCTTTGAGTGGAGTCCAGTGATTTCTTTGTATATTTTAGAGATTAAACCTTTGTCTGAGGTATCATTGGCAAATATGTTTTCCCAAGCTGTTGCTTCTCTTTTTATCTTGATACTGTTTTCCTTAGCCATGCAGAAGCTTTTAATTTTGATGAGATCCCATTTGTTTATTCTTTCCTTTATATCCCTTGCTCTAGGGGATGTATCAGTAAAAATCTTGCTTCGTGGAATATCTGAGATTTTCCTGCCAATGTTCTCCTCTAGGGCTTTAATGGTTTCACGGCTTATATTTAAGTCTTTTATCCACCTTGAATTTATTTTGTTGTATGGTGTAAGTTGGTGCTCGAGTTTCATTTTTTTGCATGTAGCTGTCCAGTTCTCCCAACACCATTTGTTGAAGAGGCTATCTTTACTCCATTTTATGTTGCTGCCCCCTTTGTCGAATATTAATTGACTGTAGAGATTTGGGTTTAATTCTGGGCTCTCTGTTCTATTCCATTGGTCTATGTGCCTGTTTTTATGCCAGTACCAGGCTGTTTTGATTACAGTGGCCTTGTAATACAGTTTGATATCAGGTATTGTGATCCCTCCTACTTTGTTGTTCTTTCTCAAAATTGAGGCTGCTATTTGGGGTCTTTTATGGTTTTTATTTTGATAGATTTTTTATTGTTGTTCAAGTACAGTTGTCTCCTTTTCCCCGCCACCCCTCCCCAACAACCCCAGCCATCTTACAAACATATTAAGGAGAAATCCAACTATTCTTGAGGTGTTTAAGAATTAGTCTAAATATTTGTTTGGTCCAAGTTTAGCTAGAGGAAGGAAAAAATGAATATAAAAGTAGCAGATCATGTGTGAATGGAGAACATCACTCATGTTGCAAAGTTAAAATACAGCAGACTTTCAAAGCAGAATGCTAAGTTGAGAGTAAAATGACTTAAAAAATGAAACGGTAAGTTATTTATTAATTTAGTTGTAATCATAGAAAAATATTTTGCTTGAGCTTTGTTTCAAGTGGTAGCAATTTTTAAAGTACCTTTGTTTTTAATAGTATAAAAGAAACATATGTTTAATTATTTAAATGAGAAAGCTTAGAAAAACATAAAAGTGATTTAAATAAATCATAACTTTTCCACTCAGAAGCAACCACTGTTAACATATTGGTGTGCGTTCTTCCGAATATACAGTCGCGAAGTCCACAATGGAAACAGTCTAAATATTGTTCCTTAAGATATTGTAGAGCTCTTTGTGTCTTAGAAAATGAAGATTAGAGTTATATGGAATTTTATTATTTGAAACTTATACATCTTTGTTGGCCTCTTCCCTAGTAATAAACATATAAATTTTTTGTTGTTTTGTTTCTTATTTCTGTTATTATAAATAGTGCTGTGGTTAACAGCCTGGTATGTATAATTTTGCATTATTTTCTGATTGTTTTAAATGACAGTGTTTTCTCAATAAATAAAATTGGTAATCTGTTTCTCTGTTTATCAAATATATTTATTCTTGAGCCAGAACATTTAATCTTGATGACTTTGGCTATATCCGCATATTCAACGTACTGGAACATTCACAATCTGGAAGTAAACCAGAAAGTTATCTAGCTGTATTTATTTTTCCAGGGCATTTTGAGGACTTAGGTGAGTTTATATATGTGGAAATTGATGGAAAAATTCATCAAACATTCCTATCATTAAAAACTGAGGGAAATGTAATAACATTAAGTACACATGGATTCAATAAATATTTCTTGTATACAAGTCCTTATCTAGTTGCAAGTGGGCTGAAAACAAAATAGATTTCCTGGGTTCCTTGGAAAAGAAAATAAATGTTTGGTGAGTAAATAAATTAGTCTCTTCCACAGAAAGCATTGTTTAACTTTCTGCCTCTTATAATACAACTAAATCTGAAAGCTTAAAATGCCATTTTAAGTGGTTTCCTTACATCAGAGTCCTGATGTAGTTTACAATTAAACTTAATTAAAGAATTTTTTATCTTTTGGGAAAAAATCTTTAGTCACAAGCTTTTTCTTATATGGCTGCCTCCCCCTGGCCAATGGCAATAGCAAAGGCAGATTTTTCATTCATTTATTGGTAACTATTATGTAATAGACCTTGTGCAGAGCACCCTTCAGGAGACTGCCACCTTCCTGAGGATTTAAAACTTGAATGATATTTTATATATAAAAATGATATCTTAGATTTAAGTCTAGGTCTTCTGTAGAGACTGTGACTTTAATAGTTTCCCCTGCACTCCATCATGGATTCACTGTTTCCTTGTCTGGTATATCATAGAGAGGGAACAAGTTCGTTGCCATCTTCCATTGACTTATAAGGTCTTATTCTCTGTACATGACCGTCTTAGAACTTGATGAAAGGCATGCTCAAAAGTATAAGTAAATATAGGGAACTTTTTATAGATATACTTTATGTATGCAAAATAGAAATTGGAAACGAGCCCTGGTAAGCAATATTTAGTGCAAATTGAATTATCTGTCCAAAATGTGAAACAGCCTTGGCCCAAAGAGAAACCTAGTACCATGTTTTTCAGTGTTTTCATCCTTGTATATAAAAAAGAAAATCTGCCCTGGCTGGCGTAGCTCAGTGGATTGAGCACAGGCCTGTGAACCAAAGGATCGCGGTTCAATTCCCAGTCAGGGCACATGCCTGGGTTGCAGGCCAGTTCCCTGCAGGCCAACTCCCAGCAGGGGACGCATGAAAGGCAACCATACATTGATGTTTCTCTCCTTCTCTCCTTCCCCTCCAAAGATAAATAAATAAATAAATTCTTTAAAAAAAAATGTCATGGTACCAAATTAAAAGGGAATAAAATAAAACCCCATTATCTCAGTGTTTTAAAAAATATTTAAAAAAAAGAAAATCTTTTAACACAGAAGGCTACTGTAATACTTTTGACCTAAAGTTAGTATTTAATTTATTACACTGAATGCTATTTTAGAAGTATATCGATATGCTTTGTTGACAATTTGCTCAAATAGTAAGAGATTTTCACTTAACTGCTTAAATCATAGGCTGCAAACACAAAGCCCATGAGCTGAATCTGGCCCCCGACCTTGTTTTATCCAGCCCGGCACCTTGCTTGTACCTGGTGGCAGTGCTGAGCTCTTGCTTGACTGTTAAGGAGTGGTTACATTTGTACAGTCCTACAACTACATTCAGTCATTTAAAGGCAGCCACAAGGCTGATGTGGCCCCCAGTGAACTTGAGTTTGACACCCTTGGCTTAAATCTATATCCTGGACAACTCTTTTTGTACTTTAAGTATATCACAAATTTCAATTGTTTCAAGAAAAGCATAGTTTTAGGTATTTCATGTTCTTGGTGCTTATACAACATATACTCCTCGGCCACGCCTATTCTAAATCTGAATCTTTGGAGGTAGGACTCTGCACTCTGTAATACAAAGGACATCTCAGGTGAGTGTGACATTCGCTGCAGCTTGAAGACCAATGCTTTGTACGATTGGTTCTCATTTTCACCTTCTACTGGCCAGTTACCATGATTTTTGTGTCTGAAGAGAAGATCATCCTTTTCTTGTTTCACACCTGCCTGACTCTGAACACAACTGCGTATCAAGGATAGCCGTGTGTCATCTACTGGAAAGCAGGGATATCTCTATGTACCGTTCAGGGTTTTGTCAGTACCTGGGGAGATGTCAAGAGGATCACCTCACTAACCCTTTTTTGTTTTCACTCCTTAACTGGGCCTTGCCTCTTCCTGGGACCGTGTGCACCCGGGCAGTTCAGAGGCTCCCAGGCTTTACCCAGAGCTACACAGCTCCAGTCCACAGTGAAAGAACTGCAATCTCCTATGCTTACACTTAAATGGTCGGTGGGCCATCCAGTGGGTGTTAAAATGGACTATTTTCTGCTATGCAAGTGAATCAAAAACAAGGACAAGAATATTAAGTTTAAGAGACTCTTGCTCTAAAGAGAATTTGAAAATATTAAATGTACTTTAAAGATATGCTTATGCTTATTAGTATATGAATTTTCAACTTAAAAATTTAAGAGGCCTTTACTATGATCATTTTTTCTATATTAGTCTTAAAATAAAGAAAATTCTATTAACTACTTATTTCTTCTACGAGCAATGTCTACATAAAAAATGTTTTTTCCAAATTAAAATGTTATCTGCTTTTTAAAGCAATCATTTCTAAGCATTCATTATATGACTTAACTTATTAAAATTTTTATTACATCAGTTTTAATATTGAACATTGAATAATAACTATTTCATAAATTAGAGTAATATTATATATACTGACATGGTTAAAACCCCAAATTAATTTCATCAAAACCAATTTAAAACTAGTAAGCAGGAATATCTTTGAAAATAAACATGAATTTACCTCACAATGGTTTTAATTAAAATAGTAGTATTACAGGTTTTCTTGGATTTGGATACATTGCTATCAATATTTTATTATCCATTAAAAGAAAGCAAATCACATCTCACTAGCAAATACCAATTCATCTGCTTTTTAAATTTAAATGCAAATTCTTTCACCCCTTACTTTAAAGATAAATCAAAGTAGAAATTGCATATGTTATACAATACTTTATATAGGTTTCAATACCAAACATTTTATCAGTATTCTTCAAAAACGTATTTTAGACCAACATCAATGAATCAAATTTTTATCCAGTTTCTAAATTTTAATGCAATAAAATTTTTAGACATTTATCAAAACAGAATTTTATCATCGTTCTTAGAAACCTCCATGTAATTTTCAACCAATTGTTAGGTGAAAAAAAGGGGACAAACGTTATTTATTTACACTCTGGTATTATGCAGACATTTTATGAAAAATGAACAAGGTGAGCTTGTCACTTCAAGGAAAACAACTGACAGTATTTGTTTTCAATAATAAAATTCAAGCTTTGAAATAAAAGTACTGGAGAACTTTTATATGCCACTATTAGTGTGATAGTGTCCGCATATGTAAAGATTTTTTCTGATGATGTGGTAATGATTTTTTTGTAATGAAATATGTCAACATTTGGAAGTCCAGGTGAACTCAGTGCAATATTTTCCAAATGACTGATTGATGCATGATGTTAAAAGGTACTGCTAGCTGAATGTAAGTCAGTCAGAAATACTTCTGACATATTATATTTCTCATGGAGACATTCATTTCAGTTACAGGGAAATGACTGTGCATATGAAAGCAATGACTAAGTTATGAGTGATTTATTTTTTCTCTTCTCTGACGTTCACATAGATTCACACTACCTACCACAGCCAATCATTTCTGTGGTTTTATGAACTCTTCCTGAATGACATCCTTTTTTAGAATAAAATTTATCTTTCTTCATCTTTCTGAAGCCTTGATATGAAGAACCACATGCTAATCTTTTAAAAGAAGGGTGAGAGTTCAATATTTAAAGCTGCTGGATTATTTTTCTGGGTGTTTTAGAAATAATTGCATGCATTATTATTTGTATTTCATAAGTAATCTAAAGCAATCAGTGTTATGGTAAAATCTAAAGGTAATTCCATCCAAATTTGCAATAGCTATGTTGTTTCAAATTCTTTAGAATGTTTGTCCCCCTGGCAATATAAAATGTACCCTGATAAGGACAAAGGTAAGAAGTTCCCTGCAAGAAAAGAAAATTATTTTGGGTTCTCTCAGACCAGTGCTTCTTAGTATATCTAAGTAAAAAAGAAAAAGAAAAAGAAAGAAAGGCAGAAAGAAAAAGAACTTTTAAAATCAGATGAAAGCCATGATCCTTTTGCCCAGAAAAATATACAAGCACAATATGCTAAATTTTGCAAGTCCAGATTGCTGTTACCTTGATTTTTCTGTTTGAGGGTTATACTGATTGGAATGCATGTCTGTTCCGTCTCTGTTATGCCCCAGTTGAGCTGAATCTAGACCTTACTATTTACTGGGAATGGAGCTGCTCTAATGACCCATGCCTTGTTCCGCATTGGCTCAGGTGAGCTAAGACTACAGGTTTTGGAAAGTGGATTCATGCCTGAGACAATAAGGACATGTTTAACCCAGGACAACATTTTAACTTCCCAGGAAATGTTAGTGTTTCTTGTGTATGTCCTTTACAAATAACTTTTCATGGAAAACCAACAAACATGTCCAGATGGTTTATAATTACGTATGAATGTATCATGCTAAAACTGAACCTGCCAACATAAAGAATTTTTTGCAATATCAACTTTTGAGGAAACCTGCTTATTATTTGTTAAAAAGCTTTCCTGAGTTATAATTCCCATGCCATAACATTTGCCTATTTATAACGTACAGCTCAGTGTTTTGGTGTATTCACAGAGCTCTGCTGCCATTACCACCACCTAACAGACCATCTTTATTCCTCCCCCACGAAAGCTCTGTACCCATTAGAGTCACTGTCTGTCCTCCCTTTTCTCTACCCACCCGCCCTCGGCAACTACTAATTTATTTTCTGTCTCTGTAGATTTGTCTATTCTGGACATTTCATACAAATCCAAGTAGATAATATGTAGTCTTTTGCAACTGGCTTCTTATTTATTCAGTCATCAGTTAATGGATATTAAGGTTGTACCTACTTCCTGGCTATTACAAATAATGTTGTTACGAACATTCACATAAAAGTTTGTGAATGTTTTCATTTCTCTTGGGTATATACTTAGGAGTAGAATTGCTGAGCCATATGGTTACTCTGTGTTTAATATATTGAAGAGCTGTCCTGGCTGGTGTGGCTCAGGGGATGCAACACTGGCCTGCAAACCAAAGGGTTGCCAGTTTGGTTCCCAGTCAGGGCACAGGCCTGGGTTGTGGGCCAGGTCCCCAGTAGGGGGCTTGTGAGAGGCAACTACACATTGATATCTCTCTCCCTCTTTCTCCCTCTCTTCCCCTCTCTAAAAATAAACAAACAAAATCTTAATCTTAATCTTAACCTTTATATATATATATATATATATATATGTACCTTTATATATATAAAGATATATATAGAGAGAGAGAGAGAAAGAGAGAGAGAGGGGGGAGTTGCCAAAATGTTTTCAAAGTAGCTGCACCATTTTCAGCCCACCAGCAATATATGAAAGGGAACCCGTTTCTCTGCACACCCCTGATGACACCTGACATTGTTTGTTGTTTTTGTCTTCACCATCCTGGTGGCAGTAAAATAGTTTCTCATGGTTCTGAATTGCATCTTTTCATACACATATTGGCCATTTGTGTGCTTTCTTGGGAAAAATGACTACTCAAATCCTTAGCCCATTTTTAAGTTGGGTAATTTTTTTACTCTATATATTTAAAATGTTCTTTATATATTCTAGATGCAAGTCCTTTTTCAGATATATGATTTTCAAATATTTTCTCCCATTCTGTGAGTTGTGTTTTCACTTTCTTGATGGTGTCCCTTGACACACAATAGTTTTTCATTCTGATTAAGTTCATTACATATATGTTTCTCTTTTGTGCTTTTGGTGTCATATCTAAGAAAGCACCCCTAAAATTACTGGTAACACTTGTATATTACATTATTTTATATTTTAACCCTTAGTCTTTTAGACTTGCCTTTTTTTTCCTTTTGCTTTACTTTTAGGCCATTCTTTACCAGCTGGCAAAGACCTGTGTGTGTGTGTTTGTGTGTGTGTGTGTGTGGCCACGGGAGAGAAAACAGTGTGCAGGAAGTGTGCATTTTTTAGTGATCGGTTACCTCCTAGCAGTCACTAGTACTGAAGTAAGGAAGGAGCAGGTAAAAGCACAAAACTTGCATTTTTTAATTTCATTTAGAAATTTCAATTATGTAGAAATTGTATACTGTTTGATAGAATTCAACTAATATCTAATAACTGCAATGCCCACAAACAGCATTATTACCAAAAACTCAGGCTCGTTTTCTCCAAATAAAATTGTCGGATACTGTTATTTAATAGAGAACTGGAGTGTATGGTCTGGGGTCACATTCCTAGGTTGAATTCTGACTATCACTTATTAGCTGTGTGTGTTTCAGTAAGATCTATTATGTTTTTATGCTTGCTATAAAACAGGAATAACAATAACATCTACCTGTAGAATTGGGGGAATAAATGATATATTTTAGGTAATTAGAACAGTGAGACATAATAGATGATGATAATATTAAGAATATCTAGCCCTGGCTGGTGTAGCTCAGTGGATTGAGCACGGGCCTGCGAACCAGAGGATCGCAGTTTGATTCCCAGTCAGGGCACATGCCTGGGTTGCAGGCCAGTTCCCAGCAGGGGACACACGATACATTGTGCGTCCTCGGCAGAGGCAACCATACATTGATATTTCTCTCCCTCTCTCCTTCCCTTCCCCTCTAAAAATAAATAAATAAAATATTTTAAAAAAAAGAATATCTAAAATTTACCAAAACAAAATCTGATGAGTCTTTTTATTGCTGTTTAATTAATTAGGCAAAATGAAGAATAATTAAGAATATAAACAGCAGTATACATGCATGTCTGAAACAGAAAACATTTTGGGTGTTTTAAGATTTTTCTCTTACAGGAATAAATTATATCCTCTAATAGTGAGGAAATTGCCTCTGTCAATCTTTGTTATTTAATTTATTTGAATTCCAAGCCTTAACATTAATTAATCAAGATTTTCTCAATTACTTTGAAATGCTGGAAATACACTACTCCTTTATATATGGCAATCAAAGGCTTCACAACTACTTTTAGTGACTGCAAATATTCTAGCACTTTATTATGACAATCACAGTGGGAGGAGGGGGGTGATGGACACAACCACCATCCAGAAGAAAGCCTGTGTGAAACAACTATATTAGCTCCTTTGTAGGAAGGATAATTCATAGAAAAATTAATGTTGAGGTTCATGAAAGCATGTTCCAGTTCCAGTTCACAAAATAATGTGTCAGGTCCAATTGTATTCATTATCTGTATTACTCAGTCTGGCAGTTTCCGTTATACTGTCGCTATTTCATTCGACTGACAGATGATTTTCTAGTGTAGATACTAGGGTAGGTGCCTCATTTCTCCATCAGGCTGTCACTCTTTGAAGGAAGGCACTAGCCAGGCTTGCTGTGTGCTCCCCACATCCAGCACGGTACTTTGCTTATAGATGGTGCTATGTAGATCCCTACGGGACCATACACTTTTAAAGCTGTGAGACAAAGACCTTCATTAGAAATGGATAAATTCATAGAGTATTCATGTAAAGTGTGAAAAAGAATGTCCTAACTCTACACAGAAAGAACAGATTAAAAGTTTTGAAAGTCACTTTTCCCCATTGGCCCTGCTTCTCATTTTTCCTCTGCAGTTTTTATCTGGTTCCTTCTCGTCTTACTCGTGCTGTTCCCATACAGACGCCTGAGGACACTTCTGGGTTGTGTGCTCCTCCAGTGAGTACCCGTAATAGTTCAACTTACTAATTTTAGCACAAATCCTCTTAGTTTTCATTTAATTTCCCATCTTCCCCTCTACATTGTGGCCCCAGAAAGCCAGAAACCATTTTTTCCTTGATCATTGCATTATTCTTGTCTGGCACATAGTGGTGCCCAGTGCAGAGTAGCTCCTCATCTATCTGTTGAGTGACTGAACTCGTGTCTAGCTCGGCCACTAGCTAGTTATATGGTCGTGGGGAAGTCAGACACCCTGTCTAGGCCTCTGTCCATCTATCAGAAAAGTGATGCAGTTGGACTTGATCAGGGTTTGAAATCAGATGAGCCACTTGCTGATTCTGATCCAGAACAGTGTTTTTGCTTTCGTTATATTTGTTTGTTTCAGAGAAGCACGCACTCCCATTTGGCTACAGACCCCATCACTTCACGTCAGCTTTCCCCCTTGTCTTCATGTGACCTGACTGGAGCCTGAGCATTTGGAGTTGCCACCCCTGGCCTAGGGATGATCTATATAATCCCTTTCAATTCTAAAACTTTGATTCTGTGTTGTTCAAAAAAATACACAATTTCATGCTTCACCCTGCATTTACCTGTACGAAGGACGTTTTATTTATATTGTCTTGTTCTCCTGAGTGACTTTCATTTTGGCTCTTTCCACCTGCTCATGCTTATGGATTCCAAAGCTTACAAATCCTTGCTGTTGTCTCTAGGCTTTACCTCGACAAGCAGTGGTTACATGCATTTGTATCTTCTCTCTCTCTATATATATATATTTTAACAGCACCATGCAAGGGGACTATTATTTTGAAAATTTTAGAATATATATACACATATGTATATATATATACATATATATATATGAATTTTAGAAGCTCCCTGTTATTCACTGGATATATATTTATTTTTTTGTACAAATTATATCTCTGCATTGGTCATAGAGATGTATAAATGTATTTTAATTGTGAACTTAATAGCAAATATGTGTAAATGTGTGACTATATGAACATACAGGCATATTAATAACTTTATGCAATTATGTGTGCAAGATTGTTCTATTGGGGGGAAAATCAACTATAAAAACTTTTTTAATCCTCAGAAAAACCCACTTCATATTATCTTCAATGAATCTGTTTCAAGATGTCTGGTTACCTCCATGAGGTGTCATAGAAGTATCACTGCTTAGTAGAGAGAAATATACTTGTCAGGAATGTATATTTACTAACATTTGAGTAAAATATAGCAGGCCTCTGCTGAGTAAAAATGTTAATGTAGCGGAGTAGTTTGTAAACAGTGAGATGAATAACATTTAGTTTTGCACTCAGAAAATAGAAGAAATCTAAATTTTGTATTTGTGCTTTACTGAGCAGAGCAGCAGCCCTTACACTGAGAAATGTGTGACCGTTTCCAGCATGACTGCTGCCCATTTTAGAACATTCTGCACGGTTAGCTACTCGGAGCATAAATTCACAATAGACACAACTTTCAAATCTAATAGAAACCCGTGGGACATACACACGGAATTGTTCAAATAATTGAACTCTCTTCACATGTGACTATCTTATTTGCCACTTGGTACAGGTCTGAAGATTGTACAAGCTGTGAGGAAGCCACTTGGATATGGTCTGGTGGTCCCTAAGCAATCATTTTAGCTTCTGTCACAGTAGACCTAGTTTATAGAGAACTAAGGGGCACTGGCCTTAAGAACATTATGGAAGTAATTGCTCATATATGAATTCCGAGTCGTTTGTTGTTGTTGTTCTGCATGTTTTCCATGTTCTTATACTGTTATTTTCAACATGGTCACAGGCTCCAGATGACCTTATTCACTAACAATTTGACATTCAAAGCAGCAGTAGCTATGTACATCAGCTTCCTGTATGTGGCCTTTAATAAGTGTTTCTACTATGGTGGGAGCTCTACCTGCCTGATATGTTTGCAAATCATACAAAGTTACTATTAATAGTCAAGACAGTTATTTATCACATTTGGCCAAATCCCCCGGTCCTGAATCAAGCAATTAATGTCTTAATAGAGAAGTTATAAATGATTTACTCTGTGCCTGGCACTGTGCTTAACAGATGCCTACTCACTTAAAAACCATTTATTATTACTTTGTAGATAAAATTTTATTGGTTAATAAAAATGTTAGTATCAGATTTGAATAAGGGGTGTTAGAAAATGGGTTTATAATTCAAACCCATTTTTCCAGCCCTATTCTTCCATTACTTTTACCTTGTTTTATACGAGTCTGTGTGTGTGTGTGTGTGTGTGTGAAGGCAAAAAGAATAAGGAAATGGAAAAAAAAGTGAGTACACATTTAGAATCAAGTCTTGCGTGGGGGATAATTTAGGTCTGATGCTAGGCACTTGGGTTTGGAAAACAGTTCCTAATACTTTATTAATTACCATGTAAATAATTATCTGTGCAATTAAGCTTCTCTATCCCATGAAGAAAACTATAATCCTCAAATACACAGACAGGCTCACCTTTAAGTACTAGTCAAAACTGAGAGAATAAAGTTATCTAGAGGAATTAGACATTTGATCTTTGTAAGATTTTCCAAAAGGCTTTTCCATATAGGTCAACAAATATTCATGAAACATTGTTAGTTAACATTGTATAATATACAAATTATTTCAGAGTCTCAAATAAGCCTCTTTCTATATTAGAAATATGTCTTTTTAAATAGGTTAGATATAGTGGAAGAGTTTATAACTTCAGACTTAGCAAGATTAATGTTGAGAGTTCACAGGGACATGTCTAAAACCATAAAAAGCCAACTTTTTACTGACAGCTAGAATGCCTCCTATACCTCCTGGTCAAACCTGTAGTGAGGCTTTGCCAGAACACTTACAAAGACTAATTGTGGTGAAGACTCAGCATTGTGTTGCTGGCTAACTCTAATTCTGCAGCTTTTTTCTATATTGAACTGGAGTTCACTTTCAGCTATCTTTTCCCAGAAGCTGTCTCCTCCAGACCTTGGTCTCAGTCTCTAAATATCTGAAACATTCCAGGTTCCCTGCAGCTGCCCCTCTGATTGTGTAGCCATGAAATACTGCTGGGCTCTAGTGCCAGCCGCCCCCTTTCTGCAGGAAGATTTCCATCCAGCTCTTTCCACAGTCTAAAATTTTCTCCATGACTTTTTGTCAAGCTTACGTCTTCCTCACTGGTCTCGCTTCTTCACTTTTAACTCTCTCCGGAAAGCATCACGGATCTGATTTCTCCCTTGGCCTAAATTCTACAGAAATGTGTCTCTGTGGGGTTATGATGGTCGATAGTGGAGCACCAAATCCTGATACATGAGCCTCTCTGTAATCCCTGATCCTGCTGATTCCCTGAGGCTCTTTCCTCTTTTGATGTCCTAAAATTTCCTTCTCTTCCTTCTCCTTCACCTCAGGCTCCTCCATGAGTTCATCACCTAAAGACTAGAGTTGTTTTCCAAAGTAGCATCGATCACCTTTTTTGTATATTACACACACTTATTGGACAGTGTTTGTATGCTGTTACGTGTTAATGCCCACGTTCGGGTGATTCATAAAAATATGTCCCCCGTCCAGACCTCTCTCCTAGCTCGTAGAATTCAATTGCCCCATGAACTGTCTTGGTTTAGGCCCTCGCCATCTCCTGCCTATTTTACTGCAGCCATCCCGACTGCTCGTTGTGTGGGTCTTCTCAGTGGCAAGGGTAAGGATTCTAAAACAGAAAGCAATCATGATCCCCAGGAAAAGACTTCAGAGGCTCCCCTTTGTGTAGAAAATACTTGTCAGACTCTTTGTTTGTTTAATGTACGAGGCTCTTCAGGACTCAGCAGCATCTCCAATCTCACCTGGAACCACTCACCAGTTAAACTGTCCGCTTCTCTTTCCTCAATTCTTGGAGCATGAACTGAACCCCTCTGAACCCCATGCAGCATCAGCTGCCTGACACCTTCTTTCTTCCCTCTCTACGCTCTCTTCATTTGACTACCTCCTGAAGCCCCGCGATTCCACTCTGTCTGCCCTGAGCCTCACTCTTCCCTGATTCTCGGTTTTAAGTGCTTCTGTAGTGCACTCTCGGAGTCCGTGTACCCTTCTCTATCTTATCACTTTATCACACCACGATTGTTCCTATGCCTCTCTCTGCCCAACAAAACATGAACAGTTGGAGGAAGGACTATGTCTTCTCATGTGTTTAACACCAGTACTTTATAAGTGACTTTTGCTTAGGGGTATGTATCGGAAGGAAATGAAATCCCTATGTTGAAGAAACAGCTGCACTCCTATGTTTATTGCAGCATCATTTACAATAGACAAGACATGGAAACAACCTAAGTCTTCATCAATACAGAAAATGTGGTGCCCATACACACACAATGGAATACTATTCAGCCATAAAAAGGAAGGAAATCTTGCCATTGGCTACAAGATAGATGGACCTTGAGGGCATTACGCTAAATGAGATAAGTCAGACAGAGAAATAATACGAATACTGTATGAGCTTACTTATATGCGGAAACTAAAAGGGAAAAAAAACAAATTCACAGAAAAAGAGATCAGATTTATGGTTACCAGAGATGATGGATGTGGGAATTGGATGCAGGTGGTCAAAAGGTACAGACTTTCAGTTTCAAGGTAAATAAGTACTAGAAATGTGATATAGAATATTATGACTATAGTTAACACTATTATATGGTATGTTTCAAAATTGCTAAAAGACTAAATCCTAAAAGTTCTCATCATAAGGCAAATACATTTTTCTTTTTTTCTTTTTTTATGTATCTATATGAGATTATGAATGTTAACTGAACTTATTATGGTAGTCATTTCGTAATATAGGTCAGTCAAGTAATTATGATGTATACCTTAAACTTGTACAGTGTTCTATGTCCATTATATCTCAATAAAACTGAAAGGAATGAATTTTGCCCCTTCATTTAGGTCTTAATATCCATCCATTCATTTGGTGACCATTTTTTTGAAACCTGTTGTTTACCCAGCTCTATCACAGACGCTGGGAGTGTACCGATAAGCAAGATAAAAATGCACTGGCTCTCAGGAACCCTACAAACAGCCTCCTTATTCCTTTTAAATGCTGTTTTAACTGCTAACATTTATATGTCCTTTCATTCTCAAAGTAATCTCATCATGTCAGTCCTGTTATTCTCTTCTTACAGTGAGAATACAGAGGCTTGCAGAATTTAAATCTTGGGCTTGGAAGCGTCAAAGCAGAGTTTCAAACTCAGAGCCCCAGAGCTTTACAATAAGCAGATCAAGAAACTCTTTGTGTCTTCATTTAAGGCACCGATAACAAATGCTGAATAAAAAAGAGCTGAACCCTGAGCCCCCAGGGCTGACATTACAGATCTCCTTCCCAGTGACACCTACATTTATCAGACATCCCTATCAATCTCCCTGTTGGGCAGCCCACCTGTCTTCATCTTGTCCAGGAGAACATTACAAAGGGCTCACTAAATGCCTTGCAATAATTAGTATACACTTTGTCCAGGGCACTCTATCTACAAATCCAGCACTCCCAGGGCACGGGGAAAGGGGCTGAGCGCAAGGCCTCATAAATATCTGTCAAATGAATGACTGACTTGACTTTCTTTCCTGTTCTTTCTTCTACATCTGCTAATAACTTGCAGCTGCACAAATGCCTGGTGCAATTACCCTTTAAAACCTTAGATGTGCTACCTCAGTGACAGTATGAATACAAAACAAAAGCTCTCTTCAGAGACTGGATGGCTCCTTTGCATGGAATGTACAGAGATGTGTATATACATTTTTTTTCTAGTTAAACAATGATTTTAGCGCTTGAACATGCAGAGGTTTTATGGAACCACAGCAGAGGCTGTGGATGACTCTAGTATTTTCAAATGGAAGGAGGTGGGGGATGACGCTTTTGGTGTTTTAATCAGTCTGCTGCTTGCTCCAGAAAAACAGGTGTTTAAAATCAGGTGTCCTTTAACCAGTACTTACACTGAGGCACCAAGGGCAGGGCAAGTGGGACTGCACCAGCTATGTTGAGAGATTTCGTCTCCAGAGAAAAGGGGTGTCAGCCAGCCTTGCCCTGCACCGTGGCCTGAGGAAGAGAGCCCATTGGACAGAGGACAGAAAGAGACAGTAAGTTGCTCCTAGAGAGAAACAGAGTGACTTCCCAGAGTTGGGGACTGCTCGGGTCCCAGCCCTGGTTCTTCACTTGTGGCCTGACAGTGCAATCAGGAGGAACAGTGGGAAGAATTTATTAAATAACGAGTTATTTAAAACATATTCTTTTTTAACTGTTTTTTATTGTTGTTCAAGTAAAGTTGTCTCCCTTTTCACCCCAGCTATCCCCACCCCGCACCCCTGATTTTCCCCTCCCTTGGTTTTGTCCATGTGTCCTTTATGGTTGTTCCTGAAAACCCTTCCCCATTCTCCCCTCATTATCCCCTCCCACCTCCCCTCTGGTTACTGTCAGATTGCTCTTGATTTCAATGTCTCTGATTATATTTTGCTTGCTTGTTTGTTTTGTTGATTAAGTTCCACTTATAGGAAAGAAAAATACAATGTGATATGACTTAAAACATATTCTGAACAGTGAACCCCATGGAGGTTAATGGCTTCTTGTTTTAAAAAAATTAGTCACCCATCACTTGCACAGAAAACTCTTTTTTAAAAAACTTTCTTGGGCAGATGTGACACTACCAATAGAAAAGGCACCTAGTAATTTTTAAGTCATAATTTTAGAAGTATAAAATGCTTTCCCAATAAGCCTATGTTTCAAAAGAAAAAGTTAGCATTAATTCTGATATACCATTTGGTATTCAAATCACTTTGTGAAAAAAAATGTTCATAGTAATGCAAATTCTCCTAGGACAAGGCTAGTGAGGAATAGAAGACTGAATTGAATAACCTTGAGGAAAATAAAATCCTTTTGGCATTTCCTCTTACTTGTGATCTGCTCTGTGACTAGTCTAATTTTAGTCTGATCTTCATCAGAGGGGCATAATTTACAGAAGAAATTTCAGAATAGGACTTCATCTAGTTAATGTTTTTACCATGCTATCATTAAAGAAAATCTGGCTCCTCCCTTTAAGCCTAATTGACTACTGATTATTTTGAAACCAGAAAAGAACAATGGATGGACCCCTTTGTCTGCAGCCTGTACAACTGAGAGCAACAGCCACTGAGTTTGGTTACATGACTCTTAAAAGCTAGTTCATATTGTATTTTGGCATATTAAGTAGATTCTGAACTATAATTATATTTGAAATTTAAAAACACACTTTGTATGTGGTTAAATCTCTCTATATTTATCTGTTTTGAAATAGTATACATTTGTTGATGATAGCCATTCTGACAGGTGTGAGATGGTATCTCATTGTGGTTTTAACTTGCATTTCTCTCATGATTAGTGATGTTGAGCATTTTTCATATGTCTATTGGCCATCTATATGGCTTTTGGGAAAAGGGTCTATTCAGGTGCTTTGCCCATTTTTAATTAGGTTTTGTTTGTTTATTTGTTTGGTGTTAAGTTTTGTAAGTTCTTTATAAATTTCGGATAGTAATCCCTTGTCAGATGTATTAGTGAATACATTCTCCCATTATGTGGGTTGTTTTTATTTTGTTACTGTTTTCCTTTGCTGTTCAAAAGTTTTTTTAGTTTGATGTAGTCCTATTTGTTTATTTTTTATTTTGTTTTCCTTGCCTGGGGAGATAGATCCAATAAAATATTTATACCAGCAATGTCTGAGATTTTGCTGCTTATGTTTTCTTCTGTGGTTTTTATGGTTTTGGGTCTAACATTTATGTCTTTATTCCATTTTGAGTTTATTCTTGTGTGGGAACCAAGTGCTGGTAGGGATATGGATAAAGGGGAGCCCTTTGCATTATTGGTGGGAATGCAGATTGGTGCAGCCACTGTGGAAAGCAGTATAGAGATACCTCAAAAAATTAAAAATGGACTTTTGACCCAGCAATCCCTTTTCTGTGAATATATTCAAAGGAACCCAAAACACTAATTCAAAAGAACATAAACACCTCTATGTTCATTGCAGCATTATTTATAATCACCATAATATGGGAGCAGCCTAAGTACCCATGAATAGGTGAGTGGATAAAACAACTATGGGGCATTTACATATTGGAATACTGCTTTGCCATAAAAAAGAAGAAAGTTTTACCCTTTGCAACTGTATGGATGGATCTGGAGAACATGATGCTAAGTGAAGTAAGCCAGTCAAAGAAAGACAAGTACCTTATGATTTTACTCATATGTGGAATCTAATGAACAAACTGAACTAACAGGAAGCATAGACAGACTCATAGATAGAGAGCAGGATGTCAGCTAAGGGGAGGAGGATAGAAGGATTAAGCAAAATGGAAAAAGGACTCATGGACCACAGTGTGGTGATGGTGGGCAGGGGGAGGAGAGCATAAGGGCAATGAAAAAAAACAATAAAAAATATTTAAAGATAATAAAAAATAAGTGAATGGGGTCATGTGTACTTGATGCATGAAAAAAACATCTTGTGAGGTGAAATAGTGTTTGTTTATGGAACATACAGAAAATGCCATCTACCATTGCACCGCATTTCAGTGACTACTGAGGACAGAAAATTCTTATATAATAAGTTGATGTAACCTTTTTGGCTCCTCAGAGCTTACATAATTATTATTATAAAATAAGTTTATCACTTTTGTTTTTTATTTGAGGTACAGCACTCACCACAGTATTACCCATTGGACTTTTTAATTAAGAACTGTAGTCCGGAGAGGTATTTGAATACAAAATGCTTAACGTTGATTTCAACATTCATAAAAATTTGAAAACTTCAAAGTATATCTTGTTTAATCCTTCTGTTTTCAATTCTATCACATAGTTAATAATATAAAATATGACATTTGTACTTGTAGAACATGTTTCTGTACTTTAGAGTAGCAATTTTCAACCTCAGCATCTCATGGCAGACATAAACTAATTACTAAAATTCTGTGGCACACCAAAAAATATATTTTTTGCTAAACAGACTATAAAAATTGATATAACTTTGATTCATTCATACCAGACAGCATTGTTGTGTTGGCTGTTGTCATTTTTTTATTTGACAATCTACGGGAAAATGTCAGTCCCTCTGACTGCTTGTTGCATGTTTTAAAAATTCTTGTAGCACACTGGTGGATTGAAAATTTCTGGTTTAGAAAGCAAGTTCTGCAAAGTATTGCTGTTCCCAGTTTTGGGGAAGAAGAGATACATAACAAATGTTAATGCCCTCAGCTGACAAGCTGAAACACGGGTTATAGCTGATTCGAAGTTTCACCACCTGTAGATTTATAAGGAAACCAGCCTCCTGGAGTGATTTCTCTGCAACCTGCCTGAGGTAGGAACGAGGTGTCAGAAGCAAGTGAGACTTGCTGAATTAGCTTCATCAGGGCTTGCTTACTGGCTGGGGCAACTTCACATAATAAGAGGAAGCTAATGATGGAATGTATTTAACTTTCATATTTTTTAATTTTTGAAATAAATGTCTAAACTTATTTTTTTAGAATATATAATACCTTCATGAATCTTGGACTTACTGGCTGCACACTTTGCTGATATGGAAGCAGTTGCAGCATTATTTTTCCTACTCAAGGAAGAATTTATCCATAGGGTTGATCAATAGCCAATGTGTATTATGTTTTTAACTGGTGATTGAACTGTCTGTTGCATTTCCAATGTAAAAACTACAATGCTGTATTATGATACCTCCTATGAATAGATTTCAAAATATGTATGTTCCAGAAGGACATGTATAACATTATTAGAGAAACTCAGTCAGTGGTTAAATATATTCATTCTTCCATTCAATTACTCCAGCAACCAGCATTAACTGAGGGCCTACCATCTGTCAGGAATTGTTTCAATAAGGGTGTTTTGAACACCTTCTCTGGCCCAGGGCCGTGCCGGGGATTTGGAATACAAAGTTCATAAAATGCATTCTATGTTCTTAAGGAGTTAAGGAAGTGCACAGTTGTGAAAGGTAGAGATGACTAATTGGTAGCGAGTCAGGTGAGCTCAAAGCCCTAGAGTTAAGGGGCATTATTGGACTCAATTACTTTTGTTCAAACCCTTGGGTACAGACCATTTCTAACATCTAGCTTGTCTGAGGGATGGCAGCAAGCGACAGCAAGTGAGATATTCTGGAAAAGAATGAGGATAAAGACAGTGTAAGTGCCTTCTTCGTGAAACCTTTAGCAAACTCTCCAGTCAAAGAGAATTATTCCCTCTATTAAAAAACAAAATTCAACTGAGTAAATTTAAGGTCAAATTGGCTTTATTCAGCAATTCGTGAATTCGACAGCACTGAAAAGCTACACAAAATGGAAGGCTTTTATAGGCAGAAGGGGGCGGGAACAAGGAAAGAGATTAGCTGTCTTTCCTTGGAGGACATGAGGGGTGTATCAGGCGGATTACCTCACTAGTGCTGCCTAGGAAATGCCAGGTGGAGAAGGTACAAGTGCAATAAGACTAAGTAAGCATTAAGTCTTAGTTTAGTGATTTGGGCTTGGAACTAGTAACTCTAAAAGGAGTTTGGGGCCTGTTGTCTTTTCTTTTTTTTTTTTAACAACTCAAGCTCTCAAAGCTCTTGGGTCTTATGTTATACATCTCTGTATCTATACCTGCACACCTTTTTGTCTACCTGTGTCTGTCAGTGAACAGCAGCTCCAGACTCCAAACATTCCAAGAGATAGGAAATGGAATATTCCAGTCTGTTTTGTCCCTTTTCATTCTGGAAAGCTAATATTTTAGAGAATAGATTTTTTTAAGCCTTTTAAAAAATGTTCCTATCTGCCTGGCTCCCATGCCAATATACTTAGTGTTATTTTTAGAACCGCACAAGATCCCAAATATAACATAGTATCAGTGGTTTATGGGACTTTCAATGTATAAAAAAACAAAATAAAATGTACCATTGCATTGATTTTTTGATGTGCACTGTGGAGGAACACACCCAATTTTACTGATTTTGCCATTCAGTAACTGCCCCTTGGTTACCTTTCCTAGGGAGTGTATTTTATAATTCATTGTTAATAAAGGAAAGGATTATTTTACGAAATGCTATGTAGCTGTTGCTTTCACTGGTACTGTACATTATCTAGCATTTTTTAAAAATTGCAAAAGATTAATTATGCATGTGCACTCTATGAATTGTGTATTTAGAGAAATGGCTATAGTAACTCCCGATTGTCTAAGCTACCCAGAAAAAAACTCTCATTTCTTCACTTTTATAGTGCATATGTGAATGTGTCTATGTGTGTTAAAATAACATCTTCACACATCACTAATTTCAGCATGATAACGTCTCAAGGACTACTCCCTCTAAAGCTTTTAGGTGGGAGAAGATGAGAAGCCCGGCAGAGGGGATGTTTTTGTCTCACTACATTGTATCACACAATTAAGTACCTTATGGGGGGTTTTATGTTTTCTACTAAAATAGCCAGCATTGGACATTTTCAGAAATGGGATATTGTACTGATCAGGTCATTGGCCAGCTTTGCTGTGGTAATTTCTGTTTTCCTAAACATGATGGTGTTTGCTTGATTTGAACACATGTGAGATAATAGAGAGCAAGCATTATTTGTTTAGGTGGCTTGAATCATAACTTGCTAGAGGCAGCCATACTGCAAGATGTCTTGCTTGTCAAACTCCTTCTCTTTCAAGTGCTGTGGTAGGGAATCACTTAACAGTGTCTGAAGAGGTTCATAGTATGTTATATGGATAAAGAAACATATTATAAAACAACATAGAAGTTGTAGTCTCCTTTTGTCTTGTACACACAGAGGAAAACCTTATGTTGTAGAGTTATGCTTAGGATCCCCGTCTCTGATATAGTCCAGAGGGCCCAATTTCAGGTTCCAGCTTCTCCACTTATAAACATAAGACCTTTTACTCAGAGCAAGTTGCTAAACTCCTCTGTACCTTAACTTCCTCATTTGCAAAATGAAGATTAGGAGGGCTTGTACGTTAGTGACTTTATATATCTATATCAGAGACTGGTATGGAGAAATTGTTAAAATTATGTTATTATTTTATTATTATTAACACACAATATTCATAGTGCTTATTGCTGGATAGTTGGGCTTAAAATTAATTTTAATTTAATTCCTTTTAACTGTTTGTGCTTTTGAAATTGTCTAACATATACGTGAATAAAGGCTAAATGTGCTATTTAAATGAGAGAAAACATGACTAATACTCTAATTTGCATTGGAAATCTACTACCCCAGTCATCTTTCACATCTTCTAAACAGAAACTATTCTGTATTACTGAGTTTTCATGATTCATTTTTATCTTTTTTCTTAATGTGTTAAAATTGGTGTTACTAAGTTACTAAGATCTTAACAGCCCCACAAAAGTAATTTTAGCAGAACAGAAAACTAAATAGTTTTCCTTCTTAAAATGTTATTTATAATAATAAATATTAAGACAAACTTTTTATCATTTGTGGTAACCTTAAGGTTTTCTAAAGTTACTTATTTTTTCTAAGGGAAGGTGAGTCACAAGAAAATGTAAAAAGAAAAATTGCTTGAGAAAAAAGTTTAGTAAGTTATTGTTTGTTAATTCAAGATGAGTTTATAACAAGTAAGAATGAAAATTGACAAATATTGTATACTTTTGTCAATAGTATTGACAAAAGTATATACTATTGTATACTATTGTATATTTATATACAAATATTGTATACTTATTGTATTTATTGGGAAGAGAAGCCCAGAACATAAAACAAGCCTATTTTCTTTTTATTTTATTACACAAATTGATTATTATATAATATGATATACTTGGTTAATAACCATTCAAATTTTTGCTAGCTAACTTATCTTTCTTTACAAAACTAGCACATGTATGAAAATAGTGTGCAAATTGAATGTTCTAGCACTTTACAAAATGAGGCATACAATAGAATACATAGATTAACTTGAGCTGCCAACCAATTCAGATTTCAGTGTTGTGGGTCTGTTTTTTCCTAATTTAATTTTATTAAATTTAGTGATTACTCCCCTCAAATTTACTTTTTTACTCTGATGTGTACATACAATGATATATGTGTACCCATATACATATACATGTACCTATGGATCTCAAAAAGACAAACTGAGGATTTCCTTTTTACCTCTACAAAATGAGTCCCTTCTAGCTATAAAGTCTTAGTTTGTCATTTTACTTTCTACAACTTATTATGAAAACGTTATAAAGATTTAGAACACTGATATTAAAGGAGCTTTGCCCTCCTTCTCCCTGGATCCTGTGGTCATAGATCCAGGCTTTTAGGAGCTGAGAGGTCCAGTGCCTCCCGGGTTGTGGGTGAAGAGATGCGCAGTAGAAAGAGTTGCTGATGCCACATCACGATGAAGACTAAATCTCTCGGCTCAGGCTAGCTTCTCCATTCACAGCACAATTCTTTAGGAATCAATGATTATCCCTGGTTTCTCACCAAAAAAAAAGGGCACGCTTAAAGAAAAATAGCTTTTAAGATATAGATTTGTAACAACTTGGCAGTTAGCACCAAAAATACTGCCTTTGTAAAATAATGGTTTAACATAGTATAAAGCTTTCAGGTCTAGTACATTGTGAATGAATGGCTTTGTCAATGAAGAATACATTGTTAGTGTGAAAAATGAAGCCAATATAGATTTGGTATTAAACTTTAAAATTCTCTAATGACTTTTAAGTTCTTCTAGACAGTGGGCTGAGCATTTTCTAGTACATGGTATATGAACACAGAATCATTAAAGGAGGGTTTAAAGTTTTGTTTTGCTTTATTTGTCTTACAGAATTAACATCCAATAATTAGACCTTCTCAGAGATGGAACCGGTAGGATTAGTTGAGTCCTTCATCAGCTTTTCCAATCCCAGAGATACATACAATGTTATTTTGAGTAAGTTCTTTTTATCTGTATTTTCTGCTAAAATAATCTAACTGCTGCTGAAAAAGATTCGGAGTTCTTTTTGGAGATGTATCATCTTTCTATCTCCTGTAACAGTTTTTAACAGCATTTCTCGGTATAGGCAATGACTTTCACAAATTCTCTAACTGGAGAACCTGTACTACATTTAAAATTTTTTCAGGGAATATATTTTTTTCTTTCCACTTTCCTTTTCTCCTAAAATAAGAGATTCAATGTGTAGGAAAGAAAGGGTATTCACTATCTGTGTTCTAAACTCATTAACTTCCTTTTGTAAGCAATCAGACATAGAAAAACCACTTCTAAAATATTACCTAACTGGATGAATTGGAGTATAAACCAAAGATGGTGTTTCTTTTATGATATAAAAAATAATAGCAAAGGCATCCTAATTTGTATATTACTTTATACTTTAGAGAAAATGTTCCCATTTGATTTTTACTTGCTCTCAATAGTGTTCCTATTGACAGTCCCATTGTATAAACAAGAAAACTTAGCATCTGAGGCCTCCCAGGTGGTGAGTGACAAGCCAACCCTATAAATCACAGAGACCACATATTATCATCTTGATGCTGACTTTAGTTATAAGGAAGTCACAATGCCAACTCAAAATGAGATTTAAAATTAGAACAAATGAAAATCAGAGTTAGTATTTTAAGCAAAGCCTAAAAACAAATCAAATACTGAAACCTAGATTTAGCAGTCATATGTATTAACTGTTTGTAGGTTCAACCAGAAAGATCAACAATTCTTCTGTTGATTACATTTTAGAAGTAAAACCAAATTAACAGCCTGAATTTGAGAGAAATGTATTTAAACATCCTTAAATTCCAGTGACAAAGTATATAAATTATATTACTTCTTTTAAAAAAGGTTTAGGAAACGAAGCCATACTTGAGAAACTTGTGGTTAAGAGGTTATTTTTTCTGGGACTTCACATAAATAATCTGTAAAAGATTATCTGTACCAATTCCATGTGTCGCTTCATGCTAAGTGTTCCTTCATTCATTCCTTTAATAATGGGAACAAAGAGAAAAAGAAGGGATAACGAAAGGTGGCAGGGAAAAGCAGAGAAAAAGGGAAAGAAAAAAATCAAATCGGAAAAGAGCAGTTCCAGGTGCCCCTTGATGGGCCAAGCAGAGCATTCAGTACAGTATATTAACATGGGCCTGAATAATTCAAACTTTCCAACCACAGGAAGAGGCTTTCCAGTGGGAGGAAAAGTCGCCGTAATTAAACCTTCCCTGGCACATGGAGTCAGCTGTATCCTCCAACAGTCGCCAGAAAACTGGACGTGGCCTAATAGCCTAAGAGAACAGGGATGCTGTGGTGCAACATTGTTTGAGAAGTGTTAGGTTTATTTTGGTGTTCTCCAATTATAAAGTCAATTCTCTGGATACCAGCTCCTTTTACATATTAATGGCCTAACCCTTGGCATATGGTAAAAATGCAGGATTCGACTCTGAAACTGCTTGACAAAGGAATAGTGTGTTCAAAGATGCCAGTGACCGCACATTACATTTTTGAAGGGTAGCTTTCAAAATAAACAAGATGGGATTTTTTATGTCAATATGCAATTCATTTTCAAGAGGATTTCTTCACTTACTATCTCCACATAAGATACTTAGAAGTTTCAAAATATTATGTACACACACGCCTAGTTTCTGAATATGTTGAATTTTAAAAATAGAGATTATTCCTGTGTATACATTCCTTTCTGTAACAAATTTTAACACCTTCCTCCACTCACTCCTTTAGATTGTTCAAAAATCCCACTTGATTTAATTTATCCAAATGCCAAGACTCATTAGCACCTTTTTTTTTAAAGAAGGTGCGTATTTTTCCCCTTTGGTGTACTTCCTATTTGTAATTTCCTGCCATCTCCCAAATGTCTTCAGCCAGGAGGCTCATTGTCATGCTTGTTTTCTGGGTGTTGAGTGTAGCAAAGGGCATATAAGAAATACAAAATTCAGTGTATTCCTGGAGGCCTTGCCAGATTGAGAACAGCTAAAGGATATTGTGGTGTTGCCTTTGGGACTTCACACCATGTCTAGGCTAAAGAAAGGGAGAAAAAGAGGGAAGCAGCAATATCCTCTTTTTCCTCTTTGCTTTGCTGACGGCAGCATTAAAAGGGTTAACCTCTCACAACAGTGTGGGAATTGACTGTGGGGAGGGGGAGTCCTGGATGGAGGAGGGCAAAGGGGAGAAAATTGGGAAAACTGTAATAGAATAACAATAAGGAAAAAAAATTTAAAGAAAGCTCTTTTTAAATTGGTAAAAAATTAATTTTACTAAATCTGAAAAAAAAAAGTTTTCCTGTCTCTTCACGTTTCATTTCCCACTCCCCTACTCTCCAGAACATTAATGCAATGGTGAGCTGTCTCCCAGGTGGCCACAGGGGATTGGAAAATAGAAAAGGAAAGCAAGAAATCTGAAGTCTACTTCCTTGCTCCAGGGAAAAAAGAAGTTTATTTTTATCAAGCTATTCGAAAGCTAGCCAGAAAGCTTCTGTGGCCTTTCAAAGGAACTCGTCATTACTTTCCTGACAACTTTTAAAACTTTCATGATAAAGCTGCATGATACAGGACTATTATTCCAAGAATTATATCTAATATTGTGGGACTACATTAGCATACTTTGTAAAATGTAACTCATTTTTAAATCAGATTTATTTTTTGCTGGATTGTATAATAGTTTTTTCTTTTTTTTATTTTAATTGTTGTTCAAGTACAGTTTTCTGTCATTTACTCCCATCCCAACCCACCCCCCAGTGCTCCCCACCTCCCTACCAGTGCTCCCCATTTCCTCCCTCCCCTTAGTTTTTGTCCATGTGTCCTTGCTTGTTTGTTTTGTTGTTCAGGTTCCTGTTAAAGGTGAGATCATATGGTATTTGTCTTTCACTGCCTGGCTTATTTCACTTGGTATAATGCTTTCCAGTTCCATCCATGCTGTTGCAGAGGGTAGGAGCTCCTTCTGTCTTTCTGCTGCATCGAATTCTATTGTGTAAATGTACCATAGTTTTTGGATCCATTCATTTACTGATGGGCACTTAGGTTGCTTCCAGCACTTGGTTATTGTAAATTGTGCTGCTCTGAACATGGGGGTACATAGGCTCTTTTGGATTGGTGTTTCAGGGTTCTTAGGGTATAATCCCAGCAGTAGAATTGTCAGATACTTTAATTAAGGGACATGTTACCCCTCTTAGTACCCATAATGTTCACTATTGACTAAAACATGAAGTAAAATAAAGCAAGTGAAATGTATCTTAGAATATATTTCTTATTCTGAATTCCTAAATTGAATATCTGAACTCTCATTTTCATGCAGAAAATCTGCTCCTAATAAGAACTTGGACAAATTTACAAGGTTATTGTCTTCCTTTCAGGAGCAGAAATGAGTGGCCTCAATGCATAACCCCAAACCCATTGACCTGAAACTCTCACATTTATAGATTGCATTGTTAGTCTGATGATAAAACATTTTATGATCTTATTACTTAATGGTTTTTATAATTCCTAAAGACACTGTCTACAGCCCAAGGTGCCCTATTTTGGTTTTAATGCTAAATTATGAATAAGCAGGTCAAATTATCTTCAAAGGCATAATTTGAAATTGGGTCTTTGAAGACTCATCCCCAAAGGAGGGGATGGTGTACTGCCTTCAAAAGTATCATATTCTTGAACTTTTAAAAAATAATTATAACAAAATAAACTTTAAATACATCATTCACCATGTGGAAGACCAACATGTAGTCAGAAATAGTTGAATTATTCAACATTTGGAAGACTTGGTAACAATCAACCCTGGGACTGGAAGGAGTTTGATTTTGAATCCGGTTTTACTGGATTTGAATAACACACCCTGGCCATGATTTTATTCCCCAGAATATGTTTTGGGTCTTCTTTTCTCTGCACTGTGAAGGGAGTCTGCCTCCCAAATCTTAGCTGTAGCCAGAACTCTCATCTTAAGTGCTGAAAGGGAGCAGTGAGGGAAGGGAGTACGTCAGGCTCTGTAATGCTGGCCCAGAGATTCCTAACAGACTCACCTCACCGTGTCAACCTTTCTGAACTCCCTTAGCTGCCAAATGTTGACCTACCAGGGGTACTTAAGCTTTTGGCATCTCTAGGCCACACTGGAAGAAGAAAGGTTGGCTCGGGCCACACATTAAATACACTGTGACATATAATCACAATAAAAATCTCATGGTTTGAGTAAATTTACAATTTTGTATTGGGCCGCATTCACAGCCATCCTGGGCTACATGCAGCCGCCAGGCCTCAGGTCATACACCCTGAGCCTAGATCACTGCCTGCATCTTTAACCCACCTAAAAAGGCCCTTTCTATGCTGGCTTCTGCTTGGGTGGCCTCACCTTCCCAGGCTCTCTCCACACTCCTCACTCTGAATGGCTTTCCCCTCCCCACATTCTTCCTGTTTGCTTTCACTCTCTAGGGAATTCTTTTTTCCTTCATTCCTACATTCTCTTCTTCCTGTCTTACACACACATACATGCACACACCTCATTAGCCTGGAAAACTCGCACTCTCTTCAGAGCTCACGCAGACATCATTTCTCTAAGAAGCCCCCTAGGCTAGTTTGGCTGCTCTTGTGTATGCTTTCCTAGTACCAGAACCGTGTGCTTCCGCTTTGGACTTGTTTGTCGTTCTGAATTAGAAGCCCGTCCTTTCCTGTTCTTTGTGGGTGCTCTTCCCTCACTACTCCCTAATCTGTGTGAGGCTAGAGATGAGGACTTGTTCACCCAGGTCTTCTTACCACCTGCCCTCGCCTCTGCTACATAGTGACTTCTCAGTAAATATTTGTTGAATGAATGAGCAAACAGCAGCCAGCTTGTGCAAATTCTCTCTCAACTTCTGAAAGGTAGCCATCCCCCTCCCACCGGGTCATGGCCACCAGGGCCAGAGACACACCTTATTTCTGGTTCACCTACCCTCCCCCCTCCTTTCAAGGTTGAGTCCTGCCCGTACTGGGCCATGTTCTGACCACAGTAAGGAGGTTCTCCTAAAGCAATACAGTGACGACTGTCTTCAGGAGCTAACAGAAATGTGGAGGCTGTGCAGAATGGAGAACACCCCTTTTCAGTGTTTTCATCATTTAAATCTCACTTCAATTGAACAAAAATCTGGGACAGCTTTGTTATACTCCAGTCACCACGTAGTCTACATTTAGAACCTTGTATAACACACGAAGTACATATTCCAACTCTCTTTTTCCTGAGTAGAAAGAGCAGGTTATAGTTGGAGTTGAAATCATGCTTCTACCGCAGAACGCCGCCGCAGCGTGCCGCTCCTTATTCCTCTCGCGCCGTGTGAAGAACAAGCATGACTATGGGCACTTCCCGAGGCCGCCAGTTCACCTTTCGGCATCATCACATATTCCATCCTGCTGCCAATTTGATGCTGAGAAACAGGCCAGTACACCCGTCTAAACATTTGTGCGGGTGTTGATTTTTCTTCTAAAGAAATATGAACTTGGAATAATCCCAAAGTTTTAACATACCTAATTAGCTGTGGATTCCTTTGTCTAATTATTGGATATTAACTAAAGAGATAGATTACTTCTTGCCATTAAAATTTGGTATTGATTAGCAATTCTATAGTGCATTGCATATTACCCTAAGTGGAATTGATGTAGCAAAGTAGAAGCAGAATGAAAAGAGGTTATTCTTGTAATACTTAATTCTTTACTAAGCGCTGAGGTTTTCCCTGAGTGGTCAGTTATGGATAAACTGATTTTGTTAGGGAGCTCCTGTCATTTGATGTGGAGAACACATTTCCATCTGGTCTTCATGCACATGAGCATGGGCTTTTTTGCAAAGAAAAACGTATGTTTACCTAGCCTTTGTCCTTTCGATTGTAAATTCCCTCAGAGGTTCTTATCACTGGCTGTTTGTGACACCTCTTCCTTAGCCATGTGCTCTTCTCTGCCCTCTGCAACAGATACAGCTGATGAACAATTAAAATCTTGGCGATCTGTTGTAAGACTTGATGGTGTCCCACTTTATGGGATTTTTAAAGAATACTGAAGTATCAGTATTTTTAAAATAAGTATAAATAGGCCTCATATCTCTCTCAAATTGCTAAACTTACATCGATATTTGTTTTAATTTGTTTTACTTTGTTTTATTTTACTATATATACTAGAGAGAAAAATTTCTCTTCATTTTGATTCAAACCTTATAAAGCTGTGGAATTTGCAAGCAAAATAATACAGAAAATGCAAGCTTTATGGCAGATAAATTAGTAATAGTGACAAGAAAAAGAATAATGCTTTAAATTGTTCACATTCAAATTCAAGATGTAGAATTGAACAGCAAGGATTTCTATTGATTTTGACATATTTTTTATTATAGTGCAGTATTCATTTATGGAGCTATATAAATCTCACAAGAATAATTGAGGAGCACATGTAAACCTGCTCCCTGCCCCCTCTTGGGTCTCCTCCCCCAGGGACTTACCCCGGATGTCAGGAAGCAGCTGTCAGTCATGGTGGCTGTGTTTAATCATCTATTGTTTCCCACACCAACCTGCCCCTCTGGAAGCCTCTCCCAGGTGGCCTTTACCAGCAATAAGAAATGAGAGCCATGATACTCTCATCAGTGATCATTAGGATGACCAATTTATGTTTGTGGGAAATTATTAAATATATTTTAAAACATCAGAATAAGAAAAAGTCATTCTTTTTTTTTTTTTTTTTTTTGGTAATTAAAACTGTTACCTAGACAAGGCAACCTTTAGTGAGAGCATTTTTATCCAAGAAGAAAGGTAAGAATAGACCTCTGGAACTAACCCTTTCAGAATATCCTTGAATAATATCCACATGTGGCTTTTCCTTCAGCCGTTGAAATTTCTGTGTGTGTATGTGTACTCAAGCATGGAGCGGTGTAGGATGAATTCCCGTTTCAGAAACTGTTCCCCATTTTCCTCTGCCTATGAAACAGTTTGTGCAACACACCATAACCCAGTTTATTTCATTAGACAGAAATGATAAAATTGTAACACTAAATAGGAAAGGGGAAATTGTAACACCAAATAGGATTCTCATTGATACATACAGGGCTTTGTTATTGTTATAATTGCTATTCCCGTTTGCTTTGTTCTAAGCAGCCGTGTCAAAAAAAAGCAAAAGTAACATAGTCCATTGTTTTTCTTTTTTGTAGTCTTGCTTACTACTTATTGGCAGTCAATACCGTTTTGATACTAAAACCAAGGATAGCCAATTCGGGCTTACAAAATTTTTAAAGAATGAAATCAAGATGTAAAAATGAAAACTTGAATAATGTGTCATCCTTATTAGGGATGGAAGTGATTCTGCAAATATTTGAAACAAACTTGACAAACTATGAATCTTAGGGATTTCTTTATATCTTTCGTCTTGGTCTTAAAAGAAACTAAAAACAAACAAAACACCAAAAACATTCTAAATGCAGGTGTTCCCTCAGTGTAAAGGGAAGTCAAACTGGGAAAAGGGTCAACTTGGGCTGCACTGATGTTCGTTCTTCGCCACACGGGCCCTTCTCTTCATACGGCAGCAGCTTTATCTCCAGATAAATCTAAACTGAAGATTTATCTCAATGCAGTCGGAGGTCACAATGTCTTTGAACAAATACCTACATGGGCCCTGTACTCAACACCATTCTATTTCATTGTTTTCTTACATAGAGAGATAGAAAGAGCGAGTATTTCATCAAAGGTACGCCAAGTAGATCAAGTAGGAAAGCAGGAACAAACACGGGTGCTTGGAAAATAGGCCCTTTAGTGCCCATTAGACCCCACTCTCAGCTGCAGAAATTGTTCTGCAGTTTATGAAATTAAGGCTATAAAGAGACGACTTGAAAATGCAGTGCTCGAGTAACTTAATGCAGTTCACTTGGAAATTTTTACCAGTCTCTGAGAGATTTTTTTTTGCCTCTCTCACAGCTTTTGGAGATTTAGCTGTGGCACATCATGAGGCAATTTACCTAAATGGAATTTGTACTAATACAAAAATGTGCTTTTTGCTTTTTAATAGCTGGTCGGTAGAGTACCTTGTCTTGCATAAAAGCATAAGTTACCCATTAATTAAGATTGTACTAAATACTTATTCTCTCATCATGCCAATATTTAAAGGTTAGTTAATTCATTTAACTAATAAGTACATACAGAACATTCTGTGTGCATTGCTTATGAAGTATTATAAGCACATTCCGAGCAAGGCATTAATTATAAGCATGACTTGCATAATAGTATACCTACTGTAGGAAGGACAAGGGAGTGAGGACCCTAAGGGCCATAGTTCTAATCCAAGCTCTGTCAACTTTGAGATGTGCAGTCTTAAAAAATCACCTGATTTCTCTAATCGTTGGTTGTATAGAAGAACCAAAATAGACATGAGAGAGAGTTTTCAAGTTCCCACCCTTACCATTTCTATTTGCCACTTTGTTTTTTGGTGATGGACCTGCTGGAACTTGTGAATTTTGACTAGTCAATAAACAGAAAAGGCTTTTCAGATTATATGTGATCAAAACTGTGACTTCAGAGCAAGGGGCATGAGAACAGGAGCAATGGTCCAGCTCGGGTTTTACTAAAACTGAAAACCGGTGCCTAACCCCAAACCACAGGACTGTACTCTCTCCCAGAAGCCAGTAGTAAACAAGAGCCTTTGGGCCAAAGACCTGCCACACAGTTTTGTACAAACCAGGACCATTTACTCTTTCACACAGTTGAAAAAAATCAAAAGAAGAATAATACAGCAGTTGGCAAAAGTATGTTTACAGTTGTGATTATACAAAACACAGTGTTTTTAGTCTTGTATTATTATTAATCACTGTAGTATTTATTTGTATTTCAACTGTAAGGTTACTTTTGCCCACCCCTGTATATCATTACATGTGAAAACTGTTTAAAGCTCATATTTCAGCATTCGTAAATAAATTTTTATCGGAACATAGTCACACTTGTCTGTTTATCTGTTATCTGTGGCTATGCTTTCATGCTTATAAAGGCAAAGTTGCCTAGTTGCTCACAAAGACCATATTTTAAATTAAGACTCCCCCAGACCTGAATTAATTATAATTTTGATTATCTGTTCATACAGGGCAGGAAGATTATATTAAGAGTTATTTGATTTCTACCATGTAGCTTTTTACCAGTTTATCTACTGATTTCTTCTCTACATACATAATCTCACTCACTTTGTTTCAAGAGCTCAAAACATTATAGGTGACAGGAATCACAAACTGGCAAGCACTACAAGAAGGAAGAGTTCAGGGAGCAGGCAGGGAGCAATGCCCACCATGGTCAGTTGAGAATCAAGACTCTACATGCCAGAACTGCATACGGTAAATAAGTAAGTACAACTGGGAGCCAGTTTTAGTTACCATAAAGACATACTTCCTAACAACTAGAGCTATCCAAGTGGACTTTCTCATATTAATAAAAATATTTAAGCAAAGGATAAACATCATGTCTTTGTGATAGCTTAGAGCAAATTTCTATCATGAATTATATTGAGTAATAGTGTCTAAGGTTCCCATCATACTTTAAGATTCTGTAATTATTATAATAAGGCTACTAGAAGCTTTCTTTTAAAATACAGAATCTCAACCAAAATATATTGATTTAATTTTTTAATCCGTACTTTATTGTGACCATTGTTAATTCTTAACAACCTATTCTTGCTACTCTAGCTTCAAGGTTATTATTATAGCTCTATTTTTTCCTATAATGAACATAAGCTTCTTGACTTCATATCTAGGTAGACAGACTTAAAATTTTAGAGCTGGAGAAAGTCTTACGAATCATTCAGACCTCAACCTTTTGCAAGAATAAAAAAAATAAGGCTTAGAGAGGCCATGTGAGTTTCCCAAACTCACAGAACCCCCTTAAACCCCATTGCCGAACCCCCTTAAACCCCTCACAGAACCCCCTTAACCCCTCACAGAACCCCCTTAAACCCCATTGCTCTTTCTACTGTACATGCAATCTCCTCCCACCTATCCAAATTCATTTAAATAAATCTTTCTGCAGTGTTTTCATTTGAAATATTTAACTTATTTTCATACTATCGGATCATATTGGATGACCAGAGTATGCACCAAATTGAGCCAAAATGAATTTTTATAATGCAGTCTAAAAATGTAATTTACTTTAGCAGTTTTTCTTAACACAAAGTCTAAAGATTCTAAAATGGATTTTTTAAGTATCTTCTTATATTTTTATTGACCTGGAAATCAATAAAATTATAATGCTTTCATATAACATATAGATAAAATGTTTTCATTTGTGATAAACTAATTAAATTACTGATTTTATCATTATAACTTGGCTTATATTAGCAAAATTGGCCAAGTCTGCCTCATTAAGTTGCATTTGCAAGTGTGTTCCTCCTTTTTTCTGGTTTACTAATTCGGGATACGGGAATCATCAGCCTCATGTCAACTTCTCCTGACCTTGTTCTCAGACCACACTGGAGCCAGATGTCTACAGTGCCACCACAGAGAATCGGATTAGAACTCAAAAGCTAATAGGACCTGGTTAAGCTAGATCAATATTAGAACTGTAAGGGGCAATTTGAGCATGAGCCCAATGTGCAAATTTCCCTTGACTGAGCATGGAGGCACAGATGATGGCCAAAAGTGACTGATGGCAGGGTAAATATTAAGTCCATTATCAAGCCAATGAGATGTTATGTGACAATGCATGAGTTACTCTAGCCTTGTTTTTTTTCATCAGGTTTGGACTCTACAATTGTCAAAGATCATCCAATCTAAAATTATATTAATGAATCTATAATAGCCCCTGGGGTGTACTGATAACAAAGAAATTATATGGGCAGCTGCCAAACAGCACACATAGCCAAATGGGCTCTCGTATATATCATTATTATTTAATATTCCCCTTTTTCTAAGGTTTCCAGCCTTGCTCCCAATCACTAGAGAAAGTGGAGTATGCTGGGAATAAGCTCGGGAGGCCATATGGTGGAACTAAAGAGGAATATGGCTGTTACTTTCTAAATACACTGGGTGCAGTGGTCTTATAATTTTATGGCTTAATCCTTTGAGAATTTGATAAAAATTGTAAACTTTCCCTTCCAAGAAATTATACAACTGCCCAAATTTTACTCTGATTCATAGAGCTCATGGACTTCTCTGGCACCATCTTTATTACCTATGAAATATCCCTGTTTTGATGAGTGGTGGGCTTTTCATATGTGATGGGCTTTTCATAGCATTATCACCGTGTGATAGAAAGAGCATGAGCTTTGGCATTAGACCTCCAAGCTTTCTCTCGTAGATCTGTCTGACACTGGGTAAGGTGGTTAATCACTGTGAGTTTTTTTTTCACCTATAAAATATGAAGATTTTGCCTTCTCCACAGGATTTGGATTATATGATATAATATTGAATAATAAAAATGCATAACATCATGCTTGATATACATAGTCATTCAACAAATCTATTTTCTAGTTCCTTTCAAAAGTTGGCCAGTTTAAAGTTTAGGTGAAAGTTTTGGATGGCAAACTTAAGAAATTTTAGAATGAATAAAGTCTTAAGTATTGGAGGACAGAGACCTAATAGCCCATAAAATCCTTAACCCTTAGACCGCATAAGTCTGCAACTTGAGATCCCGGGGAAGTGGAATGAGGCCTGGGGGATGTCTTCAGAGTCCCACCAACGTCTCTCTTTGGTAAATGCGGTGACCTTACCTCCAACGGTCCGGTCTGTCTCCAATGTGAGACTTCATCCAGACCAGGAACCGCCTTGAGCATCAACATCCTGTGTCTTACTCATCAAAACCCATCTCTCTCGAACTTTCCACCCTTGATGCCTTACCCCATCCTCAACTAATTTGAGGAAGAGTGATAACAGTGGATAATAAAGTACTCCTTAGTACAACTCCAACTTTTTAACTGCTGCCCTCAGTACTTATTAACCAAATAAATAACTAATTGCATGCAATGGCCTAATGCCTCATTTTTGAACTGCTGTTTGACAAGCAAGTATCTGTGGAAATTCTTAGTTTATACTTTGGGAAAAGAACATGAGGATTGGTCAGAGCTGGGCTCATATTGTCTCAAACATGTCAACAGTTTTAAAGTGCTGCTTATACAAATACTAAGTGCTTATGGATGTAAGTTGTTTTCATCCTTCCTATTTACTTTCTATCCCTCTAAACCCTAGGAAAAACAACAATGACCAAGAAAAACTGGGGCAGATCTAAGCAGACTTTCCTCTCATCTTTTTCCATATTAAAAAGAGGAATTCCATGTCAGACCCCCCTAGAGAGTTGAGCAAGTCCGCACACCTGAGGCATTCCCCCAAGACTGTAGAGAAATGGAAAGCTGCACACACAAGGGCACTGAAGCTAACTGAGAACTTGAATAGAGTGTGAGTGCCTGAGCCACAGAGAGCACACAAGGTCAAAGAACCAGGGGCGGGCAGCCCCTACCCCAGTCATATGGCTATGATGGAGGAAAGTGGACATTCATGATTGATTATCTGGTGAAAAGCTCAGGACCTATTTGGGGTATAAAAACATAATGTTATGTATCAGTACACAGAAACAGATGATAAGGCTTTACAAATAGATTTTTTTCTTATTTATAAAATAGGCCATAGAGATATGTATCATAAGAACTAGAGATGGGAGTAGTAATACAAGTTTTCCCAAGAAAGATGTCCAAGAAACTAGTGACCTGCAACTCATGCAAAAATACACTGACATGGATATTGTACAAAAAATACCATATTTTCCCATGTGCAATGTGTGCTTTTTTGCCAAAACTTTTGAGGGAAAAATAAGGATGTGCATTATACATGGGTAACACTAATTTTGTATCTATATAAATGTTTTTAATTCTTTTATTTATGCTTATGCCTTAAAAGTGTAACTCCAGAAAGCAATAACAATGTCCATATGCAAAATAATACCCTGAAATACAATAATTGGTTTTGTTTCTTAACAGAAATACGTAAAAATCGAATTAAAAAGTTAAAACTGAAGATTTTTTTCCTGAAAGTTTGGGCAAAAAACATGGGTGCACATTTTACATGAGAGCACATTATACACGGCCAAATGCCAGGAACTGTTTTCTTTCTGCCTGACTTCTGGCTTCTCTGGCCCTGTCTTCCAGGCTCTCAGGAAATCTAAGGTCCAATGGCGGCTCAGCAAGATTGGCTCCTTGGTTGGTTCTCTTTGTTCTTTGGATCTAGCAATTTGTTTCTTTGATCAAACTCCTGCCTTAGAAAAATAAATAAATAGATCCAGATCCAATTCAGCTTCTCAGATCTAAAATCTAGAATTATGCCTGCGACCCTGAGTCTGGGAGGAAGGCCTCTCCCTTCTCTTTGCTGCATCTTAAGGTCTGCTCTGTCCTCTGGGACCTGGTAGCTGCCGCATCCTCCCTCATCTCAATGCCCAGGCCCCCACTCTGAACCCAGTGCATTTAGGAGACTCTGTTCTCAATATCCTAAGTAAAAATGAATAAAGAGAAACCTCATTTTAAATGGAGTCAGGAGGGTAGAAGGGAGAACTTCACACGCGTGTTGCTCAATGCACACTTCTGTCCCCAATAGGTAGAGAAGAGCAGTACATCTCCAACAGGAGATGATACTGCATTACTACCTCAGCAAGAGGAAGGAAAGATCCCTCCCTGTCCAGTAGCACCTCCGCCAATGGGAGACTGCCAAACTTAGCCACTGAAAGATCCCTGTCCTTCAAACTTTGTTTCCTTCAGCGGACTCTTCATTTACAACAGCCCCTCCCTGGTCCATAAAAGTTCTTGCCTCACCTTTGTTTCTCCAGACTTGTATGTGGTTCACCAATAGACCACTTGTCCTGAGTTGCAATTCTTTACTGTTCTTAAATAAAACCATTTTTTCTGGACAAATGTCTAACTGTCTATTTGTTAAAAGTCAGTACCTGCATATGGTGGAACAGGGCAAGTGGTAGGTACATCTTATTTCTAGCCGTGCATTAGCCTTTGTTCTCTGCAGTTTGGGGGTTTTGTTGTTGTTTTTTTGTCATAGAAAGATGTAAACAACCACACCCAAAGTGTTAACCTTCCTAACACAGCTTTCAGCTTAAATGTAAACTGATCCCATTGAAAAATAGTGCCAATGCCCTTTCTTACTGAGATTGCTGAATTATTATTGCAAAAAATAAGTTCATCCTCCTCATTTTTATTACTTTCATTCTTACAATTATTAAATGACCCATCAATACATCTTTAATTATTTGATTATTTTTACATGCTTCTTGATAGACCAGTTCATTCTGTGTCATATTTTGCATTTCGGAGATGTTGTTGCACACAGGACCGCACTTTGGGCCCTAGTTGGCATTTTTCTGTGGAGGCAAAACAATGAAGATGCAGTAAAAAAAGGGGGGGGGGGGGGCAGTGTTNAGGCAAAACAATGAAGATGCAGTAAAAAAGGGGGGGGGGGCAGTGTTCTTCACAGACATGAGAAAAAAGATACCAGGAAGTTTATCTATTAGGCAACTAGATGTGCTTTTTCTCTGGAAATGAAACAGAATCATCTCCTACTTCTATCTGACTTTAACTAATATTTGAGTACTGAATACAAACAGGGTGCTAACTTGGCCAATTACTTCAATAATTTCAAATAAAGATGTTTTTCGATACCCTTGTGATACATTTTGATCAACAACAAAAAAATGGAGCAAACGTTTTCTTTGAAATATGCTCGCGCTTGTCACCTATCAAAAAGATTTTGGTGATATGTGAATGATGCAGAAGAATACTGATATGAACACTGGCAAATTAGTGTTCTCAAACCTGCATGAGTATTAGCGTTGTTTTCTGTTCCTCATAACTTAAAGCACTTCTGAGAATTTTTGGAAAAAGAAACCCACACATTGGATTTTATAATGAAAAATGACAGTCAGTAATTGTTTTTCTTGCTTCTCTCATGAACAGACTTGCCATATACAGTTAACTAATGCTTCTCTATTTAACTGGATTTAAAAAGTTATAAAGGAGAAGAGCAAAATATGAAATCATTTATTTTCCAAACTAACTTTTAAACCTGTGTAAGTTCAAACTCTAACTAATTGCTCATGATTTTTAAACCTTATCTCTGAATTTAAGCATTTTTCCTTTAAGCAAAGTTAGGACATCAACAATCAGGACGGAAGGGATATTTCAGGCAAGTCAACTCATTGATGCCTGAGAAATTAAATGATTTTTTTCCCAACACAGCGCTGATGCCATGTCTCACCTGGCTTTCTGCCTGTGAGACTGGCATTCTCAGCAATAAGGCAGAGCCCAAAGATGTGGTAAAACAGGTTTTTACCTGTAACCCATCCTCAGGGTAAAAATCGGAAAGTTCCTAGTGAACTTTAGAAACCACAAGATGAGAATACTTATTCCTAATTTTTATTACTGTCAGAGTAATATTGTAAATAGTCTTTCTACTCACTGGGCTCAGCACATCAACACTGCCAGTCCTATAATGTTTTCCTACACAGCTGTCTTTGCAGTTATCCATGATAATATGAAACGCTCACTCCCTTCCGGTCATCACATCCCAAATTCTACCTGAATGAACGACATTGCTTCTTTCTTCAAAAAGAAAATAAAATCCTCTTTGTCTTAAACATTTTCCTGTATAATGATTCCTTCAAATCAGTAATTAAGTATGATTAAGCCTTGCATATCAGTGGGGAGGGAGTGAAAGAAGTAGGGTATGACCAAGATTTCTACATAAGGCAACTAGTAGTTGTAAATGTCATTAACTGAGAGAACAGAAGATAGAAAGCAAATCTTAAAGTGAGAAGTTCAGATTGGGATCCTGAGTTTAGTGAAGATATCTGTCAAGCAATTGGATATTCAACCTATTTGCTGAGAATGGAACTAAGTTGCAAAGTAGGTGCCATTGACATCTAAATGATAGTTCATCCTTAAGACGGAAAGAGAAAACCTAGGGAATGCACATACAATGAGAGAAAAATGAACCAGAGATGGAATCCTTCAATGTACCAAGAATAGGGATATAGGAAAGAGATACCCTCAGAAGAGGTTGGAAGATACCCTCAGAAAGGACAGAAGAGAACAGGAAAGAAAGGTGTTTTGAAAGTCAAGGAGTAGAGGGAATAAGTGATCAAATGTGTTAGCTGTGTCTATTATGATGAGAATTGAAAACTGATTGTTAGATTTGGTCTATAGTATATTGATTACCTAGGCTACCATAATCAAGAAGAGTTGATCCTTTTGCTAGAACCCACTCCATCTTGCTTTTTTGAAAAAATTACCTCCTTGAGGTTTTCCCATCATTCCCCTGCAATTCAGCTTTTCTATTCTGGATCATAGCCATCAGACTGAGCTGGTATCTCCAGGCTTGGCCCAGACTCTCCTCTGCACCTACCTAATCTCTCTGCTCCCTACTCACAGCCACCCTTTAACAAAGCGTTTATGCACTCTACATCTGCCATTTGGAAGCCAATTCACTCTTTATCATACCCCAGTTTGGCTTCTGCACCATTTCCCCCCCAACCCAGCTTTTTATTGAACTACTTTGATATAAATGTTGCCAGTGACCTCCAGGAAGCCAACACCACATGTTATTTGAGGCCACTCAATAGAATAGCATCCCGTCAACCACTTCCTCCATGTTGATACTTTGCTGTGGTTATGACACCCTTCTGTTGGCATCCTTCCTACCTTACCAACATTCTTGCCTTCTTCCTTTTGCTGGTTTCCCTTCCTCTGCCCAACTTTTCAAAGTCAGATTTTCCCAGATTTTGTGCTGGACCCATTCCTCCTTGTTTTTTAAACTCTCCTCATAGGTGATTGCATCTGTTACTGGACTTTGCGTGCCACCTCTAGGGTGCAACTGTGAGAGAGGTACAGTACACAGCACAAATAATGATCCTTTTTATTACAAAATCTTATATTACAAAACCATAAGCATGTAATTCTGTAACGTAACAATATCACATACCACATGACATTTTTAGTGAAATGTTCAAATTACAACCGTAAATTATTACACCCATATTATTACCCTACCATGCACATTCATGCAGCATTACTTCTGCTGGACCCTGGGTATTACTGGTCCAAGATTTTCATTCAACATCTGATATACAGATACCCACTGAATGGAATAAACATGAAAAACTCTTATAGATCTGTAGTAAAATGAAGGAGAAATAAATACCACATTAGGAAACTGAGAGGACAAGAAAAGGTGAAAATGGCCAGTAACATGAAACTATGAACATGAAACTATGTTCAATGTCATGAACAAGAAACTATGTTGAACATGAAACTATGTTCAGTGTCATTAGTAATAAAAATCTAATTAAAACTAAACTAAATTAAGTTAAAACTAAATTCCACAGAGCAAGATGAAAAAAGAATTATAATGCATATTATACCAAGCAATGTTGAAGAAATGGGCATTTTCATATTAATATTGGCAGGGAAATAACATGGTACATCCAGAAGTACAGTTTTCAAATATGTATCCAAAGATTATATACATCCTTCAACATACATTACCACTTCCAGAAATGCATACTGCACCAAGTTCATAAATGTATGATATGCAGACAATGATTTTCATCATAGAGTTTATAAGAGCAAAGGTCTGGAAGTGATCTAAATGTTAATCAATAAAGAATGAGTTAAATAGGCCCTGGCTAGCTCAGTGGATTGAGCACAGGCCTGCGAACCAGAGGATCATGGTTCGATTCCCAGTCAGGGCACATGCCTGGGTTGCAGGCAGGTTCCCTGCAGGCCAATTCCCAGCAGGGGATGCACGAAAGGCAACCATTGTTATTTCTCTCCCTCTCTCCTTTCCCTCTAAAGATGAATAAATAAATAAAATCTTTAAAAAAAAAGAAAGAAAAAAGAATGAGTTAAATAAATCATGTATTATCTATGTATGAGCATATCATGCACATAATAATGCATTCTATTTTTATATTTAAAACAAGAGAAATAATATGTTATGCCAGAAAAGCAGTTTCTAAAATAATATTCATATTATTATCCTTTTAAAAAGTATCTGTTGAGACATGCCTAGGAAAGAGTCTGGAAGAGATGTAGTACAAGGTTGATATTCAGTCTCTTGAATTATGTTATTGTGAGAACTCTTTTGATCCTTTTTTAACTTTATGTATTTTATATTCTGTCATTATAACCATGTTATTAGCTTTTATCTTCTTAATTATAAAAATCTATGTCCTGCAAATTAATATAGATGTTACCTTTCAGTTTTTAATTACTTTCTTTAAATTTCAGTTTTAAGAGGCATAATTAACATATAAAATTGTAAAACACTTAAAGTGTATATTGTGGTGATTTGATACACATATATATTATAAAACAGTTCCCCCATCTATTTAATTAATATGTCCATCACCTCACATATTTATCCTTCTATTTTTTTATTTGGTGGGAACAGTTACATCCTCCTCTCTTACAAACTTAATTATACAATATGGTGCTATCAACTATATGCACCATGTTTCACATTAGATCCTCAGACCTTATTTACTTTACTGAGGAAAGTTTGTGCCCTTCCATCAACCTCTCCCTGTGTCTTGCACTCCCCAGACCTTGGCAGCCATTCTCTGTTTCTATAAATTTGACTTTTTATTTTTACTTGTTAGATTCCACATGTAAGTGATACCGCACATCTTTTGTCTTTTTCTGCCTGGCTTATTTCACTTAGTTAATTACTGTTGACACTTGATGACTATGGGACTATAGGATGGGGCAAAGAATCTCTCTCCATAATCCATTTTCTCTCATGACCAATTTTGGAAGGAGCCTCGTGATGCTGTGCCCCACCCTCCTTTAGTTTTTCCCTAGAGTGACTAGGTGCTGCAACACTGTGGCCCGTGAACACTCGTGTGGAACACCTAAACACTACTTCGAATGATTATCAGCAAGCTTTTCTTTCCATTTTCTGTTAGAAGCCAGTGATGGAAACATTAAAGGAAATGAGATTCCATCTAACACAAGGTTGATGGAAAGCTACCTGAAAATAACAAATTTCAAAGCTTTGAAGATTAGGAAATATGTTAGAAGTTCAAATAGCTTTTTTTTTTCTTATCAGGAGAATTGAATAATTCACCGTTTAGCCAGCTAGGAAGAATTTTTTATTTACTTCATTTAATGAGGAAAGATAGTGTATAAAATAAGCATTCGAAGCATAATGAAAATCTTTTTCCTAGGGATTTTTATCTGTTTTTGAATATTAGCATGTAGGTTATATTTGCCTGAATGAAAATAGCTAATAAAGATCTTAAAGTATTTTTGTTTGATAGGCCCAGAGTCCTAAAACTCAAATAATTATTAAATGCTTACCTACTAGAAAAAAAATTTATTATTTGAATATTTTGTAAAAGTCTCAGTCTCTTAGAGTCCAATAGAAATGTTCATTCTTCCACCCCTTATGACTTACACTGATGATAATTAAAAGAAAGTAAACTGACATAAGGAATTTACTGAAAACAATAGCAACCTTAAACCATTATGTGTTTATTTCGACCTCCTGCACTATCTACATTTTCAGGAATACCACTAAAAATATTTTGGTTGTATTCATAGCCATAGTAAAATCTTCAATTATCAAAGAAAAGTTTGTTTATATTTAGTATAGTTCCAAGGGAGAAAGGTGTTCTTGCTAGCATTTCTTCAACAAAAACTTACTCAACAAGAAGAGATTCCTAGGTCACAGTCAATTAAACTGAAAATACAGGGTGGGGCAAAAGTAGGTTTACTTTTGTATGAAAGTAGTTTGTATGAAAAAATAATATAATACCGTAGTTAATAATAATACAAAAATAAACTCCATGTTTCTGTACTCACAACTGTAAACCTGCTTTTGCCCCAACAGCATATTTCCTCCATGCTGTGTTTATGGTATAAAAATTTCTAAACTCTTCTCTCTCTTCAGATTAGTGCAAAGGTCAACTCTGGTCTGTTGATATAGATTATCGCCTCTCTTTAATACTCAGAGAAAAGAGAAACGATCAAGTCTATACTCAACCAGCTTCCCTCCCAGCCATCTAAACTTACCCTTCTGCCCGTCCCCTGAAAGACAGTCACTCCTGCCCATGACTAATCCCTCTACTTGTACAATTGTCCTAGTTCCCGACCACACTCCCTCTCACAGCCTCCCATTAGTTAATCCTCTTCTTTGTCCATAGTGTTTCGTCTCAACGAGAGTTGTTCTTTTTCAACAATCTCCTTTCTCCTACCTAATAACTGAGTTTTACACATCCTAAAAAATAATCTTCCCCCAATGCTATTTTCAACTAACCTCCCCTATCGCCCTCATTCCATTTACTGGCCGAATTCTTGTGTGTCTACCTTGTGGCACACTTCTCCTCCCAAGCATAGTCACGCCATTGAACTCTCCCGTCTGTCCTCCCAGTCTCTGACCTGCTCAGGTAGCTAGTCACTTGTTATGATAACAACGGCTGTGCAGCCTCTGTTGTGCACCTCAAATCCATCTCACACAGAGTGAGTGTTCTACAATATTAATGAGATCATCATGTCCTGTGCCTGCAGAATAAACTCCGGATTCCCTAAATCGGTGCAGGATCTGACTCATCTTACTTCTCCATCTTCATCTTTTTCCATTTCTCACTCCAGCCAAAAGGAACCACTTCTGGTTTCCTGAACAAGTCATGTCCCCTCACCTGTGTCTCTTTGCAGGTCTGGTCCTATTGCCTGGAACAGCCACCTTCCCTGGACCAATCCACAGAGCATGGCTCAGAGCATTCTTTTCTACCTTAAATTACAATAATCTAGAGTGTTCTTGCCTACATTGCTCCCAACTGTGGAAATGACGGTGATGGCTATAGTGGCTGGGATCCTGAGATCTGTACTCTGTACCTGACCCGAGCAAACCAAAAAATTCTAGTTGTGATATCCTGAATTTTCTATTAAAAACTTGGTACATTTTGATATTTTGATTATATATACAAATAGTAAGGATATCTTACTATTAAAAGAACTTGAATTTTAAGAAAAAGCCTTAAATGATAATTATTTCAGGCATATTTCCTATAAGTAAACAAAAGAGAATTTTAGTGATTTCATAATTTACCCAGTAATTTTGATAAATATTAATCTCTGGGGGAAATGTGTGTTAAACATTAGTTTCAGAATATTTCAAACAAAGTTCCTAATTTTTTTTTTTATTTTAGCCATGTTAACTGAAATTGTATAGTTTGAGCCCTGGCTGGTGTAGCTCAGTGGATTGAGTGCAGGCCTTCAAACCAAACAACCGTGGCTCGATTCCCACTCAGGGCACATGCCTGGGTTGCAGGCTAGTTCCCAGCAAGGGACGCACGAGAGGCAACCATACATTGATATTTCTCTCCTTCTCTCCTTCCCTTCCCCTCTAAAGATAAATAAATAAAATCTTAAAAAAAAGAAATGGTGTAGTTTGATACATTAGAATAGGAGACCCAAGCTTTGTGGCCAAAAATACTCAACTTTGTAATTCCCTCTACTTTCTTTAATGGGAAAAACATGTGATATCGATGTTATTAGGGTTTTTAGTAAAAATAAACTATTAAATGAGCATTCGTTATTTTTGTTATATAAACTCTCATAATTTACCTATATGTGGCACTTTGGATTATTAATTAGGCTGTGTTCTTAAATGTGATAAACAACTCAACTTGTTTATCATGACATATCACTAGCTTAAGTAAAAACTAAATAAGAGATTCCACTGTGAAAAAATAAAAACTATTGATAGATTTTTATTGCCATCAGTTGCTTTTTGTTAATTATTAATTTAGCTTGTTTCTGAGATGCTTAGAGAAGCCTGTGCAGAATGATGCTCTAAGTCATTCTTCAGACATGTGTGTGTGTCCATATCCATATCTGTATCTATGTCTATATCTGTATCTATATATCTATATCATCTATATCTATATGTCTATATACATATCTATATCATCTATATCTATATCTGTATCTGTATCTATATCTATATGTATGTCTGCATCTGTATCTAAATCCATATCTACATCATCTATATCTGTATCTATGTCTATATCTGTATGTATATTGATGTATTCAGGGATTCCAGTAAAAAAGGCTAAGAATCTTAGTGACAGACATTCTACTAAATGAAGATGACCACACTGAGGTATTACATTAACTCTTTACCTGGAGTGTTTAACACTTAACCACTAAAGTGTTATTTCTGTAGAAGAACCACTTAGTTTCAAAAGAGGATCCATTTCACATAAGTCAGGCAAGAGATTTTAATTGAATTCCTACTATGTGCAGACCAGGATGATCTGTGGAGGCACAGAACATTGAGAGAAACGGTTCTTACTCATGCAGTTATAGTCTGGAAGGGGGTGGGGAAGGGAGGACAGGATGCATACTCATAAAATCCACTACCATAATGTTGCATAAGTATTAAAAACCCAGGAGGAAGCAACTATTCTCTAGATTACACAAGTGATGATTAAGTTTAGTACACAGAAGTAGAGACGATGGAAAGGCAACAATGTTATCCATTGAAAACACAAAAACCCCTTCCTCAAAATCCTGTGTAAAATGATTATGTGCTTGTGTTTTTACTGGTTATAAGAAATGATTTCTATTTTACCTAGAAATGGTTGCAAGTTGGTCGATAATACATAATAGTTGATCTATGAAGGTTATTGAGGAGGATTTGGGAAAACTGAGTTTAATGTGAAGGCTCCAATCAATAATAATAACAACAACAATATCAATAGCTAACATTAACCTAACTACTGGCCAGGCACTGTGATGCGGCCCATGCATGGGTCATACAATGGGAAAATACCTTTACTCTCACCAGATGAGAAGCTGCACCATAAAGGAATAAAGTTCTTTGCCCAAAGCCTCACTATAAATATTTGTTTCCCATATCATCTACACTTTCAACCTCTTATCTTAATCAGCTTTATTGTCTCAATGATTTCAAATAGCCAGGGCCTAGCAGCAATTCAGTTGGAGGCAGAAAACCTTATCAAATACAAATCAACATCGGTAGAATGGATCACAGCTAGGAAGATCAAAACTAAGGACCCTAGGCAGTGAGAGGAATATAGCAAGAGGTCCGGGCAGACAACAGCTTTTCAACTGGAAGAAAATTGCCTGCCGGCAAGGATCTGGAGCCAGGGCAAGAGACTGAGTAAAAGGGTTTTAATGACTGCAGGCATGGAAGTGCTGAGAAGGGGTGACCTACCTCCAGTTGCTCCCAGTGCTAAAGCCCGAGGACAAGACACTGCAGCTCACCCCAGACCGTCGATGCCCACAGCTGAGACACCTTCCCCATGCCCTTTCTTCCCCTGTACCTCCTTTGTCCCAAGGTGTTGAGCAGCATTGGGCTCGCCAGCTGGGATTTAGTACCATGCTACTAATCTTGCTCCAGCTGGAGGTATGGTGCTAATAATTTGAAAAAAAAAATTTAATCTAAATTCAAATTTCTGTAACAACTGGTTGGGATGCAGGATCCCAGAAGAGAATCCTTAGTCTTTAAGATCTGAAACAGCAGAGGAATCTTCATGCACTCCCCACAGGGTCAGATCAGCTCTCCCAATGAAGGTACAGGAGGTGAAAGCATCACCCCACACCCCATCTTTTGTTTGTAAAGAGATTAAGAAAATCAGGAAAGGCGATGGGAAGCCTCAGCACTTAGTAGTTCAGTTGCTAAATTACCTGGAAGATAGATTTGAGAACATTTGGATTGAGATTTGAAGTCCATAACTTATTAAAAAGAGATTCATATATGAGACATATACAAATGAAAGGATTACAGACAGGCAGAACTATGGACAAAAGTTAATGAGTGTCCAGGACCTTGATAACAGAAATACAAGTTTACCTCAACCAGGGTATTTTTGTAAGTGTCCTGTTCTAATCAATCCATGAGTTTTGCTCACCGTTACTTGATCAGAGCAGAGGCAAATGAGTCAGTCTGAACCCAGACTGCCTGGGTTCCAATCCGGCCTCTACTCCTTACAAGCTATGGGTAAGTTTGGGGAACTTATTAAACTTTTCTGAGCCTCAGTTTCCTCATCTATAAAAAGGGATAATAATAATAATAATAATAATACCTACATCATAGAGGTATTATATGGACTAAATAAGTTATTTGTCAAGTTATTAGACTAGTGCCTAGAATTTGATAAATACCTCAGATGTTTAGTTTTTGTTTTGTTTTTCAAAAAACTCTCTATTTTCCTAAATTACCAGCCTGGTATATGCCTGACTCCTGTCTTTCCTCAGTCCGCTCCTCCACTCAACAAGCACGACCAGTTCTTCCTCCTGAGCAGCACTTAACACCGTCTACTTTCAACCTGCCTCTCACTTGACCTGCAGCATTAGCCTTCTCACCGGGCTCTGTCGAGTCGGGCTAGCCCCCCATTGATATGAGTCCCAATGACAAACTCTCATGCAGTAAAGATTGTACTATTTCCCGTGGCCAAATCTAATCACTATTTTGGAATTGCATTGAACCTGCCAGGGCCTTCCACCGTGTCTAGTTTATCCCGTGGGGCAGGGACAAATGAGAACCCGGTCACTGGTCCACACAGGTGACCAGGAGGCATCCACCATGCCGGTGTGCATTGCTCTGCAGGCTGTGGGCCTCGGCTCTCTGGGTGCAGCAATCTTTCCCAGGCTGCCTAGTCTCATCCATTTCCCTGCAGGACTCAGTCATTTTCTTCCTGCGGTGTTGCCTCTTCTCCAGGCAGCCTTTCAAGGGGACCTGTTTTCCATGAGCTAAAATGTTCTCTTCTCACAATTAGTTTTCTCTTCTCTCTCTTTTCTTCTCTCCTTCTTTTCTCTCAGGCCTCGCTCCTACGTGCCCAGGGGACTGCCCTCCTTTGCTTTGCATTCTTATCCAAACCATTTTCCCTGTACCTCCACATTCTCTTCCTGTGACCTCTCTCTCTCACACACACACTCTCTAAATTCTCCTAAGGCAATTTGGGATCAGAAAAGCCAGAGAAAATGGTTTCTATATTTTACCCGGCCATATTCTACCCCCAAGGCAGTGAGCCGAAAGTCTGCTGTCAGCTGAAATGGAGAAAGGGGAAAAGAATTACAGAGGGAAAAATAGGTTAACATCTGAAATATTGTCTCACCACACGTTCAATACATAGAAGCCAAGTATACTGGCTGCAAGACCTAAAATACTAATGGAATCATGCCATTCCCGTTGAAACATTGCCAGTGGCTTCTAACTGAGTTGAGTGTCACATCCAAACTTCAGACCCAGTGTACAAGTTTAGACCTGTTGGCATAAGCCTTGGCCTTCTCCACTCTCCTTCCCTGTTACTCCCTCCCTCTTCCCCAGTATTGAGCCACATTAAATCTCTCTCCCATGTGAGAAGAGATATGCTGGCCCCTCAGATTTAAACTATAGTGTTTGTAGTATTTGCACTTCAGAGTTCCCGACTCCACACAAAGCAAAACAAAAACCCAGGAGGAAGCAACTATTCTCTAGATCTGCTGGTCAACTCAGAGCACATGTAGCTACTGAGCAGCTAAAGTGCAACTAGTCTGAACTGAGATGTGCTGTAATTGCAGGTTTCTAAGACTTTGTATCAAAAATATATAAAAATATCATTAACAACTTTTTATATTGACCACACATTAAAGTAATATTTGGGGCACATTGGGTTAAATAAAATAGATGATTAAAATACTTTTCACCAGTTTCTTTTTACTTTTTTAAATGTGTATACTACAAAATTTTAAGTTGCAGGTGGGGCTTGCTTGCATTATATTTCTCTCGAATCTGCTCTAGATTGTGACAGTAATGAGGAACAACCTCAATCATGAAAGCTTAGAAGGAGAGGCGGTTCTCCACCCATCACATCCTCTGCAGACCCAAAGATGACGGTGCTTTAATGCAAGCTTCCACGAGGTCAGCCTCCAGTTGGAGTGATTTTACATGGAGATTATAGAGTTTCCAAAAGACAGCATTCCTTACCATTTCTAAATACAATTTGCTCACAGGCCCATGGCATTCTGAAGTTTTGATTAAGATTTCCTAGGTATCCCTGCAATTATCCTTAAATAATATAATTTTCTCCTGCCATCATCTAGAACCCACACGCATCCCCCTCAGCAGATGTTCAAAAAACTCTTAAGCAATTAGTGAAAATTCCGTGTTGACTCCCATGAATTCTGTGTTCCCAGGGCCCCAATGTACAGCATGTCTTCTGTGGGTCACCGTAATTTCACACTCAGACAGTCAGCTGAGGAACAGGGCCACCTTAACCTGTGGTTAATGAAAAGTCCTCAGTGGGCTGAATTTGTACAAAATTGAATCAGTGCATTAACTCTCAAACCTCTGCAGGTTGAGTAGGAAGCAGACACTTAAGCAATAATCTGCACAAAGGCATAGAGAGACTCAAGTGTTAGAGCAGGAATGGATTTTTGAGGGCAATCTCAGCAGCTCTCTTGTTTTACAAATAATGGAAGTAAGATCCAGAGTGGTTAAACAAATTAGCGGCCAGAAGCAAGACTTGAGTTAGAACCCATGATTCCTACTCATTCAGTCTACAAGTATTTTCTGAGCTACTACGGACTTGTGCTAGGCACTTTTTAGTTATGTGCTCATCTGGTATAACAGAAAACCCAATGAAAAGTTGGTTTAAAAATTAAAGGACATTTATTGTTACTAACTGAGAAATCTGGCTGGCTTCAGGCAGCTCTTGACTGGTACTCAAACGAATTTATGAGAATGAATCAATGTTTCTCGTTCTCGGTGCCACCTCAGTGTTGGCTCTGTTCTTGCCTGTCTTCTCCACAGTTGTCACAATATGACAATTTAGCAGCTCCCAGGGTTATGTGCTTTCAGGTGAAAATCTAGCACAAAAGAGAGTCTACTTTGCTCTTAAGATAAAACTGATAAAAAGCAAACAAATACAGACAGCTGGGATTGAATCTTGTAGCTAATTACATAAGTTGGGTCAAATATTCACCCCAGTGTGTCCTCGAGATGGGGTGTGCGGACTGTCTTCAGACAAGTGGGGCCATTCCCATAGCCAAGAATCGTGTCAAATTACCCAAAACACATGCTAGGGATTTTAAGGTACTGTGAGGATGGGGAAATAGGAAAACAAATTCTGGGAAGCAGCAAAAAATCTAAGCAATCTTTCTTCGAGTCCTCACAGTTCAGTTTTCCAATAACCTCATTGTTTTCACACTTTGCTACATGCAGCCCTGAGAGTTCCCTAGCTGGACCTTAGGGTTTGTGGGTGTCTGCGACACTAGAACCCTCCGCCCCTTACTTCTGACTTCACACAGAGCTGGTCCTTTTCTGTCTGCTCTACACATGGGGGTTCTGTGTGAGATTCCATTTGAAGGAAGCGCTACCATGCTGAAATGCAGTTTTAAAACCGCTCTCCATGTTAATGTTACTGCAGTGGTAAAGTTATCTGTATTTTATATTTTTTTACATTACCTTTTCTTTTCTTTAAAAAAAATCACGTTTTGCCCTGGCTGGTGTAGCTCAGTGGATTGAGCACTGGCCTGTGAAGCAAAGGGTCGCAGGTTTGATTCCCAGTCAGGGCACATGCCTGGGTTGCAGGTCAGGTCCCCAGTGGGGGACACATGAGAGGCAACCACACATTAATGTTTCTCTCCCTCTCTTTCTCCTTCCTGTCTCCTCTCTCTAAAAATAAATAAATATTTAAAAAATCACGTTTTATTTATGTAGAAGTAAACTATACAAAATTGACTTTCTTCACCCAAAATAACAGTAATATTTTCTGTATTATTCCTAGACGACTACAAAACAGTTTTTTGTAGGTTTCTTAGGTTTTGCTTATAAATCAAGACAAAGCAATACATATAGTCATGGAAAAAGAATAAAACAAACAAATCAGTTGCCAGTCTCCATGGCCTTCAATCTTGTCTGGACCATAAAACAGAAATGTTTGACATGTATCTGCGGAAAAGCTCATGAAGCTGTAGGCTCAGAGGAGGAATGTAAACAAGCAGCAATCAAATATGCCACAAAAATGGCAGATTCTTCCACTGTCTTTAACTGTAACTTGTTCCTTTCAAGATTGTTGAATAAAGGCAAAGTCTACACCAAAATCCTTGTTTGACAAACTCACGTTTCTTTCACTGTCCAGTAATTCCCTTAACTGTCCATTACAGATTTTTAATACTCAAAACTCTTGCTATTCAAAGGTTAGTCGTAAGCTTCACTGTAAAATTTCATAAAATGTAGTCCTCCCTCCCACACCTCCTCGAAATGGCTCTCTTCAAAGACCTGATAACTCAATACCTGATAACAGCAACTGGATCCACAGTGATAATAAATGTTATGTCTAAGTGACTTAACTAAAGCAATTCCAAAGTGCCCTGAGCCGAGATCATGCAGATGTGTGTAATACGGCACTTTGAAAGCTATCTTCTACAAGAACAGTTCGTTCTCCAAAGTGTGAGAATTCAAATGGGCCATTTAGACAGGCTAATGTACATTATTTTTTTCTTTGATTCAAGAAGGTCTCTTTTGCCATAGTGCTTCTTCCAGTGCTAATTGAATGGAATCGGAACATCATGAAGTCCTCTCTTGGAACTTGGGTCCTGTGGGAGGGCTCTACCTGTAGGGCACCCCTGGCCACCACTCAGAAGAATAAGTCTACCAAGACATGATCTGCTTGGGGAGGAAAGGTGGCCAATCTCTCAAAGGAGAAGGGCCAAGAGCTTTTTCCTCAATTGGCTTTTATTGGGTTCACTTTGCACAGGAATATAGGTAAAGCTTATTAATCATTATCAGGAAGTAAGGATCAAACAATAGATAACATACAAAGAACTCGGAGGGCCTATTTTGAGTCAGGGTCAGATAGCTAAAGGGAGATAAAACTTTGAGGAACAAACTTCTTGCTTGGACCCTTATCATTTAAATGAGAACATTCTAGACAAAGCAGGTTTCACAGTATTTTACATATTCTTTCTAAGGCCTGATTGCCTGGGGAATCCGCCCTTTCTAGCACAGAGCTACACAGCCCTCTGTCATTGTTTCAGGCTTAAGTCAGGCAGAGAAGTAAGGCAGCCAAGAGATTAGGAGACTTCTCTCAGACAGAATGAGGAATCAGGCTATGTCAAAGCTGAGTGGAGAGGGTCCATCATCCCCTTTTGCTATAGCCCCCCAAATCCTTCCCTGGGGCCTTCCCATGATTATGCCTGTCTTAGGTCGTTTCCCCCTTGGGGAATCTTACCTGTCATTGGCTAACTGATCAAGCACTGGGGGCCAGGGAGGGTGAAGAAAAAGGAGCAGAAGCTGTGCTTCTGCCAGGGAGATAAGCTTTGTGTCCTTAGTGGCTTAGGGTCCGAAGGTCACTCACTCAGCCTTAGCCACATGATTGGGGGGGTGGGGGGAGGCAGGTTACAGCTTCTGAAACCAGGCAGGGAAGTTCCCAACAAGGTCCTAGTGCTGAAAATCCCATTTCACAGGCTTGTTTCTAGTGCTTCTGGTATTTTGCTGATAGTAATCACTTCCTAGATACTTTCCTGTTCCCTGCTCCATTTACTCACTCAAAACACTTGAGAAAGTTTTCTACCTTCCTGATGTTTCTAAACACTCAACTTTCAGGTCACAAGTATGCAAGTGAAATTCTTCATAGATGAATGAATCTGCTTATGAATTCCACTAGGCAGGTAGAATATGACTGTTCCTCCAAGGAGGGGAAAGTTCAAGGGCAATCCAATAATCCACTTGCTTCCTTGGGAGGAAGTTATCTTATAGCTTGAAAATTAACACTTAAAATAATAAAAGGCCAAAAACTTGAACCCAAGAGAGAACAAAACTTCCCTTACTCCATTCATGTCGGTGATATTTTTGTTCTGGTCATGCACTGGGTGAATTCTTCTCTTTCTCTGATAAATCTTTGCCTCCTTCATATTCTCATCAATGAAATGTAAAATTTGAAAATATATTACATTCACTGTTAGCTCTGAAAGTATTCAAATCTTAACAGTGCATTTATTTGTATTTAGTTTACTTTTGTCCCATTCATCATAAGGAAGTCTTTGGCCCCAAAAAATTTATTTTCAAAAAAACACTTTTTGAGAAGCATTTAGAGGATTCAAGATATTTCCTAAAACTCAGCCTTAAAAATAAGTAATATTCATATTATAAGTTTTTGTGGAAGGTACTTTTGTATAAATGGTATTATTTCCTCACTTTAAAAAATTGAATAAGGATCATGAAAACATAAAGATATGCAACTAGTTTAGATTCATGTGGATTTATTTTTACATTATTTATCTTTGTTTTCTACCATATTTGGTGCAACATCTTTCTTCAAGTTCTTTGGAAGTATACTTCAGGGGACAATTTTGTGTGTGGGATTTGGGGAGGTGTTTGGAAACAATAGCTACAAGGTGGTGAGGGGAGCAGAATTGGACAGAGGGAGAGGTTCATCTATGAGCTGTTACAACAGAGACTCCAGATTATCATGGGAGCTCTTAACCCAGCTGACTCTTCAGAACTGTCCTAAATCAAGGCAAGGGTCCTGGCCTTTGTTTGTCACATTGACCAATCACTGGGTACAAACTACTCCTGGGGAGAGAATGTACCTTAGGTAAGGCAGTTCCCTTCAGCCAAGGGCAATGCCAGAAGAGGGCCACAGCTGTGGGTTATCTGCAGCCACTGTCATAGGGTGCTTCAGTCTGAAGGGGGGCATCCACTGTAGTACAGTGCCTTCCCCTCCGCTCCCCCTCACCACCAGAAATGAACTTTGAGGGATAGAAAACAGTTATTTGTCTGAGTAGTGCCAAGGATCTCTGCTCTGTCCCACACCTTGTCTGCCACTCAAACAAATTATTTCTTGAAACTTGGAATGTGTGAGTGAATAAAGTAAAAGACTTTCATTGATACAATGTAAGTACAAGTAACAGATGGTTGATGAATACAAAAAAAAAGTCAGTGGTTCCCCGGGCCTAAAAGGTCAATTGTACATTACAAAGTAGAAACTAAAAGAAAATTATTTTTAAAAAAAGCATAGACACAGGCAATGAATTTTTAGAAGCTGACTTTCTTGGAATGTAATACATTTCTTAAGTAGGGAGAAAAGAGAGGGAATCACAAGGAAATTATTTCACGTAGTTCATTGATTAAATGAGCTAGTTTTGACACACCTCTAAAAAAATGGGCAACACTTTTTTTCAGCAGAGGCCACGGAAAGTATCACAAATGGTCTCACATAGCACATATATGAAAACATTAAAAAACAAATGTGGGTTGACACAAGGTGAAATAAATAACACCTTCAACCTAAAGATTTTGCTTTAGAACTGAAACAGCTGTAATATACCTACAGGCAATCCTTGCTTTGCACAGTACTGTGTTAACTGAAACCCACGCATATTGAAGCCATGGAAAGTGAGGACTGTCTTATTAACTTTTTTTTAATTATTGTGACTTTATTTTTTTTACAGATTTCTATTTTTTGAAAAATTATTCAGTTGAGTCATTAGACATTAGCTCCTTTTTTGAGTATTTATTTTGTTTTTTTAAATTATTTTATTTTATATTTCAATTACACTTAACATTCAATATTTTATATTAGTTTCAGGTGTATAGCATAGTGGTTAGATAATTATATAATTAACTAAGTGACCTTCTGATAATTCTAGTACCCACTGGACGTCATACAGTGTTATTATTATTGACTATACATTCAATAATTACATTGAGTTATTTTCAATAATTATTGACATCATACATTATTATTGACTATATTCCCTATGCTGTACTTTACATCCCTATGACTATTTTTTAACTACTAATTTGCACTTTTTAATTCCTTCATCTTTTTCAATTTGCCCCACACAACTACCCTCCCATTTGGCAACCTTCAGTTTGTTCTCCATATATATGAGTCTGTTTCTGTTTGTTTGTTCATTTATTTCATCCTTTAGATTCAATATATAAGGGGTTAATATCCAAATTTTATAAAGAACTCATACAACTTAACACCAAAAAACCCCACAATCAAATTAAAAAATGGACAGAGGACCTGAATAGACACCTCTCCAAAGAGAACACACAGATGGCTAATAGACATATGAAAAGATGCTCAATGTCACTAATTATCAGGAAATGCAAGTAAAACCATGATAAAATATCACCTCGCACTTGTCAGAAAAACTACCATTAATAAACCCACAAAGAACAAGTGTTGGTGAGGATGTGGAGAAAAGGGGACCCTCGTGCACCATTGGTGAGAATGTGGATTGGTGCAGCCACTATGGAAAATCACATCGAGGTTTTTTTTAATTAAAAATAGAACTATCTTATGACCCAGAAATTCCACTTCTGGGTATTTATCTGAAGAAATCCAAAATACTAATTTGAAAAGATGTATGTACCCCATCTCTATTTTCATTGCAGCATTATTTACAATAGCCAAGACATGGAAGCAGCCTAAGTGTCCATCAATAGGCAAATGGAGAATGAAGATGTGGTGCACATATACAATGAAATATTATTGAGTCATAAAAAATGAAATCTTACCCTTTGTGATAACACAGATGGCCCTAGAGGATATCATACTAAGTGAAATAAGTTAGAGAAAAACAAACAGACATTAGCTTCTTGAAAGAAGAAATTTTGCCTTGTTTCTCTTGTTATTTTATCCCTACAACCTAATGCAGCACCTCTCCCTGTAGCAGGTGTTCAGTAAATACTTGCTGAATGATCCATGAACCATTGACCGAATGAAGTAGTACACAGCAGTCAGGTGACCATTCACTCTTCTTACAGACTGTCAGGCACATATCTGAATTATTTGGTGGATGAATCTTTGAAAACTAACAGAACTTTCAGTGGCAAACGTAGTGATTGCTTCTTATTTTGAGATGCATAGTTTTTATAGAAATCTTTCATAATATTATATTCTAATCAAAGATTATTTGTTCTTCCATTTTCAACTATTCCCTACCCATCTGTTGCAAAAAGATCACTATGTGAATATATACTTGGTAGAGCCTATGGTGAATGTTTCATATGTTATTATTTTTTTACAAAACAAGTAGGGCTTTTAAATTCAGCTGGGAAAATATTTTTTTCTGTTGACTTCAAAAACATAAAAATTAAAGTTTCTTACTCTGCTCAAAATTATCCATGCTCACATAGACTGAGCTATTCAGTACACAGAACAGAAAAAAAAATGCAGATGTTAAGTGAAGGGCAGAAGCACAAACTCAGGACAGACAGTAAAGTTCAAGGGCACTGGGGGAATGCAGTAATAACTAGGAGACAAAGTACTTAACCCCAAGGGGTTTCTTCATTTTCAACTATCACACTTTTAAACTCCTTTGTAAAATATGTCTTTATATTTTGAAAAGACCAAATTTATGGATTATAAACTGTAGGAGCCCAGGTGCTTTCTTCAAAGTCATATTTCTGTCAATTACCCTCGTCTCTCAGACTAGACTCAGACCTCAAGTTAATTTTCTACTTTTCTTAAGTTTATTGTTCATACTTGGTTTGTCTTTGTCTCTCCTTCTGCAAAAAGATACACAGTTTTTTTTGTTTTTGTTTTTTTCATCACTGAAGTACAGGTAGAAAATTGCCTTATATAATGGTGGCCATTGAGTTAACTCTCTCCTTGCCTCAGTGGCTGGTACCACCCATTTAAATTGACACCACCACAAAATTACACGGTACTCTCCGCATGGTCCCTTATGTTAAATTCATGAAAACTGAGGAACTACCCTGCAGCAACAAGACTAGTAGCAGCAGAAGGTGGGTTAATTACAGAAGGGTACTCGCAAAGATGAGAAAAAATAATCCCCAGTTGAGTGAATTACAAATTTCATGATGAAGGCAAAGGAAACAATTAAGGAAGAGCTATATAAAAATGACTACATTTTAGTTAGGAACTCTGATTAAAAAGAAAAGAAATTTTAAAAAAGAAAATATGTTTGTTTACTCTAGTCTTACTATTTTTATTCCATTACCACAGTGAATGAAACCAGATTATGGTAGAAGATTAAGGCTTACTTTTTAATTTAAAGTTGTTGGTGGGGTTTTTTCATTTTCGTTTTGTACTTTTTTTTTATTGTCTGTATGACAAAATAATAGATTCTCTTCAAAGGTGCTCTAGTCACGTGAGTAGTACAGAGTACACAAACGGCACTCTTTTCAGTGACTATAGGCTGGTAAATAATGCCCAGCCTTGCCTTCGGAACTTATGGAAAGTCTAAACAAACTAGCCAATATAAAACTTGTTACTGAGTGGGAAGATGGCTTTTCCAGGACTCTTAGGACAACAAGAGGAAAACAGTTTGTCCTTTTTTCTCTTAATAGGAGTGCTACTCTATAAATGCTACTTAAGCCATCATAAAAGCCACTTTTAATTTCTTTCAGCTTAAGTGACTGTCAGACAAGCTATTTTATTGTCTATCAAAGCTGACATAAGTAGAAGAGCAAATTAGAGTCGGTCCACTTTGAACACTGTTGTTGAAGTCCTCTTGGTTGTTCCCTAATGTTTGCAGTATCTATGTATAGTGCTCAATGAATTACAAAGCAAGGCTGTATTCTCACTTTAGATCCTCACAAAATCACTGTGGGTTAAGTGGAGATGATATCTGACAAACTGCAAAACTTCTGTGGCTCAGGCCACACCTGCAAGGTTTTAGTAATTGCTCTTGGTAATTTAGATCATGGGAATATTGCTGTGTGGTGTTTCCCTTTCCCAGGAATTGTGGAAATAATTCAGTAGTGGACAAGCACCCTTCTTACAAAGTTATACCAAGACATAGTATTAACAGAGAACGTGATGCAGTACACATGATTCATATAGCCTGCTGGACGCTGGTTACAGACACTGAGAATTCCCAGGCTACATCAACTGGTCAAAACCCTTCTCTTTGCCTGCATCCAAAGCATGCACATTATGGGTGCATACTGCCACATTATAGGAGTAGACAAAAGTAGTTTGCAGTTGCTTGTTTAGAAAAATAATACAATAATTAATAAATTATAATACAAAAATAAACTGTTTCATGTGCTCACAACTGTAAATCTACTTTTGCCCACTACTGTGTTTAAGCTGCAGCTTCTTGCACAGGTGGCAAACACAAGGCCCTCAGGCCGAATCCCGCCCTCCACCTTGTTTTATCCAGTTTGGCACCTTGTTTCTACCCGGCAGCAGCACCGAGCTCTCGCTTAACTGTTAAGAAGTAGTTACATTCATACAGGCCTAAAATTATATTTGGCCCTTTGAAGGCAACCATGAGGCTGATGTGGCCCCTGGTGAAAATGAGTTTGACACCCCTATAAATCTAGAGGGTCGTGAGATTTTATTGAAATATCTTTTCTGGACTCTTTCCACTAAACTTCAACTTTTATATTAGTACAAAGCACATAGTATTTTTCAGGATTGTCTCCAGGTTAAGTTGGCTCTAGCAGCTTAAACCTGGTCTAGACATCATATTTGAGCAGCTTTCCTCCCCAACCTGCGTATGCATAATCGTTGTCTTGTTTGTGGCTTCCCCCGGTGTGGGCAGATCCCAGGATTGAGAGTCCACTCTTTGTACCACGTTTGCTTATATTTTGCCTTGGAAATGAGGCCACTCTCCCTGATTGCTATGTGTCAGGGCAATCTATCAAAGTTCTTGCTTCCCAGCAGTCCACCCCTTGTGATGGTGTAAATTGAAATTGTGCTTCAGTGTCCTTGCAGGACCATATTTGTTCTCACAGCCTGTGGCTCTCCCCACACCAGCTCTCTAAACCACATCTGCTCAGTTATCCTGTTACCATCTATTCCTCTCACCTGTGGAGCTCCACGTGGCAATCTACGCCAGTAGGCTGGCCACACACCAAGACATTATTGTTGATGATGATCCTGACTTGCCATTTAATGTTTGGCATTGGTTACAAGTACATGAAAAGAACCAGGTGGGGTTTTTTAATCCATGCCTGTTTCAAAGGTATGGAGTCATCACACATTACTTCCTATTCTCTCTAAACCCTTATTTTATAAAGTCAGAAACATAATGCTGTTTTGGTGTTTTCTGATTTTTAGAAAAACAAAAAACAAAAAACAAAAACAAACAAAAAACAAATAAAATATTAATATAAAAAAAAAGAAAAGCATATTTAGTTTCTTAATCTAATTTTATTCTTATATTCATTCCTTGCAGCCTTGGGCAAGACACTGCCTACATATAGCATCAGCTATCAATTTTGTATTGTGATTTCAAACCAAAGGTTCCCAGTGCCTTTTCTGTACAGCTTTATATAGCTCTTAAAATATCTATATGTTGAACAGTGTTGATAAACATAGATGCCATCTTGTGATTCATTGGTCGTATTGCTGGTGACAGCTAGCATTCTGTCAGGCCATCGTCAATTGCAGTGCCGTGACACCGTGTATTTTCAAATTTCACCACTGAAATTTGTGACATCGTTTTGATCACGGGTGTACCTCTGCTGTCTTCTCCTCCATTAGGATGGTAATAGCACATCAGGGGCCCTTTCAAAGATTTAATTTTAAAAGTCCCCATAAGTGGTCACTTCATTTGTTGAGTCTCTAGCATCTGACTGCGCTCCACCTAGGGAAGCTCCTCGTCAATGACATCTCGTAAGCAGCATAGTTTCTTTGATGGAACACAACTTCGGTGGTCCGGTCAACTTGTGCAGTGACTATAGGCCAAACTCTGAATTTTCATGAAGAGAATATTGTTCTCCCATGTTTCAACTAACATTTCTGTCTAAGCAATGTGCCAGACTTTTTAATATTTACTGCCTTTTTAATCCTGAGAACAACCTATGAATATATATTACTTTCTTCATGGTATAAATTAAATAAATCAGTCTTGGGATGGTTTAGTGTCTATCCAATCATGCAGCTTGTCGGTGGTATGAGAAGTGAGTGTCACTGTGGCTCCTGTGTGTTCTGCTCCGTGACTCCATTACACACTAAACCTTTTGTGCAAGCGTGTCACTGACAGGAGCTGTGAGCCACAGAAGCCAGTCTCAGACAAGGTATACTATAAAAAAAAAAAGTAAATAATTAACTCACGCCCTCTAGCCTACATTTGTCAAGTCATGTAAACAGAATTTAAACAAGACCTGCAGGACTGTTTGTTCAGATCTTCTTCCCTTTTCTATCGATGATCCCTTACAACCTCACTTTCTCTGAGGCCTCTTATTTTAAAACTCTTTCATGGAAGGCTCCACCATCCCTGATCATGTGTAGCTTTTCTGTCTCTTAAAGAGGACACTGTTCTCCTAATCTTATCCTTTTCTCTCATTCTCAGCATTTTTTAAAAGATTTTATTTGTTTATTTTTAGACATAGGGGAAGGGAAAGAGAAAGAGGGAGAGAAACATCATCAATGTGTGGTTGCCTCTCATGCACCTGCAACTGAGGACCTGGCTTGGACCCCGATTGCCCTGACTGGCGATCAAAGCAGGGACCCTCTGGTTTGCAGGCCAGCACTCGAGCCACTGAACCACACCAACCAGGGTTCATTCTCAACATTTCAATTCAGCATCACAAAAGCCCAAAGAACATGTAAGGCAGTAGGAGGACCCTCCCAGGAGCATGTTGAGGGCAGAGTAAGGCATGGCTCAAGGGCACGAAGCCAGTACCTTTTTCAGCAAGCAGCAGGATAAGACAAAGCTGGGAATACTCATATATGAATAACTTTTCCCCAAGAACAACAACAAAATAAACCTAGAAACATCCATAGGAAGGACCTTTTTAACAAATCTACCACTTACTTGTAAAAATAAGAATCAGGCTGTGCTATTCAATGCCAGTTAGGTTTTAGCAACCCTGCTGATGCATGCCTTAAAACTTCCCATGATAACTAATGAGTCATTATGTTTAGGAGGAATTTGTCCAGCTCCTGAAAGAATATTTTGTCATACTCGTCTCATGGCCAGATATATTTAAACAAGATTAGAGAGAGGGTTCTTTTAAGTGTGACTGTAAGGTCTCTAGTGTGAACGGTCACATTAAAAAAGGGAAGAAGGAGAAAGGATCAGTCAAAGAACATATATGAAGGACCCACGGACATGAAGGTTGCTGGAGAGACTGACTATGGAAGTGGGGGTCAGGCTGGGTGGAGGGTGCAGAGGGGAAACAGTGGGACAACTGTAAGAGCATAAACAATAAAATATTTTTTAAATGAAAGCTCAGTTCTGAAGACTACCCTTCTATATTAGTTAGGTATTTCAAGAAAAGGCTGGGTAACAACCAACCACAAACTCTCAGCAGTGTACAATAAGAAGCATGTATCTAGCTCATGGGTCTGTGGGTCTTTGGGGTGGCCTAATCTGGGCTGCAGTAGACAGGGTAGCTGTGATGACATCAACGGTGTGGGCACGTGCCTGGGGCTCAGCTGGGGGTGAAGCGCAGCTGCGCTGAGGCCGTTTAGTTCAGTTCTCTTCCTGCCTGGGTAAATTCTCACAACAATAGCAGGAGCGCCAGAGAGCAAAGTCAATAGTGCAAGCATTGCTCAGGCCTTAGGTCACAGCATGCTCTCCAGTGTTTCATTGACCAAAACAAGTCACCTGATGAAACCCAAAGAAAAGGAGTAGGGAAAGACATTCCAGCTCCTTATCAGGACAAAGGCCCTTAACAATGGGCACGATGCTGGAAGAGGTAAAGCCTCAGGGACATTGGTAAAGACTACTATAGTTATTGACCTACCTTTCTTGAGTATCATCTTATCGAAAGATATTGTTCATTCTGGTCGTGTCAGGTCTAGAGGTGGGCACCTTTCGTTCATTCACTCATTGTTCTTTTAATGCCAAATATTGACAAGTGATGTTTAATAGAAACATGTTGTGAGTCACATATGGAATGGAAAAATTTTTAGTAGGCACATTTTAAAAAAGTAAATATAAACAGGTAAAATTAAATGTAATACCATTTTTATTTCATCAAATATATTCAAAGTCTTATTTTGACATGTAATCAATATTACAGTTATTAATGAAATATTTCATATTTCTTTTTTTCACTAAATTTTCTGAAGTCTAGTGTGTATGTATTTTTCACTTAAGGCATGTCTCAGTTTGGACTAATACTACAAGTGCTAAAAAAGCCACAAGTGACTAGTAGCTCCAGTGAAATTGCTGAATATGTACTGAACTTGGTACTGAGGATACGAGATATCTGTCCCCACGAACCTTACAATCTAGAGGGAGAGGAGAATTAATTTAAATAGTGTACTTATGTGTCTTTCTAAGATGTTCACAATTTAACTAACTTCCTTGGAGGAAGTTGTTGTGTGGGTGCAGTGGATCTTGGAGCTTGTCGTGGCCCTGCGCACCAACTCCTTTCCTTAGTCTAGTGGTTCTCTGTTACCCATCGCCCTGTAATCTCTCCAGCTTAGTCTGGCTGGTGACATTTCAACACGCCTTTTCAGAAAGCTCTTATGGAGAACGATCACTGAGCTCCAAAATCTGGTAACAATGATGTGGTTTTGCAAAATCAATATAGTAAAGGAATATTATCTGAGATCTCATACCAGGTGAGTAAATTTCCACATTATGACTTTACTAGTAAAAGCCCAGGATCCTTCCTGATAGAAAATTTGAATGGGAAGTTGTCTTTCTTGAGGTTTATCTGCTTAAAAAAAAAAAAAAAAACTCTGGGTGGTTGTAGAGAGAATGCATAATGAAAGTAGACTAAAAGGAGAATATTATTTTAGAAGTAATAGAAGGAGTAACAAAAGCAGAGAATGGAGAAAATGAGGGGGGGTGGGGAAGGAAACATTAATGGTGTTGTTTATCTATTCTTGACCTGATTAAGCTTATAAATGCCTAAAAGACTGTTTTGACTTTTCCATGCTAAACTGTCCAAACAAGGTTTATCAAAGTGGGTAATTTTTAGAGCAGCAATTATTGTCTTTTGAAGCTGCAGATAAAGGGTCCTGGCAGGAATAAAGAGGTATTTTCTTTGTAGTCTAAAAGAGTCTGGTATTTCTTTAAATATATAGGCATAGCTTAAAGAACTGAAAGTGGTTTCTTTCAAATACTATGAATCACTTTGTGATTTCTTCTCTGTTTTTTAATCTTGTTTGGGTGTTGCATCTCAGCAGTGATTCATTGCTTTGTTTGTGTAATCCATTGATATCAAAACCCCTTTGAACAAATGCCCTCAACCTTCCTTGTTCCTCCGGCAACAGGGCAGGTCCTAGTGATGTCACCTAGAATGACACTGTCAGGGAACCCAGAGTCCCCTGACTTTCATTGCTCTCCGCCCAACAGCAGAGGTTAGGGTATGTGGGGCGGTACAGTACAGAAAATGGCGCTCTGAGCTCTGTGATGCTGTTTTTACATGATAGTACTGAAAACCACACTTAGGCTGTGTGTTTTCATACTAGACACTTTAGGAAATGACTATAATTACATAGAGAAGAGAATCCAGATTGCATGGTGGGCTTTTTACACTTTGAATTACAAAAATATTTTTGTGCCTCTACCCCAGCTTTGTTTAATGAAGGATTTACATCAGAACAGCAACATCGGTCTTGTGTTTAGTGATAAATGATGGCTTCAATCATCCCAACCAGTAGTTTTCACCACCAGAGGATATCCACGAGATAGCTGTTCTCCCCACCCCCCTATCTGACATTCTTGCTTTTAACATTGAAATATTTTGGGTCATTTTCTTTCCTTGAGATATTTTTAGGTGGGGATTTAAAACAAATTGAAAAGATTCTAGCAGTAGTAAAGTAGGCAGATTAGTGCTTTATGAATGAAAGAAAGGCAACTGTAATAGGATGAACATCATGAGGTCAAAAGCCTGCCCTCCCCTAGGTCAGGAACTGTGCGGGGCTTTCATTAAAGGGGAAGTTAGGAAGGTTGGCACCAGAAACATCATCATTAACTCAGGCACAGAGAATGGTCCTGTGAAAAAGAACAGGCTCCACTGAACCACTCTTAGAGTCACTTGGGAAAGAATAAAAAGTTGCTGGTGGAATAGATAATAATGTGTGTGTGTGTGTGTGTGTGTGTGTGTGTGTAAAAGCTAAGAATTTACTTAAAATAGTTTAGGTTGAAGTCAATGAATAAGCTATGTGGTTACAAATTATGTAACAATCTTTATATTACCATGGCTTAAAACTAAGAAAGCACACCATAGATATTTATTAGGTAAATAAATGAATGAATGTTATCTAATTAAACAAATTTAGTGATTATGGGTTTATGTTTCTCTGGATAGAAAGCCCCCTTCAAACTAAAAAAAGGCTTTCAGAAACAGCCTTTAGCACTCTGCCCCTGCCACTGTGTCTCAAAGATCAGAAGTCCCACCAACTGCAGAAACAGAGGCCAGAGCTAAATATAGGTGGCAAAATAAGGCCACACTTCTCATCTCCTAGTTTCAAACCCTAACTTCTGCCTCTTACCTGTGGCCTGACCAGAGAAGTACCAAAGAGAGGAGATGGAGGCCTAATCTTACCATGCTCATTAATTATGCTATGCATCCCTCCCTCCCAAAGAAACCCTATCTCAGCTCCAAGATTAGTGTTAGAGACATTCCAGGTCCTCCTTTAGCAAAGCAAAGGCCATGATGATGGCGTAGGAAAGATCTTTCCAACCATCAGATAAAAACAATGTCTACATTTAGACATAGAAGAATTTCACTCATTCAATACATAATCATGAAGTATCTTCAATGAAATATATCTGTCTATTTTATAATTTGGCCAGCTTTCAACATTTCTGTAGCAGTGAACTTTATTTCCACTATCATGATTATCATATTGCAGTTGCTTAAAGACACTGAAAGTAGGGGACTTGTAAAAGGCTTATAATTTTAAAATTCTATATGTAAATAAGCACCAAGTAACATTTTTTATTAAATGTTGGTGAGAAAGATGTCATTGTTATTTTAGTTAAAAATCTGGACTTTGTTAATGTAGACACTACCATCAGACTAGAACGAGAGTTCAGATTAGTAAACAAATATCGTGCACGCACGCGCGCGTGCACGTGTGTGTGTGTGTGTGTGTGTGTGTGTGTAAGAGAGAGAGACAAACAGATACAGAGAGAGGATAATGGGAACTTTTCCCAGAAATTCCAGAATCACGCATTCGTAGGCACTAAAGATGCTTAGAAGACGTATATATATAGTCAGTGATTCTCAACTCCAGCTGCTTATTTCCATTCCTGAGCCACTTCTGAGGCTCGGTTTTCCCACCCCACACAAATTGAACCAGTATCTTTGAGGGCGGGACCTGGCCTTGGGCTGTTTTTTAAACCCAGGTATGCTCTAAAGTGCAGCCAAGGTTGAACAACTCCTGATTTGGTCTGACCTCTTTTCATATGGATACCAAACTAAAAACCATTTGGGGAGAATCTATCTCAGGCCATTATAAAGGCCTGCCTGGTGTGGCTCAGTGGATTGAGCTCCTGCTTGTGACCTGAAAGTCACTAGTTTGATTCCCTGTCAAGGCATATGCTTGGGTTGTGAGCCAAGTCCCCTGTTGGGGGTGTGCAAGAGGCAACCAACTGATATTTCTCTATATCTTTTTCTCTCCCTTTCTCTCTCTCTCAAAGCAGATAAATAAAAATCTTTAAATAAATAAATAAAGCCTGAATTAGAAACCACTTTACCTTGCCTCAGATCAGAACAATTTCCATAACAATCCAGTACTAATAGCTTTTGTTTTGTTTAGACTTGAACTTTTCTTTGATAATGTTAAGAGAAGGAATCATGCTTTATACATTTTTCTGTCACATAGGCTTGAGAAAAAATAAACATGATGCTATGCAGTAATAAAAATTAAGCATGAATTTCCTACATTTCTCAGGATAGTTGACCTTGCTTTTCACCAAAAATACTTAGTTTTTGATGTTGTAAAGAGTTTTTGAAACATTTATAACTTGTCATTCTATATAAATCAAGAAGATATCTCAAAACATTTCAGCATAGGTAGACCCATTATTAAAGTCATCATATCAAGTATATGTAACTCATTTCCTGAGAAACAGCCGGAGAAAACAACTCTGATAACGTGGGCCCATGGTTAACAGTGTGGAAGACAGAGATAGTCAAACATTTTCTTGTTCTTTGACATCTATCTTTTCTGCATGTGTATATCTGTTGAACCTATCAAAGTCTAAAATATTTCAATTCAGTTTAAAATTGCAGCACCAATTGTTATATGGTATATATTTTATCTTGTAGAGAGATGGAAAAGCATATCTAAATGTATCATGCCTCTGCTCAGAAGTAATGCAAATCTTCTGTCCCGCCAGTGCCAGAGATAAATGAAAATGATAGCGGATAAAGGCTACAAATATTTTTCTCTTTTGCACTCACACAAAATTTTATAGGTAATGATCATCATCATGCATTCAGCATCCCTGTAAGCGAAACATTCTCCTATAGGCAGAAGAATGTTGAAAGTATAGTTCCTACCTTCAACTTGTATTAATCAAAAGAAAATAAACAAATACAGTTTAAATTAGTTGGAAATAAACACTTCAGAAAAAACTCATAAGTGCAAAGATATTCTATGAATTATGAATAAAACTATATACATTTACACATTTTTTCAACCTATTACAGGTCTCCAATAAGGGCTTATTTGCATAATTAGACTGTTGAACTGAGTGACTGTGTCTGTAAGAGAGTGTTATCTTATGTAAATTGTGTGTGATTTGTACTAATTGTCACCATAGTGCAAAGAATAGAGAAATTCATGTGTTTTAATGATCAGTTTTTGTAAAGACCTGAAAAAACATGCCCGTAGCAAAACTACAAAGTAACGAAGATCAGTGTGTTAGAAAAAACAGGCCAGATGGCTGACTATAATGAACAACATAATGTCCTTATGGGATTTCACTACGCAGAGTACAAAATTCCACATTGTAAGCTTAACAGTTTGAGTCTAGGAGGTGATCTCATTTGTAGGTTTGACTTGTTGGGGCTGGAGTACCTCAACTAGGCTGCCAGTTCATAAATGGGATCACTCTACCTGTGTACAAAAATGTTGGTTTCCTGTGTCCTCTACCCAGAGTGTCTATTGGACAGTCTCTGCAGGAGCTGACCAATCAGCATGGGTGGCTGTGAGGGACAGAGTACTGTCCAGACCAAGGGAAGGCTGGGGAATCTTCTGAATAAGTGATCCTCCAGATACCGGGAGGATGAAATAGTCTGGTCAACACTGACAGCTTTTGATTTTTTCTTCTTTATTCTCAAAGCCGGTGGTGGTCAAACCTCGTTCCACGAAACTCTAGAGTTCTGTGTAAGGATTATTCAGGGGGAGGTGGATCCTCTTAAATATGAAAAACAAAATTTTAACTGCTGCTCTCACCTTGCTATCTACCCCATTATAATACAATTTCAGCTTCTCTTATCTCATTCCAGGCCTATCTCCTTGTAAGGACGTTGCTTCCAGATTTCCTTCATGGAGTATGCATTGGGAATCTCCAAAGTCTTCAGTCGCTCTTGATTGATAAAATCATTGGAGAATTTATCATCTAGGGATAATCATCGATGTTTTATGAGTAGCTTTTACTTGTTTCATTCTCATCATATACATTATTTCTCTTGTTTCCTTGTTTTAAAAATTATAAGGCACAATTTTACTTTTTGTTAATAGATCCTATTGTAGGTTATTCTAAATCTGTCCACTACAGGGAGATAAATAAAACTTTACAGTTTTAGGCACTATTGAGAGAAAAGTCTACATAAAGGATACATGAATGGGCAATCGCACATTCTTTTGTCTTGACATTCATAACACCTTTATTCCACTTTTTAAAAATCTTCACTGCTAGTGTTCTAGAATGCCCATGACATGTACTGGTAGTCTCATACTCTTAATAAAATAATTAATTTTAAATAAGTACAAAAGAATTATTCTAATAATTATAGCACTTGTCAATTTTCATGCAAAAGGACAAACACAGCCCTGGATGGTATAACTCAGTGGATTGAGCACCAGGCTGTGAACCAATGGGTTGGCCAATTTGATTCCCACGGCACATGCCTGGTTTGCAGACCAGGTTGCCCGGTGTGGGGTATGTAAGAGGCAACCACACATTGATGTTTCTCTCCCTCTCTTTCTCCCTTCCTTTCCCTCTGTCTAAAAAATATATAAAATGTTTAAAAAATAAAAATAAAATTAAAATTTAAAGCCGTAGAGTTTTTTAAAAAAAGACAAACACAATGTTGCAGCAGATTCAAAAATTAACAAACAAAATGACAAAAAACTAGCAAGTAAAATATCATACACCTGAACATCGCTTTTCCCCTTATACAGAAAAGCACCATGAATAACAAGGTAGAGCATAAGAATCTGTCCCACCACCATCTTATTCTTTTATCTGGATCAAAATAAACAGTTCCACTCTGCCTATCCCTTAGAGTTTAAGTAACAGGGGAAAAGAGAACTAATGACTATATCCTAGTGGGATTTCTTATTTTGCTTGGAAGGCAACTGAATATTAAATCACAAATCACTAGCTGCCTAAAATATCTTTTAAAACCCTAACTGTAAAATAGCCTGCTCTCTGATTTTTAAAAGAACAATTTATGCTCATTCTTAAAGTGCATTCTTATGGCAGGGTTCCTTTTTTCTTCATTTTGTTCCTTTCCTTTTCTTTATCTTTTATAATTTAAAAAAATTTCCTAACAAATTAAAGACCCTGGAAAACTAGGGGATATTTATAACAGAACAACAGATCTATAGAAACCCAAATTCAATTACCTCTCATATAAATACATCTTGGACAAATTTCAACTAGTTTTTAAATAAAAGGAGGTTAAGCCTGCTCAACAATTCTATTCAGGCACAAAATTTGCACTGTCTGCTCTTCCATTTCCTGGCCTCTCTTCCCTGTAGATTCCGTCAGTCAGAATTCTATCATTCTCCAACTTGGAAAACATCATCTGGCCACAGCAACACAGTCAGAAGCTGTTGTGAAACATGTATCCCGGTGTCCTCCTGTTCAGCATGATACACTCATGGCCTCACTCCCCCATGGCTTTCAGGCGCTCCATGAATGTTCTTGTTTTATGCGACCCTTATTTTGGGTAATGTCAGTATGTAGCATAGGCTAAGGTTTCATGCCTGCCTTTGAACCGCTGAAGTTCCTTTCTCCCCTTTCATGTAAATATCCCATAACTAGGAATTAGTTTGTACTTGGTGTAACTATTTTTCAAAACAATCAGTCTGTATTTAAAAAAAAAACAAACACTTCAGCTGGTAATGATTTAAAGTATTAAATTTTTGTTTATCCTTTTATAAAATCAAAGATTTCTAAAGAGAAACATAAACTATTTGAAAATATGAAAGCAAAATAGCAAACATATGTTTGTCCACATAACTCAAGGAATATCTGAAGATTCTCCATGTCATGCAGAACTGTTCCTTTGTAACTAAGCATAAATTCTGTAGAATTGTGATCACAAATTTCCTATTTTTAACTTTCATTTTTTGAAAGAATCATAATATATCTCCCTTGTTTATTTAATCTTATAGGTGATTGATAACTTATTCAATTGTGAGAATAAACTTAAGCCTTTAAAAAGGATTCAGAGTAGAAATGTCAATGTCAATACAATTGAATACCTTCTGAACCCACACTGTGTACATAACATCCTGATCCAGAGACAAAGAAATACGACATTTCTTTGGATTCAATGTACTTTTCATTCAGAAAATAAAATATACAGGAAAACAAAAATACAAGATGGTTTGTGTTCAAAAGTTATTGCAAGGGAATTATTCATTTATTCAGCAAATATTTCATGAGTGCCTACTTAGTGCTAAACACTCTGCTGAATTCTGGGTATTTAAAAATGAGGATATTTAAGAACAGTAATGGTCACTGTATTCTAGAAAGGTGAGGCTGGAAAGCTAGGTAGGGATTTGATAGTGTAAATCCTTGATCTTTATTCTAAAATAAATGGGGAGACGTTGAAGGTTTTGAAACAAGGGACTGACACGATCAGTTGTGTATTTTTCAAACATCACTTTAAATGCCATAAGGAGAATATATTGGATGAAAACAAAATTTGAGATAGGAGGCAAAAAAGAATAAGTCATGCAATATTCCAGGCAACAGGCAAGGTATTAAAGGTCCAGGTGCCGGTGCAGGTGGTGGTGATGGTGATGGTAGTGGAGGAGAAGAGAGAAAAGGAGGATAGAAAAAGAAAAGGGACAAAGTAGACAGATTTGAAAATTATTTAGGAAACAAAATCAAAAGGATTTGGTGATCAGATACTAAGGCTGAGAGGAAAAATAAGAATCTGAATCCTTTTTAAAAGGTTGAAGACCTTTATTGGCTCATCAAGGGCTGATGTTGCTGTGCTGTTTACAAACACAGGGGGCGCTGGTGGAACGCCGTGTTTGAGAACTAGGCTTTTGTGTGTCCAGTACGGACAAATTCAGCTGGAGGAAACTTCAAGATATCCAAGTTAAGACATCAACTATTTTGTTAAAAAGTCTGAAATAAGAGGAGAAAAAGTTAACCTAAAGATAATACTTAAGGGTCATCATCAAATGAGAATATCATACACCTTGGTGAGCTCTCCTATACGATGGGACATAGGTTAAAGTTCTCTCACTGTGAGTTAGAAACATCTGAAAACATGTCATGGAGAGGAGGGCTAGATCATGAAAAAAAGGTAGACTATAGATAAGAACAAAGAGAAGTAGAAGTGAATGAAATGGCAGTTACACAATTAAAATATAAATAAATAAATTACAAATATCTTTTTGGTTGCAAGTAACAGAGTTACCAACTCAAACTGGCTTAAAACAAAAAAAAAATTATAAATTCACACAATGGAAAAGTTCAGAGTATTCCACCTGCAAAAGCTTTGTCTAGGGGTGAAACAACATGCTCAGAACCCAGTTTTGCTTTTTCTATTTCTCAGCTATTTCTTTGGTGTTGATATAAATTTTGGCAGGTTGCCAGTAGTTCTTGAGGCTACATATTCATATTGCCATTTTCAGAAAGAAAGGGTGTTTTTTTTGCCTTGTTTACATTATAGGTCAACAAAAAAACACAATGGAGATCTTTGACCGAGTGAAGTCATGCACTCATCCCTAACATTTTAGGTAAAAACTGAGATACACAGATTACTCTAAACGTTTCACGGTGCACCTCTGGTGTGGAGATAAATCCTTCCACCAAACCACCTAGAGTGTTTGGAAAGGAGAGGGGAAATCTGGAAGAATCTATATTATAGGGACTCTTAAATGCCTATATTATAGGGAGGTAAAGACCTTGGATTTTATGCAATAGACCAAAGGGAGCTCTTTTATTTTGAGCAGAAGAGGAACTCAAAGAAATGTCTTAGGAAGTTGAGTCTTAACAAAAGTATATACTGTAATGCTTAAGAAAAAAAAGAAAAAGAAAAATTTGTTGAAGAGTGTGTAGCAATAGCCTAGAAGATAGTGAAAGCTCAGACTATGATTGAATAAGAAATGCTGATGAAAGGAAGACAGTAATGAAATGATGGACTTGAATAGTATTTTGCAGAGAATCCACTGGACTTAGAAAATAAGAAGAACGAACTTGGGAGTGGAGCTTCAAACTCTTCCACCGAGATTTCTTTGACTAACATGATAGCTTTGGCATGGAGGCAAAGATGAGAGGCTTTCTTTTATCATAGTTCTGGACCCTCTTCTTCTAAACCTAGCTCTGAACTTGGCTTTCCATTTCATTTTGTTCTAATTATTTGCCACCATCCTGGGACCCATTCTCTCCCAAAAGCACACCTCTCCTAGAAGTCCAAAGAAGGCAAGTTCCAACCTCTCTCACAATGAAGGCTGCCCTTGAGCCCCCAGAATGAGAACTTGCAGATTACATTGCAATGTGAAAACACAGATATCACTAGAACCATTGCAGCAAAACTTACAAATGGTTTTTGAACACTTTGGCAACCTGCAATGATTCTGTTAACAAGCAACAGAAAGCCCAATGGTTTAAACTGCTCCTGAGGAAGCAGTACACAGTGTTGGTTCAGCTGTTCATCAATAACAGGGGCCTATACCTTGGTGTTTTTCTGAACTTTATATCATGTTCACAAGATGACTGCTCTTCTTCCAAGTATCACATCCTCATTCAAGGCAAGGAATTGTGTGGAAGGGAGAAGAGGAACAGGAATTTCTCCTTTTATTAATAAAGAAAATGCCTGGATTTCTTACCCAGAAGTCATGTGATCGCATTCTGGCCCATAAACTACAAGAAGGAACACTGGGAGAGTGAATTTTTGATTTCCTGCCTTCTATTTGTGAGAGGCATCAAAAAAGAAGAAAGTTGAGAATGGTTTTTAAGTGGCCAAGGAGCAGTCTTCCGTAAAACCCCACTGCTTTATGGAGGGGGGTGCTGAACACTGGAATTATCTTATGGAGGGCAGGCCTCTCTTAGTGCAGACTTCCCCTGCTAGGTGTGTGTTCTAGGAATCCATCTGTATCAATTCATCAGCTGGAATTGTTGTGAATGGTGGGGTTTGGCTTCAGTGAATTTTTTTAAGACTCTTTGAGTGCGTTTGCCCATTTCATGATGAGTAATTTACAAGCCCACCTGTCCACACCACACCGAGTGTTGAGCAGTTTTTGACCAAAAACAGCATGACCCCCACGCCCCACCCTCCCTATTCACTCTATCTCTCACACAAGCAACTTTTGTTTTCCTGGATAAAAAAGTTCTCAAAGGGAAACATTTTTCCAGTGTGGAAGAGGTGAAACAAAAGATGGCAGAAGCACTAAAAGGCATCAAAATTGGCGAGTTCAAAAACTGTTTTGAACAGTGGAAAAGACATCTTGATAGGTGTATTGCATAAATGGAGAGTGCTTTGAAAGTGACTGAACTTTAAACATATGAGAATAAATACAGTTTTTTATACATAAATTCCATGTTTTTTGGGGGGCCCTTCCTCATACTCAGAGCATGTATGTGCATGATACTCCTTTCATGTCTGACTGTGTGTTAATCTGTATATGTTGATTTCTCTACCATTTAGGAGAATATTTACATCACTGAATATGAATTTTACAAATAGATGTTTTATTCTTTTTCCACTCGTCATTAATAATGTCTGATTAACTTTTTCAGTAAGATGTTAGAACTTTGGTTTCTCTGAGTAGGGAAGACATATTGTCTAGAAAGGATAATATTTTTATTTATGTTTAATTATCTTGGCAAGTATTACTCATGTGAAAGAAAATATAGCAAAAGTAGCAAATGGCTCCATGGGGATTTAGTAAAAGTACTGTATTTTATCTTTTACAGGGTGTGATAGAGTCTCAGGTAAGGATGTATTTCCAAGAGACCTCATCAACCTTGACTTAGAAATTCAGCACCAAAATGTAGCACCTGCACATCAAAAATAAAATTAGTCATTGTACCGCTTGATGCAATGTTTGGGAAAAAATAGTCAATTAAAGCAACATGAATCCAACCAGAATCCTCTGCAGGCAACAGCATCATGCAATTCTGACTGCACGATGACATGAAATTTTAAATGACAACTGCTAAGTCAGGGAGCAGCAAATCAGGCCAACTTTAAATTTAGTAACACTGCTCGTTTGCTGAAAATAACCTTCTCCATAACAATTCTCTGTGAATTTCAGGTAACCAATTACTTGTTTTTCTGTTCTGTTCAGATATAATCAAGCACCCAGAGGCTTCAGAGTCGTCTTCCCTGCTCAATGGTGTTTCTGGTATCCACCTACGGAGTCTCCTGGTCCAGTCTTAGAGCACTTGGAAATTAAACGGAGAATCTACTTCACATATTCTTCTTGAAAGTTTCCCTCGTATATGTTCAGACCTTTCTGAATAAGCATAAGGATTTGGAGGTAAGTGAAGTTTGGAAGTAACATAACTCATGTTTTTGTTTAACTCTTACTGACATCGAAAGTGAATATTTAATATAATTTAATAATATAAAAGTAAAAGCAGTGATAGAATATAAGAGCTAGCTCTGTGCAGTTTCACAACAAAAAGGGAAATAAAATACAAAGTTTAAAAGTGGGTGTGTGCCATTTATATGTATATACAGTCAAGGCACAATGGTGAGCTGGATAACTGATCATCAGTTTTACGGACAATAGTATGACATAGCATTTTGGTCCTACAATTCAAATGTGTGTAAGAGTGACATGGGGTTAAGAGGAGGCCCTTAAAACGCTGATTCCTGAACATATTTCACAGAGAGATTCACTAGGTCTGGGCTGTGGCCCATCAATCTTCGTTTTTGCAGTTACCCACCCCAAAGTGATCCTGATGGATGGGTCTCGAGGTTTTGAGAAACAATGACTTATATTAAAATGAGTTTTATGTTGTTTCCTCAGTCACAAGAATAGATAAGAAAGGGATGATTTTAGCACAGAGGCAGTAAATCAGTGCTTTCTTTTTGACCCCTTCTAATTGAATTCTTAATTGTCTGTAACACTCCTTTGAAAGATTCAGTATCTTGAGCTCATTCTCAGGTGTCCCTACTTCTCTTTCAGAGTGACAGACCTGTCACTGCTCTCTTCAGCTGGCTCTGTTCTGTGTAGCGTTGTAATTTATGCAGATGTTATGGTTATTGATCTATTTCCAAGAAGTAACTGCACAGTGAAAATAATGAGCTTTTACCAAGGTTGGCTAAGCATTTATACATTTTTTTAGGGGATTTTTTCTCTTTATTTTTAAAACTCAACCTGAGATTCCAAAGGAACAGATCAGCTTGATACATCATTAGCTATTCTTTCCTTTACAAATAAAAATGTATAAGTCATATGATATATTTACAACAGGTTACATGTATATTTACTATCACTTTTTTGTATTTCTGGTTTCTATATCTCATTTAGCAACTTCATTTTTATTATTTGCAGTTTTAACTTTATAAAAGTGTTTGCTTTTATAATTCCAGTAAAAGAAGCAATTAATAGAGACATGTTCAGATCTTAAATTGTGATGATTCCTTACAAGTACAATGTGTAAAGTTTTTACAGTAAAAAATAAGGTTTTTAATTAAACTCCTCAGATTGTATTTCAAGCTGATGGACATTTCTTCTCTCCTATCAGTCTTTGTGTGTACTTGTTCATATTTTATAGAATGTGTTGTCCATAAAATATCAAAAGGTAAAAATAAACCTTTAATCAAAAAGAAGTGTTTTCTTACAATGCCAAGTAGGTATACATATTAGCTGTTGGTATTACACAAAGACATGAATATAGTCATATCCATATTTAATGAGGTAGCACTTCTTCAAGTAATCAAAATTTGAAATTTGTATAATTGGATTAACTGTAATAATAAATTTTCATGTGCATTTGGTGTCAGAATTATTCTTAATAGTAATATTGCCACATCTGATGATAAAACCCTAAAATATACAGTACATAAGATTGTAAAATCCTCAGGTATGTAGGACACAAGTTTTTGAGTCAATTAAGTCTCCAAATTAGATGTAAGTTAGTACAGATCTGTATTATCTCAATTTCAGAAAAGCATAACATAGAAACTCCTGCTTGGCTCTGTCTTTTTGGCTTTTCCTTTTTCGTTTTTCTCGCTTTACAGAGGGACAGGTGGAAAGACTGGAACTGGTTCCTCGAGTGAGTCACGTTCATGATCATTGGTGTATTTATCTTAAATTGCGGCTCCCTAAAGAAAACTCACAGTGTGGTTTCAGGGAACCTTCGTGAGGCAGCCTTTACACTCAGGGAGTAAAATATACAACAAAAGAATAAATTACAGAAACTTTATAGAGTCATAGAGGCATAAAGTTTTAGAGCAGAAAGGGGACCCTCTGAGATCCTCTAGGCTGGTCCTCTTGTGTCTCTTCCAAAGTCTCCATGTGGAAGCTCGACACAAAGAGCAGCAAACGTGAACTGGTCAGGCGTGCCACGCTAACAAGGAGAAACTCGGCATTTTCCAGTAACGATTTCCCGGGGAAGGGAGATAATAAGAACTTTGCCTCCAAGATGAAAGTTGAAGCAATGAAGGGAAAAAAAAACTTGAGTCCTTATAAATATAATTGGATTTAAAATTATTAATTATTTTAGTCATCTGTAGATTATCTTCCATGTCATTAATCAAGAAATGAAAACAAGAAGTTTAGGTGTATTTCAGGCTGGGTCAGCTTTGTATGGACATCTGACATTGAGGGGAATTAGAGCTAAAAGTAAGTTATACTTTATGAACAGTAGACTCATCTGGGACCATTCGGTAAAGGAGAAAGGAGACTTAAATATGTCTGGGGAATGTAGTGTTATTGTAAAAGAGTATTATAATACTTGTGAGATATCCTAAAAGATTAAAATGTGTTTATTATTCTCAATTTAAGAAGTTGAGAAGTCATTAAAATGTATGCAGTAAACATATAATTACTAATGTGGGGGAATGTTCATTATGCTCTAAGTGAAAACAAGTTGTAAAACCATACTATGAGTATGGCCCCTTTTTATTTAAAAAGCTATAGATGATGCATAGGAAGAAAAACTAAAGTGATAGATACTAAAATATTATTAATAATTATGCTTAATTGATGAAATTATGGTTGATTTTTATTACTGTTCAGGGTCTGTAAAACCGTTTCTAAAATATGTATTAATAGAATTTTAATCTATTTTTAAGGGCTTGGAAAATATTCAGTTATCTGGTTAATTCACTTTTATAGAACTATCAGATAGTTCTGCTACCAGTTATTTAAAATAGCCTTAAAGCAAGCCCTTTCATCTTATAGTATTACACTGATTGACTATGAGAGTAGTTCTGCCTATTAGATCCAAATGATTTTTAGATGTAATTCATTTGTGGAATATTGCAACAGAATGAATTTCTCAAGTTTCACTCTATATTAAGCACTGATTAGAAATAGTCTTCCTTTCTTGTATTGGATAATACCAATGTGCTTTCAAGACTTTTCTAAATATAACAGTTATCTCCATTTGGAGGCCAATTTTGTATGTTTGGTTACATTTGTATTAATATGTCTGTTCTTTAAATCTCCAGTGCAACATACGGTTAGTCTTGCCATTATCACTACCAGCTGCGGTCGGCCTATGATTTCTGTTCATTCTGTCTGAATCCAAAGTAATTAGCTGTTTAGTTTAGTGACAATATTTGTTAATGGGTTTTTAGGGCCAAATTCTGCTGTTAGAGAGTGGGTGGTATATTTGAAGATAGAATCTGGCCCTTATGTTTTAAGCATAAGCTGTGTGATTTGATTTCAAAATGATGGTTTAGGGAGTTTGGGGTAGGAAGACTAACTCTGTATTTATCTGAAGTATCCCAGTTTCAAGAAGCAGAAAATGAAAGTCACAATTTATGTAAATGAACAAAAAACCCACCAAAAGTTCCCTGACAGAGCTTTCCTGTGTGTGTCATTCCTTAAATATCTGAAAGAAAACATGAAATAATACTTATCAAGCAGACGGTAGGTAAATTCTGCTAAGTAACAGGGCATACACTGAGTTCTTTCCAGAGCAATGAAGCATTTTTGATTATTGTATTTCCCCAGCTTTAGTGCAATATAATGGACATGTAACTTTATGTATGTTTAAGGTATACAAGGTGATGATTTGATACATGTGTGTATTACAAAATTGTTACCACGGAAAGACTAGTTAACACATTCATCACTTCACATAATTAAGAGAGTAGATTTTAAATGTTTTCACCACACACACATGCAGAAGATCATTATATTTTTGGAGGACTATTTTTGAAGTAGGAAGAATTCTTGCCTGGGACTCACTGGGGTTCAAGGTCAGACTCAACTTCCTGTTACTGGCATGGCCTTGGGAAGATCTCTTTACCTCTCCCTAGGCATCAGTTTCCTCAGTCTAAAAAAGGCCTTTGGACCGGATGATCACAGTGGGCCCTCCCAGCTCTGACACAATTCTGACTTGCTTTAAACGAGTACTATGAGGAAAGCACAGGGAGGGCAGGAAAGATGCAATGACATGAACTAATGGAATAAAAAAATCATTAAGTCTACTAAAAGGTACTTTGAAGCTATTTGACCTTAAGAACTTTTCTTCAATGACTTGTTCCTTTTATCCTGGAGAAGAGGAATATTTGGAGGGTTTTATATAGAAGAGACTATGCTCTGTTAGAAGTTTTCAAGTAGATCAACTTTGGCAAAACTTTTTTTTAAAAAAGCCTCCTAGTAAAAATTTGAGATATCCAACAAAGAATTATTAGATCATTAATTCACTATCATTACAGGGAAGAAAGCAGACGCAAAGGGTTTTATGACCAGCCAAACTTTGTTTCAAGGTATAAAAGCTTGAGACAAATATTCTGAATATCCAGGAATTCAGGAAATGATATTTTTACAAGCCCTTCTTGAGGCAACTATTAAGGAACAAACTCCATCAAACCAAGGGGTGACTGTAGAAACTACCACAAAAGAACTACCAGTAATTGTGAGTATTGAATGTATTTAACTCAAGCTGAATCTAAAAAAAAAATGTAGATCAAGGTGACAGAATAGAGAATAAAAGTATAATATCCTGTAGCATTGAAGTAGCTAAAAAAAGTAGGCAGACACAAAAGAAAGAAGTTAGTGGCCATACGAAATTAGCTGGTTGCTTTATTCTCAGTATCTAGGAATCAGTGTATATCCTTTAAACCAATTAAATCAAATCATAAAAGTATAAGCGTATTTAAAAGTAGAAAACAAGGATACTAAGAAAGGTCACATATTGCCTAACATTAAGTGGAAAAAAATGGGTGGGGGGAGGAAGAAGAAAACATATACCTATTTTTCTATCACATATAATAAGGATAAATATTCCAAAATTATAAAGTTCAAGGTTATTATATGAAGTTATAATTTAGAAATTAAAAGAAAATGCACATCCTGTTAAATATTCTTTTTTTAAAAGATTTTATTTATTTATTTATCTTTTAGAGGGGAAGGAGAGAGGGAGAGAAACATCAATGTATGGTTGCTTTTCGTGCATCCCCTGCTGGGAGTTGGCCTGCAGGGAACCGGCCTGCAACCCAGACATGTGCCCTGACTGGGAATCGAACTGCAATCCTCTGGTAAATATTCTTAAAAACTATATACAAATATTAAGCAAGGCAAACAGCCATATAATGGCTATTTCAAAACCTTTTCCAGAAAACTTAAAATATTATGACAAAATACCTCTCATTCTTTCATATTAGTAAACATAAATAAATCCATGTTTCTTTAAAAGAAAACATTTTCAGGTTGGATCACATTGCAGAAACCCAAAACAATAATTCAAAAACTTGAAAATGAGCCTTGGCTGGTGTAGCTCAGTAGATTGAGTGCTGGCCTGCAAACCAAAGGGTCACCAGTTTGATTCCCCATCAGGGCACATGCCTGGGTTGTGGGCCAGGCCTCCAGTAGGGGGTGTGCGAGAGGCAACCACACACTGATGTTACTCTCCCTCTATTTCTCCTTCCCTTCCCCCCTCTCTAAAAATAAATAAATAAAATCTTTAAAAATTTTAGAACAAAAAAGTTGAAAATGAAAGGGTAGGCAAAGGTATACTAGACAAATGCAACCTAAAGAAATTAAGACTTACAGCAGCCCCCCATTACCTGGGGGGTGATACACTGAAAATACCCAATAGATGCCTAAAACCACAGATAGTACTGACCCCTAGAAATAAATGATTTCTATTCACACATGCTTACCATAAAGTTTAATTTATTAATCAGGCACAGTAAGATAGTAACAGCTATAATTAATAGTAAAATAGAACAGTCATAACAACTCGCTGTAATAAAAGTTATGTGAATGAGCCCCCTCTGCCATCTAACTGAGATAGCTACGAAGGGGCTAGGGGCAGGCGGCACATCCACTGTGGATGTGCGGGACGGAGGGACGGAGTGGGACCGCTCAAGATTTCGCTACACTGCTCAGGGCCAGGCCCCATGTAAAACTCATGAAGTGCTTATTTCTTGAATTTTCCATCTAATGTTTTTGGACCAAGGCTGACTGTAGGTGACTAAAACTGAAGGCGGTAAAGCTGAGAATACAGGGGGCTACCATAGAATCTTAATATCATAAAGGATGAACATGAGGGCCAAAAAGCATTAACTAAGACAAGAGAAACCTTAGAGTGAATGCTTCATGGGCATTATACGTGATAAAGGCATACAATCATGAAGAAATAATACCTTTAAGAGCTACCATAGGTGTTTGTTGAGCAGACTAACTTCTAAAAACATCCCAAGAATTGCCAATAGTCCATATTTTACATGCTGTCCTGAGTCTAGAAAGTCATCTTCGATATTATAAAGCAAAACACTTCTATTGTTTTTATTTTCAAAAGAAATTCTATTTTAATGATAATTAAAACTACTCATTAACCAAATATTAAGTATTTGATTAATGACAATTTTTAATCAACAAAAAAGGGTTATAAGTTTGTTTTTTAAAGAAAGCAGCTCCAGTAGACTGTAAATAAATGTATTAAACTCATTTGATGTGAAGTATTGCTGAAGGTTCAATTCCCCCATCCCAATAGTATTCTTTTTAGGGTACTCATATTAGATGGCAGGGTCTAAATACTTTCTTTGACATTTCCTCATATCCACAAATGTAATGCAGTGTGTGCTGAATAAAACACACTTATTAAAATTTATAATATACATATAAGCATTATCAGTTTTTAATCTCCCCTAAGATAACATAATGGCTGTAAGCCAATGAAATATAAAAACTCAGCCCTATCTATGTGTGTGTATAAAATGTGTGCATGCAAACCATCTTGTTTCATTTTAGAATTAGAAGTTTCCAAACACCTTAAAGATTGCACTTACCACATGATCCTATTCATACAAAATCGCACGTGCATATCTCTGGGCCTCCACGTGGAGACAGTTGTCTGGAAAGGTGCTCAGATGACTTTTAACCATTTTCCTGAGCTTTTCTATATTGTCATTATGAGTATGTAATTTTTTTAAAACAACAAAGCAATTTAAGTTATTTTGGGAAATAATTCTTTTGAGCCCTCAACAGTAATGGGATTGATTAATCATCGGCCCTGCCACCTCACTCAGAAACGCACAGCACCTCATGCTGACAGGTATCCTTAATGGCAGGGTATAATTTCAGAGTTTTTGCAGTCAAGAGGTTTCTGCTGAGCAAAAATTCCCGCTCAATTTAGAGATGCAGATAATGATAATTTTCCTATCCTCCTCACAGCAGGTTTCCTGCCTTCGTTTTGCAGAACCCTAAGTTCAGTAGGAAACAACTGGGTAAAACTTCAGTTCCAGGTTAACACATCCGACCAACATAGTCCCATTCCATTAACTCATGCAAAGCTGCTTAGCCTCCCAGGTTAAATGGAATCGAGTCAAATTGCTTTTCTAATGTAATGCCTATTTATAATAAATGCAAAGAGGTTTATGATGGGAAACTTTGTAGAGCATAACAATTATGAGGGGAAAAAGCCTATTTTTTCTGACCTAAAATTGGGAAGAAGTGTCATGCCAGTACGTGACACTCTTATTAAAATAAAGGGATAAAAATATTCAAAAATTCAAGTTGAATACATTGGCCTTTATGATATATTATTTCAGCAAACACATTTAAATGGAGCTATTATACTTTATAGTAGCAATTTTTTCCTGAATAGCACAGTTTTTCTGGTTCACATAAATCTCCTTCATTTTAATTTCTTTCTCTCTACTAGGCCTCAAGCATGTAGGACAAAATTCCCTTACTTTGTTTGAAAACGTAGATTGCTCAATATCATTTTCGTCTGCTGCTATTAGAATAATAATCATCTGTATAGATACAAACGAAATGATATAAGCACATGTTATTATGTGTAGGTCACTAAGATACTGGTCTTACCCTTTGAATAAGAAAATTCTAGATAGAAGTTTCACCAAGTTGGTAGAAATTGAATAGATAAGGTCAGATCCAATATTTTACAACCACGGGTTGTTCTGTCTCCACGCTCACACTTAGGCGATCCACTCCAGTCTTCCATCAGCTGCTAGCTACTTGTTCAGGGGGAGGGCACAAAAGCAACTGCCATGGCAACCGTGTTTTCATTGCACCAAATTTAATGATTGATTTGATTTTTGTAATGGAGGAAGTAAATGCCCCAACAGGCCCAATATGAACTTTACGAACTATACCAGCTTGATGTTTGTTTTGAACGCATAGAATTATGATTTCAGCTGAGAATCAAACCCACACCCAGACACATGATAATCCACTGCAAACTTCATTTCTTTATTTACTCAACAAGTGTGTAGTTAGTAACACCAAGTGCCAGGCTGTTCAAGGACTTTAGATGCATCAGTGAACAAAACATGGCATTCTTTTGGGACATGCAGGTGATAAATAATACTCACAAGTTAGTGAATTATGTAGTATCATAAGGTATGAAACCAAGAAAATTAGATTAGATTAGACAAGGAGGGGACAATGTGTAGGAAGCAGAGGGTGGGATAAGATATGGTGCCGTTTGTACCAGCTTATCCAGCAGATGTTTTGTTTTATTTTGTTTTGTTTTTATGTTCAGCCGGGTTGTCTTAAAATCAGAATATGTGGGTCAGACTGGCAGAATGGGGTCATTATGAAATGACTGTTGCACAGATTTCCTGTTTTTACTAATAAGCCTCCACTCATTGACATTAATACTTGAGATACTGACCTTAGATTTCCCCCAAATTAAAGCAATCTACGGCGTGTGTTTCCTGACTGTTAGCTTCAGAGTCCTGTGCCTGGTTGTGTTATGCACAGTCTAAGGACAAGTGCTCTCCGGTACTGCCGTGGAATTTCCAGAGAGGTGAACAATGAAGAGTTAAATTTATATTAGATTTAAATTTATTTATGTTTTTCCTGATGGTTTACAATTTATCATTTTAAATGATTACAGCATCACTACAACCATATTTTTGACAGTGATATTAAGCAATGCCAAATTAGTTCAAAAAAGTTGGGTAAGAATACATTAACTTTTAGAACTAACCTGAATTTTGAAAATATCTAGTTATGGATCCCTTAGATAACATTCTTATTTAATTCTTATTTAATTCTCAGAAAAATGAGGACTGAACCCTAAATTTGAGTATATAGTCTTAAAAATAATAACCTATTGTCATTTCTAATTTAGTTCATTTTGTCACATCACTTTGAGAATTATTTTCATGTTAATAACTATATACATCTCTAACTACCAATAACACAGAATCACAGCCTGTTTGTGCTGGAAGTGATCCCAGAAATTCTAGTCTACTGCCTTTGTTTTACAGGTATGAAAACTGAGTCCCAAAGAGAGTAATTTGTGCAGGTAGATGGTATATACAGGTCCAGGAAGCCAATCAGTAGTAAAATTAGGACAGGAACCCATTCTTTAAACTCACCAATCCATGTTTCTGGTATATCACTCTACCTGAGATTTTCCATTGATCATAATTAAAATGTTTTGTTTGTTTGTTTGTTTGTTTAATTAAGAAGAGCTGAGCATTCCTTTGTATTGCACCAAGCAATCCAATTAGCGAGTGTGCCTAAATACCAGAATGGCTCACTTATTTGGTAACTTCTTCAACATTACCAGAAATGACTTTAAAGAAAAAATGAGAGTGATCTTTTGAGGTTTTTTTTCTTTGAAAAAAAGTGAAATTATTGATTTAGCCACAAAATATTTAACCTATTAATCAGTATATATAGCAAAGTATTTTTTTAAGAATTGTGGAAGGAAAAAATATGAATAGTAAAGTGCTGAGTTTATAAAACAGCTTCAGTAACATCTGAGCCCTGTGTTCCTTGGTGTCTTTAGGAAATGGTACAGAGTCATGTGAGATCTCTTTGAACCCTCCCAAGGCAAAATTAAGCAACTCACTGGAAAATAATTTCAGCAGATATAATAGAGCAGAGAGGCAATACATTGAAACACAGAGAAAAATGCAAAAGACTATCTGCTAAGCCTAGGGAGTCTTGTAAGCAAAAATAAATAAATAAACAAAGCAATATTGATTCATTTTCTAAGACAGTTTTTACTTAAAGCCTTATAATACACCTTAAAATATTGTATATTTGGTTCTTGTAAGTGGATTCGAAGTTTGCCTGAAATGAAGGATAGATCCGGAGTTTCATATAATGATAAAACTGGGGTTTCTCATTGCACAGAATAGAATTTTCATGTGTATTTCCAGGCATCTCATTTATTAAACTAATATAACTTAAATTTTAAGTAAATTTAAAAGTATGTATAATATTAGGTACATGGCTCTAAATGATTGATGAGGTTTGTTACGGAAAACACCTGTAAATACTCAGGGTCCAGAAGACTGAATGAACACTTTGTGAACTTATCAAGGTTTTGATGGTTTTGTCTGACAATGAATGAAGCAAGAAAATAAATAACTCACTCAGTTTTTACTTCTGTTACTGTGCACCTGTAAATCCTGTAAGACTAAGAAGCTTAAAATTGGTTCTTCTGTTTCAATATCTGTAACACAATACAATTAAAGTCTTCTATAATTTTCAGTCTTCTAACTGAAAATTATATTTTAAAATTATACCTTATGTTTATTTATCTGATGGCTAATTATCAGCATTCTTGCATCAGGCACTTTATAATATTTTTAACAATAACAAAAAATAAGATCTTTAAAAATAAAAATCTAATATTTTTAAATTACCAATGGGGAAAAAACTCAAAATAACTGGTTTTATACTTATTTTTGATTGATTGAATTCATTTTTGTCTAAAGCCCTTAATGATGTCCTTGGAAATTTTTATCCCCTTTCTTTTCCTCTCCCTCCTCCCATGAATATTTACATGATTTATAAGGCAGCAACATATTTTTGCATATTCCTTGCCCAGAGGAATTTTTTTTCATTTTTAATCACCTCACAAATAAATTGTTCTTTGGTAACCAAGGGAATTAATGAGCCAAACTTCCCTTCTGTATAAACCTATGTGGACCAAGAGAGTCTTAGTTTGCCTCTTGGGCTGAGTAAAACTGAACTGACCTTCACCTTTCATTATCTTTTCATACACTGCGTAAATTGGTAAGAATAAAAGTAATGTGATCGGAAGTACAGTTTGACAGACAGTATCAGATACTTCTATACCCAAATATTTATAAGCTAGAAATAGTGCCTTGGGGAACCACATTTATTATGTCTATTTGCATTTACACATTTTTCTCTACAGTTTAGAATTACATAGTAAATCACTCACTGTAAAAAGTAGGATTGTTTTGGAAACTTTCTACTGACCACTCTAAGGATAATACAGAAATGCTAAATGCAGTTTCCTCCTGCAATAGGCTTTTAATCTATTTGGAGAAATAAAGCACTGAGGCATAGACAGTAAGATAACAGAATAGTTAATAATAAATCTTTACATGGATGATCATGGGCATTATACATTCTCTTTGTATATTACATATGTAACTAATTTCAGTGCATTCTTGTAAGTTCAGAAAGTTAAGCAAAAAAAGTTCAAATAAAGTTGTATTCACATTTTGACAACAGAGTGTGCTTCCTAACGATTTGAACTCTGGACAGAAGAAAGTGAGGTGTTTGAATCTTAGTAGGGATCAAACAATACACTCTAACACGAGGCCTAATCAAGGCATTGCTTTGCCCATTTCCTCATGGTATGCTGTCTAAATCACCGTTTATGTCTAACTTCTCAAGAAATAACATCTTTCCTTCAAAACTTTATATTAATGAAGGCTTACTAGCCATTCCTTCTATCAAAAAGAAAAAAAAGTTGAGCCCTGACCAACGTGGCTCAGTTGGTTGGCTGTTGTCCTGAAAACCAAAAGGTTGGATTCCCTGTCAGGGCATATGCCTAGCTGTGAGTTCGGTCCCTGGTGGGAGTAAGTACAAGAGGCAACCAGTCAGTGTTTCTCACCAGTCGACGTTTCTCACATCAGTGTTTTTCTCCCTCTCTTTCTCCCTCCCTTCCCTGTCTCTAAAAGAAATAGATAAATAAAATCTTTATTAAAAAAGAAACAAAATGTTCAGCGCTGAAGTTGAACATTTGGGTTTTGTTTAGTTTCTGAAGAAAATTATGTATCCCAATATATGTGGTGTAAATGTTAACATTTGTCCTTGAAACAAAAACCGCTTAGTTCTTCAGATAACAAAATGAAAATATTCTTTTAGTTTGTTTTACACATTGGCATTGAGACCCATCACTATGGGAAGCAAAGTATTTTAAAAATGTATGTAGCTTTACAGCTATTAGAATTATAGAAGAAAGTTATTTGGGTATTTAGGTTAATCCTAAACAAATTTTAATGTAGAAGAAAAGGAAGGCCCCTTTTTTTCCATATCTGTGGCACAACCATCCTTGACTGGATTTCCTGATCATATACAAGAGTAACTGAAAAGGTGAACTCTGGAATTAGCTTACCTAAATTCAAATCCCTGTTTCTGCTACTTATCACCTGTGTGACCTTGGGCACCCTCAACACACCATCTTCATTTCTTTATATCTACAATTCAAATGATAATGTCACCAACATAGGGTTCTTAGAATTAAAGTACATAATTCATGTAAAGTACTTAATACGGTTTAATAGAGATAGACTATCAGTGCTTCTACTTTCCACATGGTCTCTCTTGTTTTCTCAAAAATGAAACCTTGTCCTGCACCACTATGAACCCTATTGTTTTCTCATTTCTTTCATTTTCAGTGTCTCCATTAACTTAATCACAAAGAAACTTAAATACATAACTTTATATAATTATATAACTACATACAGCTTATACATGAGCATATAGAAATTGTAAGATAGAAAACAATCTTATTCGAATGAATACTTTCTATATATATTTTTTTTATTGATTATACCATTACAGTTGTTCTATTCCCCCTCCTTCATTGCCCTCCACCCTGCACACCCTCTCCCCCAACATTCCCTCCCTTTAGTTTATTACCACATGTCTCAAGTTCTTTAGATTCTATATTTCCCCTACTATTCTTGCCCTCCCCCCTGTCTATTTTCTACCTACTGTCTATGCTACTTAGTTTCTGTACCTTCTCCCCCTTCTCTTCCTCCCACTGCCCTGTTTCTAACCCTCCATGTGTTCTTCATTTCTATGGTTCCACTCCCGATCTAGCTGTCCTTTCACTGTTCATATTTTTTATCTTCTTTTTCTTAGATAAGTCCCTTTAACATTTCATATAATGAGGGCTTGGTGATGATGAACTCCTTGAATTTGACCTTATCTGAGAAGCACTTTATCTGCCCTTCCATTCTAAATAAAAGCTTTGCTGGATAAAGCAATCTTGGCTGTAGGTCTTTGGATTTCATGACTTGGAATACTTCTTCCAGCCTCTTCTTGCCTGTAAGGTCTCTTTTGAGAAATCCGCTGACAGTCTGATGGGAACTCCTTTGTAGATGACTGTCCCCTTATCTCTTGCTGCTTCTAGGATTCTCTCCTTCATTTTAATCTTGGCTAATGTAATTATGATGTGCCTTGGTGTGTTCCCTCTTGGGTCCAACTTCTTTAGGACTCTCTGAGCTTCCTGGATTTCCTGGAAGCCTATTTCCTTTGCCAGACTGGGGAAGTTCTCCTTTGTTATTTGTTCAAATAAGTTTTCCACTCATGGCTGTTTCTTTTTCCCTTCTAGTACCCCTATAATTTGGATATTGGAACGTTTAAAGATGTCCTGGAGGTTCCTAAGCCTCTCCTCATTTTTTTGAATTCTTGTTACTTCACGTTTTTCTGTTCGATCATTTCTTCCTTCCTTCTGGTCCACTCCCTTGATTTGAGTCCCAGTTTCCTTTCCATCACTACTGGCTTCCTGTGCATTTCCCTTCATTTCAATTAGTTTAGCCTTCATATGTTCCTCTAATTTGTGACTAAAATCAGCCAGTTCTGTGAGCATCCCGATCACCAGTATTTTGAACTGTGCATCTGATAGGTTGGCTATTTCTTGGTCGCTTAGAGTTATCGGCTATGGGGCTTTGAGTTCTTCTTGAGCCATATTTTGGACTGTTCATGCCTGTTATGTATGAGGAGCAGAGCCCTAGGTGTTCACCAGGGTGGGGCAACTCAGTCGCTGGGTTGTGACACTGTATGTGGGGGCGGGGTCAAAAAGGGGCAATGGTGGTCCTCTCTGCTACTTCCCACCACTGGGGCCTGCGTGGTCTGTCTCACTGCTCACTCTTCTGCTGGATTATCTGCGTGCGAATGTGTGATCATGGTCAGCCTGCCACCTTGCACCCTCACTGGGTTTGCCTGATGCTACCCCACACCTGAGTTTTGTCCATGGCTGCCTGGGCACCTGGGGTCAGGGATCCTTCCTGCCTGACCCTGTTCCACTGCTGGCTCCGCCCCTCTTACCCGTCTGGTTGAATGGTTGGTTGTTGTCGGACTTCGTATAGTTCAATTTTCTGTTCTTTGGCTGTGTCTTTCTTTACTAAATCATTGTTGTATTCAAACTTGGTTGTGGGAGAAGGCACAGTGTTTTCATCTAAGCCTCCATCTTGGCGGAAGTCCTCGAATGAATACTTTCATTCTTGGAATAACAGTAGCTTTAAATCTGCAGCTGGAACAGGATTTAAATGGCAACCTAATGGCTTTGTCATCATAACTACATAAAAGGTCTGGCAAGATGTGAAAATTTGGGCATATGCGCATGGTTGGCAAAACCTTTGAGTTGAAATTTAATCCACCCAACAAGTTGTTGCATCAAAATAGTGCTTGGAAATGTTTGCACTGTATTGCACGGTATTTGGCTTTCCAGCTAAAGCTATTCATGAGTGGAGAATGTGGGCCAACAGAATAGTGTGGGGCAGGAGACTGTCCCTCCAGATTGTTGACCCGCTGGAATGAGTCAAGCTTAACTGACACTTGACAGCTGTCCATCAGGTTTGTCATGAAAAGAGCTTTGTTGAAGTAGCAGCTGCCTTCAGCACCACAAGCCAAAAGGGAAATACAACTGCCTGAGAGTCCAAGCTTCTCGCCCACTCTGCACCACTCTCAGCAGCCATGAGTCTTGCTCTGGCTGAAACCAGGCCACCTTTGAAACCAAGGAAAGGGTGCTTTAGGAACTCTGCACTTCATTTTTTTGAAAAAGGGAGGATAATTCTGTTTTTTGTTTCTGGACACTCCTGAAAGTTTTCTGGGTCAGACTATAAATTTGATCAAAAATCATTTGGCTGGGTAGATTATCTTGCCTGAAAACATTTGCTCATTTCCTAGTTCCCTTTTGTCAACCATCTGTGAGACAAAGGATATGAAATGAGAAGCTGTAACTATTTACGGTCCTGTAGACATGTTGACGAGTAGAATCCTTCCTCTAGCAAAGATTAAATGTATCATTGGAATGCTTTCTGATCAGCATCAATGAAGGTTTATTTACTATTGTGGGCCCACAGAGTGTGAAAAAAATTGACAGTCTGTGTCATAACCGAAGGTGCATTTATAATATGCTGCTTTTATTTGTGCATTGTTGCATTGGGCTTTGCCAGGCATTTTGAAGAGACTGCTGCAAGTTAACAAATCGTTTGGCTGCATGCATGATTTGATTTACTCCAGGGTCCTGCCAGTGCATTCAGCTTTATTTGTTATCCTAGCAGAACATTATTTATTAATGTGTTCTTCATGCTTTATTAAGCCTAATGTCAAAACACCTCTGTGGGACCTACTAGGCATGTTTTCTCTTTGTGGTAAGGCCTCCCAAAGAAAATGAAAAATTATTCAGCAGTGCTCCAGTTAAAACCCAACAGACATCAGTTCAATTTCTCTTGAACCTGTCAGGTGATGTTTCTGAGTCTCTGTGAAAAATCTGAATCTGACGCAATGTGAAACTGAAATCAAAGAGTGCCCTCCTTCAGATACCAGTAATTGGAGTCCCTTCAAAATAAAACAAAACTTGTGTGGCCCCCAAAGATGAGAGAAGTCATCAGTAGGCCAGGAGAGGCACAGATTGCAACAGTAGTGAGAAACTATAGACTTATGCAGATATCATAGCAATTTGAGATTAGTAACAAAGCAAAATAACAGGACAGCTGAATCCCAAGGGGTGTGGGATTCTGCACTAGGCTAGGAGTTAGCAGTAGGGGCTGGTGGGAAAGAGAACGAAGCCTCTGTGACTAAGGAAGACAACCAGTGGGTAAAACAGCACAAAAGAGGCATGCACCTGTCAGCTGAGGGTTCTTCTGGCTTCTGGGAGGAGGGGTGGGTCTCAGTAGAGCCAGACAAGTCATGGTAATGGGGCAATACAGGCAACTGGGGCTATCAGGGTAGGTGAATTTGGGCATCATGGTTTGAGGCATCAGACACACTTATCAGTCACTTATAAAAAGAAACAGAAGAGGAACCAGCCAGGGCTCAGTATCCCAGACTGGAGCTCTCTGACCTGCGTTTCCTAACAGAAAGCTACAGGACAGAAACCAAGCTATAAGAAAGATAGGAAGTAATTATTCTAGCTCAGCGGTTTGTGCAAGTGTTGGGGACTCAGCCCTGCCCCAGGACTAATGAAGTCTACAGTCAGGAGATCCAGCAAGTCATGCTGGATGCTGTATCTGCCCTTTCTGCTGGCCACCAAGTGCCCACGTGCCACCATTACCTTGCAGGTTGGGAGCTTCAGTGATTCCTGGTCCAGGAGCCTAGAGGAACTGGGCTCCTGTATAGAATCTGCAAAGAAGTTTCCCATCTTATAGTTTCACAGACTTGCTCTCTACATTTTGTAACAACTTAAAGTTACTCTAGCACACAGCTCAGTACTTAATTATGTAGATAATTATTTCTGACATGTAGTTAAATAGTAATTATTGAGCTCCTATCATGTGCAGGACACAATTGGGAATAAAAACATCCAGATGGAAAATCTTTCAGAAAACTTAAAGTGAGGAAATATATGTAGAAATGTAAAGATATTACGAGGCAAAAAAGATTTTATGGGCATGAAAGATGAGTAAAAACTGAGGAAACGTCACAATTTGGAGGAGACATGACAACTCATTGTGATGTGAGATCCTGCTTTGCATCCGAGACCAGAAAAAGTACATTAGCGGAGAAACTGGTGTAATCCAGATAAATTCCAGAGTGTGGCTATAAGTATTGTACCAACGTTAATTCCTTCATGTTGATAACTGTGCTATGGTTGTGTAGGATTAACATTAGGAGTATCTGATTAAAGGGTATAATGGGAACTCTGCAACTTTGCTATAAGCTTAAATTAATTTCAAATGAAAAGTTTAAAAAGTGATAAACCCCATAGGAAAGGTGCAGATAGTACATTTAGATGTCCTGAAAAGGACAAAGCTTCTAGCTGATGAGATAAGCTAAATCTTCATAAAGGGGCAGCTGGACATCCAAGGAAAAGAGAAAGGATGTTTCCAGCATGAGAAAACAGAGTGAGTGAAAGCATTAAACTGGAAAAAGAGAGGACACTTCTGGGAAGAAAAGCAGTATGAGTAAAGTGAAGAGCATTGTAGCCCAGGAGGAAGGACTTGGGATTTAGTCTACAGACCAAAAAATCAGGAAGTTGCAGGGAACATGGAAGAAGATAGCAAGAAATTTGATTTGCTTGAGTTCACCATTTGAACTGACATTGTGAGTCGGGGCAGAGATGAGTTGAGAGGTTGTAGCGATAAACTTGTGATAGATTTTGAATGTGAAGCAAGGGGTTTGACCTGTCTCTCCTATGCAGCAACATAATCCGGTATGTGTTTCCACTTGTTCTCCAAGAGACTGTACGTACTTTAAAACTGGTCTTGTGTCTTATAATGAGATATCTGGGGACAGGTACATAGAGAAAATATCCCGAATTGAAAAGATATTAAGAAAAGGGAGAAAGCTGTAAAAAAAAAACTTGAAATTTGCAGGCTAGAGAACAAATACCTTGGAGAAAGGCTGAAAGGATAGACATATTAACTAGCATGAAGGCTATACTAACCTAAAGCATTGGGAAGGTTAAAGGTGTTACATACACAAGGCAATACACTTAGAGCTAGCTGCTATTGTGTAAATGTTTGGCTAAAGATAAAAATCAAAGGACATTTCTTTGACAGGATTGCAAAATTAATATGTCTAAGTTAATTAGAAGACTATTAAAATATAAATATTAAAAATTCTCTATGTGTAAATGCATGTAGGATCCAGTTGATGTCCTTGTTAATAGGAAATGATAAACCGCCACTGCCATTTTGTTTTCTCACCAGGACTTACACAATATGGATGTCGGCATCATGATTTTAGGGTCCAGAAGGAGGAATGATAACTTAGAGGGGGGCTCACCACTCCAGAGCAGGAAGTGAGAAAAGAGGGATAAAACATCAATGTTACCATGTATCTCTGTATGTTCTAATCCCATGGCAGGAGCTCCCTATAGAGAAAACATATCAGGAGTTTGGAATATGCACCATGACTACAAATTTGCAGAAGTCCAAGCCTACCCTCAGTAGAAGAATCTCTGTGTCTCCCGGAAGGGACACTCCTACTAACAACTGTAAATCTAACTCCAATTAATTGCCAATCTGATTCCTACTAACTATGCTTCTACCAGTTGATGCCCACTAAAGAGCCGGGTTATGAGGAACAACTTTCCAGGTAGCAAACTGGGACTCCATTAACACAAACCTCTTTGATCTGGGATTAGGAAGAGAAGTTAAAAACCGTGCCTGAAACATCACATTCTGGTTGCCAGTTCTCACAAAATCACTCCCAAGTGTGACAATATGTGTCTTATTTCCCTTTAGGCTGCAAACCAACGTGGAACACATAAAATATACACATGTTACTCAAGGGTATTTTTTTCATTCACTATGTTTTAGCCAGCAGCAATCACCTTACATGATCTTTCAACAATTCCAAAGCCTCTGAACATTCAGAATCTATCTTGAACTTTATTTTATTTTTCTAGCTTTGTCTTTTATGCCAGTTGTTTCTGCACCAATTTAGTGTCATAAATAGAAACAATTTTTGGTCCTTTTGTGTATTCCAGGGATGAAAGCTGATTTTTAATACATTTTCTCCTGACATATATAAAGCTAAATACTTGCCTTAGAAGACATCTTTATTTTAATGGAATATGGCATAATATTAGAAAATATATTCATGAGACTCATAAAAAACTCCTCAAGTTAATAGAAAGGAATATTTGTATAGTCATCATATAAAATGCTTTTATAACTCTATCTTCAATTTTATTATTATCAAGAGGCTTCTAGAATGAGTCTTAAGAATCAATGCCATCCTTAAAATCAAATTTGCAGAGAGCATGAATAACTCATATAATAGAAGCTAGAATCAAGACCCGGAAAGACCTATACTGGCTATAACACTGGGCCAAATCTGGGGAATTAAAAAAAATGGGAATAAATGTAAAGTCCCATCCTCCAGTCCAAAAAAAAGTGTATTGGGAGGAATTTGAAAGAAACACACATGAAAGATTCTAGGCATCCATTTAATTACTCGTTCAGTATGAGTTAGAGATGTAATTGCCAAAAAATGCTGATAAGAGCTTAGGCTCAGTGTGTAATAACATGTCCAAAGCGAAGAGAATGGTGGCCTCTCTCAGTCTGGGTTGAGCACACCCATTCCCAGGCCTGAAATGTCACATTATGGTTTGAAAGCTGCGCTCTAACTGGAACACAGGTGATGTGTGTTCAGAGTAGAGCACCCAGGACTGTGAAGGGCTGCGGAGCAGCCTGAAGAAGATGAGAATAGTCAGCCAGAAGGAGATAAGATATAGTGGAGGACTGAACACTGTCTTCAGTATCTGCAGGCTGCCATGGACATATGGGGCGTAGACAGAGAGCAGAGAAAGGAGAAAGGGGTAGAAGACACAGGGATGTACACCTTCTCTCAATTTAAGTAAGAATTTTATAATAACTGTGGCTGAGATGCTCAGCAGGTAGAAACTTGTCCGTGAGTTGGCAAAGGGCTGTTATGTCTTATTGCAAGTGCTGAGGGCGTCTACCTGAATGTAGTTGGTCTGAGTGCATGGTCTCTCCGAAAGGCCACAGTTCTCAGTTCCTTCTAAACCTAATCTGAATACCACCAAAGTTGCCCAGAACTTAACAATTACAGTTCATGTTCTTAAAAATACATCGGAGCGTCCATTTGCTTTTTAGAAATGTAATGAAGTATCAGTTTAACTTTTACCATAAGCAACTGAAACACTCCTACTAAGTCAGTTCTTGGCATATTAGTTTGTGTTTACATGGCCACTGCTTAAGCTGGAGAAGTGCTAATGGTTTTCTTGTCCATCATTTTCTCAGAAACCAAAGCTGCTGCTACAATGGCTAAAATAAGCTAAAATCCTTTAAGACGTAAATTATGATCACAGATTTTTAGAAGCACTTTTTGTTTGCTTATTTACCTGAGGTCCAAGACTATAACAGGCTTTTGCTTTCAAATTATGCAATGGAAATGTGGGTGACACCTAGACAGACACACAGATGAATGGAGTTGCAAAATTACTTCTGATCCTATGAAACTCTTATTTCTAATTTCAGTTTATAATTACTACTAGTAATGAATATTTTATCTAAGTGTTTTAGCAACCTTTCCATTTCATTACATCTGGTCTATCTACAATTCAAGATTTAGATTTTTTAAATTGTTTTTGTATTTTTTCCCATTACCATCTAGTCTCCTTATACCCACCTCCCCCCAGCAATCACCACACTGTTGTCCACATCCATGAGTCCTTTTTCCTTGTTGTTCAATCCCTCTACCTCCTAAACTTTTATATAAATTTTTCTGCCTTGGTTTTTGACAGAAAAATTACAGACAATGAACAACCTGATGTCAAAATTCTATTAGAAAGATAGGTTTCATGGATTTTAAAGATATGTTGAAAGTTCCCTTTATGTTATTTCTTGAGAATTACTCTGAAAGGAGAAATAATTTGAACTTTATGTCACTACTCGCCAGCACACACAGTCATTCATATTTTCTCTCCATCCTTTTCTTCTCCCGCTTCTGCCATTTCTTTTCCTTTTTCTTCCTGATATCCAATAATTATTTGAAGTTATAGTCTTCAATTGATATATCCAATGAACTTAAATTCAAATTTGTATGCCAATTTCTACTATAAAAGATTTCAAAGTAAATTTGGAACAGGAACAAATAATTTTCCTCTTCTGCTTAACAACATTCTTTTTTATTAAAATGAGCATCCAGAATTTGAATACCAAATTATTTATTCTAGGACCACTAGTGAGTCAGTGAAAAGACAGACAATACTCAATGGAAAAGCTGAGAGAATACAGGAACAAAAAATGGGGGGAAAGGGAGCTTAAATTGGAGAAAATTGAGTTAGAGAAAAATCTTTAGAATTATGTATAGAGAAGGTGTTTTTAAAAAGAATATTATAAGAGAGATAATAGACTTATTTTAGTAATAAGCAAGCAAACTAGGAATACACATTTTTAAAAGATTTAAACTATATAAAAATTTTCAAGGCAAAACCAGTGCCAAACTTTAGCATGTTTAATAAAACTTAATTGAATTCTCTCATTGAAAATACAGAATGTAAAAAAGAACATTACACATATTCCAATTTGGCAATAATGAAATGATTCTGAAAATCTGTATAGCCCACATGACTCCCTTACCCACAATTCCAATTTACTGTAACTGAATAAAGTCTGGCATTTATATTCCAGTAACTGTTGAGATCACTTGTGATTTTTAACCCCATCTTTCCTGTTTGCCTTTACCTAGATCCATTGAATTCGTTGCCCAGGAAAATTCATTGAGCTTATAGAGAAGCTCTGTAACCACTGTATTTGAGAATTAAACACTTAATCCAAGGAAGTCTCTAATCTTCAAAAACTAATAAAATTAATAGTATATTTCTGCATAAAAATGTATAATTTATAAAGTACTTTGTATAAAATCACGTAAAGTAGTTAAAACAGGCATTATTATCCCCTTTGCAAAGCTAAAAACACCAGAAAGTCACCTGGTGGCCAACAGGTAAATGAAAAGATGCTCAATGTTATTAATCATCAGGGAAATCCAAATCAAAACCTTGAGAGTTTACTTCATACCCATCAGAATGGCTATTCTCAGACAGAAAATAAGAAGTGTTGAAGAGGATGTGGGAAAAAGGGAGCCTTCATACGCCATTGGTAGGAATGTAAAATGGTGCGGCCACTAGGGAAAATATCATGGAGTGTTGGGAACCGCCCTGCCTGGTTTCAGGAGCTGTAACCCCCCAGGGCTAAGGCTGAGTGAACCACCTTCCGACCATAAGCCACTAAGAAGACAAAGCTTATCTCCCTGGCAGAGCACTGCTTCTGCCCCTTTTTCTTCACCCTCCCTGGCCCCCAGTGCTTGATCAGTTAGCCAATGACAGGTAAGATTCCCAAGGGGGAATGACCTAAGACAGGCACGATCATATGAAGGCCCCAGGGAAGGACTTGGGGGGCTATAGAAAAAGAAGGTGATGGACCCTCACCCCTCAGCTTTGACATAGCCTGAGTCCTCATTCTGTCTGAGAGAAGTTTCCTAACCTCTTGGCTGCCTAACTACCACTGCCCAACTTAAGCCTGAAATAGTGACAGAGGGTGGTGCAGCCCTGTGCTGCAAAGGGCACGTTCCCCGGGTGATCAGGCCTAAGAAAGAATATGTAAAATCCTATGAAAACTGCTTTGCTAAGAATGCCCTTAATTAAATTATAAGGGTCCAAGCAGGAAATGAGTTTGTTTCCCAAAGTTTTGTAGCCCTTTAGCTAACAGACCCTGACTCAGAATAAGTCCTAGTACTTCTTTGCATGTTATCGATTGGTTTAATCCTTACCACCTGACAATGATTGATGAGCTTTTACCTGTGTTTCCTGTGCGAAATGAACCCAATAAAAGCCCATTGAGGAAAAGGCTCCTGGCCCTTCTCCTTTGAGAGATCGGCTACCTTTCCTCCCCAAGCAGACCATGTCTTGATAGACTTATTCTCATCCACGGTGGCTGGGGGTGCCCTTTGGGCGGAGCCCCCCCCACACAATGGAGTTTCCTCAAAAAAGGTTAAAATTAGAACTACCAGATAATCCAGCAATTCTACTTTGGGGTATTTATCCAAAGAAAATGAAAACAGTATTTGAAGACATAGCTCTACTCCCAAGTTCATTGCAGTATTATTTACAACAGCCATGCTATGGAAGAAATCTAAGTGTCCATCGATAGATAAATACCCATTTGTATTTAACTTTGTAGGGAAATGGGTAAAGAAGATATTGTACATATATACAACAGAATATTGGTATGCCATTAAAAGGAATTAAATCTTGCCATTTGCAACAACATGAATTGACCAAGTGGGTATTTTGCTAAGTAAAATAAGTCAAACAGAAATACAGATACCTCTTATATGTGGAATCTAAAACAAACAAACAAAACAAAAGACAAACTCATAGATACAGGAAATAAGCTGGTGGTTATCAGAGAGGAGAAGGGTTGGGGAAAAGGTGAAATAGGTGAGGGGCATTGAGGGGTACAAACTTCCAGTTTTAAAATAAGTAAGTCATAGGGATGAATCATACAGCATAGTGTATATAGTCAATAATATTGTAATAATATTGTATGGTGACAGACAGTAACTAGATTTATTCTGAGGATCTTTTCTAATGTATATATGTAAATATTGAATCACTGTGATGTACACCTGAAACTAATAATACATCAATGATATGTCCATTTTAAAAACTTCATCTGGTGTCCCTGAATAAGTAAAAGAAGCCACACTGCTTATTTCCTACCATGTGAAGCTATCTGTAGCTTGTCTTACAGACTGCTCAGATTTACAGTCAGCGCAGCAGTCCGAGAGGACAGGCTCTCCTGGTAGGATGCAGATGGCGCCGGGACTGACCCCTTCTTCAGTTCTCGTGAGCATAGGATTCTCAGCACCATCCTCTTCCCAGGAGGCAGCTTTGGCCTTCCTCTTTTTGGCGATCATGAAAGTTTAACTATGCCACTGGCAATTAGTGCTGAGGAGGGAGGAATGGTAATAATTGCCTAGGGGTGCAGCCAGAACCCACAATGAAGAGATATCATTTGCCTAATGTCCCTTCGAAAAGTATTTTGGGAGATAATTATCTATAGCAAGTTATTGATATGTTAAAACTTACCACTCATAACCTAAAATTCATGATTGTCATAATTTATCAAGGAGTTGTCCAAGAACCTGACCATTCTCCAAAGCCTCCAGCAAATGCAACAGAACATTGGATTTTTCCTCAGTTTTCAGAGAGAACAGGTTATCCATGTCTCAGCAGTACAGTTTTGAGTTGGTCAGGGTTTTCAGTTGCTATTATTCCTTGTTACACATTACTATTAGCTTTCATTTGTCATTGTCCATTTAATTTACTATGGGTTATTTAGCTAACCCTGAAGTGTTTGGTGATCCCCATTTTTATGAACAGTACTTTTGGATTATAAATTACATTAACCATACTTAAATACAGGCTATATGTTGTGGTTCGAAGACAGATTATTTGTACAACTATTACTACAATAGATATATGCACAAGCTCCCTTTCAGAAATTACCTAGCACAGTATTGTATCATATCATACAGTACAACATAGTGTAGTACAATATAGTATAGTACAGCATAGCATGTAGAGTACAGCAGAATATATAATAAAATATACTAAAGTACACTTACAGTACTTACAGTACTTCAATAGTACTGTAAGTACTATAGAAGAGTATAATATAGTATACTAATAGCATCACATATTATGGTATAATATTCTTATCACCATATTTTTCTCCCACTGGAGAGGGAAACAGGTGATACAGATAAGTGGTAGGGATTTTTTTCCTGCCAAGAGGACTGCCTACCAAAGTCAGTTGAGAGAGAGACAGGCAGAGAGAGAGCGCACCACCGAGTTACAGTGCAGCAGCGTAGCCTGAACAGATCTCTGGGGGTTGGACTTCTTACTCAGAGGGCGTGAGGTGGATCAGGACAGTGAGTCCTTAGCACTGTCCTGATCCACCAGCTTGTCCTCAGGGGAGCCCACAGGCTACGCTATTGCAGCGCCTTGTACCCATGTATTTCTGATGAAGTGTTTTGAGACCCTGTAACAGAGATTGTATCATTTTCATTTTAATTACCAACTGATACCTTTGTCTACAAGGAAATGTTTCACCCATAAAATTTATCGCCCTGCCTCCAGCTTCATTGTTAAAAACTACCTGGCTACTCTACTTTATAATAATACTTTTATTAATAAAATATTAGGAAGAAAACAATAATACTAAATTATAAACTTATAAAAGGAAATCTTATATAGCTAAACTTTAATATACTCTGAGGGACAAAGAAATAAAGCCACCGATGCTGGGTAAGAAAAATGTGTGGCAATGGAAGGGTGCACTGTCATTTACTTGGCTGGCTACTATATAGCAGAATAAATTCTATAATCTTGCCAAAACCTGAGGGAAATGTGAATTAAATAGCAATAAATAACCTTATTGGAAAGAGTTGCATGTGATATACTGTATCTTCCAGCACTTCTACAGAAAAATTCCTCATTGATTACAGCATCAGATCCAAAGTGGACTGAAGACGAGGTGTTTTTAATACACTTCACATGTCCCTTCTACTCCTGTTCAACAGCCTCTTAAACTGTTAGTTGGAAGGTCAGGCTGAGCTATGTGCAGCTCCAAGCTTTTCAGCCTCTTTCAGGTTAAATAAACTTTACAGCTAGCTCTTTCTATGTATTTTCACTAATATTCCTTTGCTGCTCAGTAGTCAGTATTGTATGCTTATTAGTATTAATATTTAATAACACCTTAATTACTGTTATTTGACTAATGTTTTAAAGTTACAAACAGTACTGTACATTGTCTATTTAACCCTCACAATATTGTTCTGTTCAAAGAAAGGGTATTATTTATCCTGTGTGTTGTAGTTGAAAACATTTACACCTAGAGTAGTGATGTGACTTGTCCAATCATAGTGAGTAGGTGGCCAATCTGGGGCTAGATATCAGAGTTTCTGCATCTTAATATTTAGTTAATAAGAATTTTGTCATGTGAATTATTACGATTGATTAAAATAGTCTCATTTCTGCTGAAATGCCTAGTTCTATCATATATTTTAATATTAAACAATATTATAGACTACTAAAATGCAATTTGCTGCTTCATTCAAACAATTACTCCTTTATTAAAATTTTTTGATTATCTGAGTTGTGCACCAAAAAAAAAAAGGAAAACAGAAGTAAGAAACTGCCTTCAAAAGAGTACACAGTCCAGAAGGGAAAGCAGATAAACACATATGCTCACTACAATACCAAAACCGTTTGTGATACAATAAAAAATATGTTTGGTTCGTGTCCTTCCCTTCCCCTCACTCTAGCACAAAGCTCTTAAAACTGTTGGAACTTCCTAAGTGATAGGAGTGTCTCACTGTCTGCTAATGAGGTGACTCACGGAAGAAGGGGGCCCAGGAAAGCCGATCATGTGATTGGAGGGCCATCATTTTCAGGCCCACCCTCCAATATCCCAATGGGGTGAGGACCTAGAGATCCCAATGGCCAGTGATTTAGTCAGTGAGTCTTGTGTATGAGGTTCAGAACTCTGAAACTAAAATGGTTAAAATTCCGTGATGCGCTGAGGTGGCATGAATGGAGAGGATGGAAGTTCTACACCATACCCCAAGCCCTCATACCTCACCCTCTGCATCTCTTCCACGTGGTTGTTCCTGAGTTATTTTCCTTCATAATAAACTAGTCATCATAAATACAGCATTTTCCTGAGTGTCGTTAGTTATTCTAGCAAATACCGAACATGGAGTAGGCAGATCCATGAATTTGTAGCCAAGTCAGGCCGTGTAGGTAGCCTGGCTCCTGGGGACTTGAAACTAGCATCTGAAGTGAGCACAGTCTTGTGGGACAGCTGAGCCCACGACTGGGGCGTGGGGGGAGGGGCTCGCTCTGGGCAGTGTTAAAATACAACTGAATTGTAGAACATCCGGTTGGTGTCAGAGAACTGAAGAACTGGTTATTGTTCACGCAAAAAGTCAAACGCCGGTGCTCACCACGTCCTCTACAAAGGTCCCCAAAGGCGCATCAAGCTCTCAGAGTGAACGGCCTCGGCGCGTTGTAGGCTTATCAACAGCTGGCGGTGTTTGCCCCCATGCTGTTGGTGCTAATACTATGCTATGCAGTTATGTATTTTTAAATTTACTTTCTATTTAGGTATAGTTGACATGCAATCTTATATTGGTTATATTAATTCTAGGTGTACAATACAGGGATTCACCATTTTTACACCTTACAATGTGATAATCCCACTAATTCTAGTAACCATCTGTCACCACGTAAACTTATCTTAATATTATTGACTATATTATCCTTCTTCTTTCCACCCATTTCCTTAGCCTCTCCCTCCTAGTAAACATCCCTTTGATCTCTGTTTCTATGAATCTGTTTTTGTTTTGTTTCGAGATTCCACATAGTGAAACCATACAGTATTTGTCTTTCCAAGTGAAACCATTCAGTATTTGTCTTTGTCTGACTTCTTTACTTACTATAGTACCCTCTAGATTCATCCATGTTGTCACAAATGGCATGATTTCATTATTTTATTGTTATGTAATATTCCATTGTACAATCTATATATACCACATCTTAATTCATTCACCTATTGATGGGTACCTAGGATTCTTTCATATCTTGTATTTTAAGTGAATATTTAATAATCTTAGAAATATAACTGTAAATAAAATTCAAGAGTAGTTTCTGTGAAAACTTAGTTGAATTCTTTGGAAAGACTTGATGAAGGTAAATTGTAAAAAAAAAAAGGTCTTCTAGTCTCTTAAAGAGGGCAAAGATGAGACAACTCTAAAAGTCTGAAGAAAAAAAATTTAAATCTAGAAAGACTAAAAATTCCCCCCCCAAAATTACTTTAGGATATATTTGTAGAATCATTTAAAAAAACAGTTGCATAAATATAGTTATATTGTGAAAAGCTAATATAAGAAATAAATCAGAAGAAATGAAACTGTAATTTGTAGATGATGAACTATGGGTTGTGACTTAGCAAGGAAGAAGATAAAGAACAACAGTCATCAGACCCACATTCAGAAAACATCTTGATTCTTCTTAAAAATGTGATTCATCCCTGGCCAATGTGACTTAGCTCTTTGGGGCGTCATCTGTACCCTGAAAGGTTGTGGGTTTGATCCCCAGTCAGGGTGCATATAGAGACAACTGACCACTATTTCTCTTCTCTCCCTCTCTTTCCCTCTTACTCTCTTTCTAGAAGGCAATAAAAAAGTCCTTGGGTGAGGATAAATATGTGTGTGTGATTCATATATTTTTAGTTAGAATGTAATATATAAAGTATATATTAATTGTCAAATTTCCACTTTAGCCAACTTTTCCAATTAAGCAACCAACCTTCAGTTCTGATTACAAAATGAGAAGAAGGATCATACCTCAACTCTTTTTTCTGTTTTTGGTGAGCCTAAGAGGTAATGTCAAAATTTAAATTATTTACAACTCCACTTTGTCAGTCAGTAGGGATTTATGAGCCCAGTTTTTATTTAGGAATAGTCAATCAAGCTTCTTGTCAGATTACTCTCAAATTGACTTTGAAAGAAAAGTATAGCCCTCAATTTTTCCCTTCCCTTCCTTTCTCTAAAATAATTTACAGAAGCATAGAGCTGTCTGAATCCACCAAAGCCCATTTGAATACCCTGCCTCCAGGCCAGCTTCCCCTCACTGTGCTAGACTGTCTAGAAATGTACTCTAGGCTTGGGATTTCTTAGGAGAGGAACTTGTGTCCTTGCTCATTAACCTATAAATGAGCCTGGCAACCAGCCTATTAGGTTTTTTCTTTTCTCATGCATCAAATCGTAACCTCCCTGCTGCTGGTTTCAAACTCCATTTGTTTAATTTGCTCAAGGACTCACTGACTGTCTCCTAGGTACCAGGACCTCTCTAGGCACTTAGAATACAAAGATCACTACCTTTATATTACTTATATTTTAGAGGGTAAGAGGAGATTCAGAAGATAATTTTTAAAAGGACTGGTTCAGCCACCATGCTGAGAATGACTGGACAGGGGCAAGACCAATTAAAGCGGAGGGACTATTAAAAGACTGTTGGAATAAGCAAGCATCCTGAGTGATGGCAGTACAGACATTTTAGAAGGGAAAGCCAAAAAGATTGCTTTAGTATAGGTGAAAGGGAAGTGTTAAGGATGACTCCAGGATTTTTCTGATCCGGCAGCTAGAAGAATAGCTGTCTCCATCCACTGAGAAAAAAGAGGTATTTTGAGGAGCTTTGTTGTGAGAAAAAAACAAATTTAGTGCTGGACACACTGAGTTGAGATGCTCTTTAGGCATTCCAGTGACAATGTCAAGTCAGCAACTGTCTTTATGCATCTAAAGTGTGGAAGAAAAGTCATCACCGTAGAGACGGCTCTGCCTTTAGAGGAGGTGAAGCTCAGCCAGCCTTTCTCAATGGAGTGGCACAAGAAAATTTAGCCTCCATGTTTTAGAGATTTCTTGTACATCATAAATTACATTCTGTCCATAAACACAGGACAGAACATAATTTATGATGTATAGGAGATCTTTGTGCATCACACTGCTGCTGGTTATATAGCATCCTGGAAAGAACTCAGAAATCCTTTCTTTGTGTTCCATAATTCAGATGAGGAAACCCACATGAGAGAGTCTGTTTAGCTGCCTGAAGAAACTTCAGTTCTTTATCTCTTTTTCAGGCAAACTTTAATTCTCATTTAAGGTAATTTGGATCTTCTTAAGATGTTTGGAGGCATTTTATGAAACCTTAAGTGAAATATTATAAATGAGTGATTCCCAAAATGTACACAATTTTAATAAGTGTTTACAAAAGGAGAGGGGGTGATAGCTCAGATATGTATGGTCTTGGGGAAACCGATTAAAACAAAACCTTCTACTAATGCAGAAATCCTCTCTATAAAGGTAGTAGAAAAAGGAAACCCTTTTTATTATTGACCAAGCATTAAACTGGAATGTGATGTGGGTCAGCAGGCAAACTACCAGGAGACCGCCAAAACAGAAAGGAATCGCACCCTCGTCCATGGCCAAGCAGATACAACCTGTTACAGGTTCTCAAGATAAACAATAACTAGTCATCAAGTAGAGATAATGGCACCATTTTTTGCACATGGTTTATCCTTGACGATACCTGGTAACTGGGGTGGGCATCTGGGTTAGCTTATTGGCTTTATCCACAGGAAAAAGATACACTATATCTTTATGACAGGAAGGAACTTTGCAAGTCAGAGCAAGACACCCAAGGAAGTTAGGCTCCACCCACCCACAAACACTGGGAGATAGAGGGGGCTGTTTTCCTTAAAATTACCTTTGAAAAATGGCTCCCAGATCCAGGGTCAGAAAGCTGATTAAAGGCATATCTAGTTTTTAAAAGGATTCACATGCATTTTCAAGACAAAAGTATTTATGATTATAAATTTTCTAAAGGAAATGCTCCAAGAAAAGGAGCAGGGAGATGGCTTTACCCTAATTTGCAACAAGAATTACAACATTCTCTTTTTTAAAAATGTTTTATTTTAATTGTTGTTTGTGTAAAGTTTTCTGTCTTTTACTCCCATCCCAGCCCACCGCCCAGCCATCCCCACCTCCCTCCCATTTCCACCCCCCCCCCAGTTTTTGTCCATGTGTCCTTTATACTTGTTCCTATTAATTAAAACTCGTCTTTAATTTTTTTTGTCCTTATAATGGTGAGCTCTCAGGGTCTAATAAAGATAGACATTTTGTTACTGTAGGATTAAGCATTTTTTATTTGTTTGTGCATATTATAAAATTCCAAGGGAGAAATATGTTTGGCAATATTTCTCAAATATATTAACCATAAAACTTTTTTTTCAATGAACCATGTCACAGTACCAACATTTTACAAATTCACACACTAGAAAATACCATCCTGACCTAACAGAGACTTAACTAATTCCAGAAAGAGGGTATATTCATGTTGTTCTAATACCTTGTTCTGTGCCCACATCCCTTATGGCAATAGTAACCAAAACTTAAGCCATTTTTGCACTTGAATTGTTAGTTTGTTGCATTTTTCCCTAATTATTTTTGTCTCTGGTATATAGCTCTTTTCCCATTAATTTTGGTGCTTGATACTCTATTTTTATGTTCCCACTTAATGTGTTTGGCTAAAATATAAACATTCTATACCCCTACTTTATACATGAACATTTTATAATTTTAATATTTTACCCCTACCATTATTCCCTCAGTTTTACTTCTGGACAGTTGCCCAAAGTCTTGGAAACACCTAGGTATCTATTTTAAAACACACATGATGTTTTAAGTCTGTAAAATGTTTGTTAGTCTGAAAGCATGCATTTCACTGTTCGAGGGCCCTGTCTCTGGGGCCCAGCTCAGGGGGAAGGAGGCTTTGGTGGAAATGTCACAAGCGGGTGTTGAGTTTTCATCAGGCACAAGCCACCATGGACATCAGTATTACAACCCAATTCACTTTCTTTGAAACAAGAAAATCTGGTCTGAAGTAGCAGATATTTTTATTACTCTCTAATTACTACTTAATGTCTTTCTAAGTCCACATGACTTACAAGACAGAGAAAAGTCCACAATAAATGTAGAATGCATCTCAGTAAGCTCAATAATTTCTTTAATTTACTTAATTATGTACTTAATTTTATGTACTTACACAGCTGTCCCAGAATTCTTCCTACAAGCTGACCAATCACTTCCTCTCTCAGCTCCACACGTCTCTAGGAAGAAAAGTGTCCCTTACACTTACCCCCTATGTTTCTCCATTAATTTTGATTGTCCTGTGGAATAAACAGAAAGGTCACTTCTCACTTCAGCCAGAATCGACTGGTTCTTGGCCACCTGGTTGGAGCCCTGGGGCTTCATGCTGTCTCCATCCTGCTGCTAAAATTACTTTGTTTTTTTCAGGTAACAACAAATAAACAGCAACAAAAAAAACCTTATGCCTTTACTTTTTTGCCCTTTAAAAGGACTTCTTCCTCATTTAGCTCTCTCTCCACCTCTTGTTTGATGTTTTTTTTTTCATTTACAAATTCACCAGGAATTTAGTCTTTCCATCATGATACCAAATCTCCTCCTTCAAAACAATACAGCTTCCAAAAACACAAAGAAACCAGGAACTTCAAAAACTATAAATACAGTAGCTTATCATCACACATATTAAAATCCATGTCTAGTGACTGTCACTCATAGACTGATACTCATCTCCATGGAAACTGGGGTCTGTTTTTGTGGAGCCCCAGCCGGGCAGACAGGTGACTAGAATGACACTAGTAGTTGCATTTTAAACCAAGAAGAGAAGATACTCACCAGGGTCAGTCCCTGGGTCTTTCACTTTGTCACTTTGGAATTTGGGAAATACATTTTCTGTGTGCCATTTTAAAATAAAGAGTAAATAGGAAAAAATAAACTAAGTTTCTTAAAGGGTATAATGTCTCATTCTCTCACCAAAGTCTCTCACCAAAGTATTTTATTGGAAGGACAGGTTGGGAAAGATAAAGCTTTATTCTCTTTTGATCATCCCACCTTCATCCCAATGCACAGGCAAAACATAGGAGATCCTAAAAACGAATTGACCAAACCAGAGAATGTGGGCCCTAATACTAATTCCCCTAATTTAAAATGGATCTTGCCAATTAAATTCAACCTTTACCCTGCCTAAGGACATCTAAGGAATCTCTCTCCTTTCAGTATTCTAGCCAATTGCATATTTATGAAAAAATGGCATGACCAGTTCTGTCCCACAGTGTGGTCTCTCTAACTCTCAGCATAGGCCAGAGGCCACTCCTGGCCCCGGACACAGGTTTGCTCTGTTTGGCCTATGCGATGCTTTACGTTTTTGAAAAACTTGCATGCCTTGATTGAGGCAGGCACTCTCCAAGCCTCACCGCACTGCTCCCTGTTGGGTTCCAACACCTAATCCACATGTTTACCCACTTGTGACATGGTCCTGGGGTCTGGGCTGTCTGCTGCCTCTCGGTTTCACTCCTATTCATATTCAACTCCATTTTCCTCAAGAGTCAGGATTTCTTTGACTTTGGCTACCACTTTCTTCAGTCAAAATGATTCTTTCCCCCTTTCTCAGATGCTCTGATCTAGGAGACTAGAAAAAAATCATCTAACTGTGGACCATGGTCTGCTCCACTGTTTTTTTGCTCTGAGGAGATAGGTTTGTCTGAACCTGTTAATGCCATTCAAACAGCCATCCCTTAGTGGCTGTCTGGATCTAATCATGACGTCAACTCTCAACTGGAAAGTGGTGAGATATGGAATGCCGTATAAAGGTTCTACATCCTGACAACTTACCTTATATCTTCCATTAGTGTCTATTGAAGTGGCCATTATTATTTAATGTTATTCAGACAGAAGGAGCCAGCTTTTAGAAAATTAATTTCTTCTGGTGTCTGTTCTAATCGAAGGCCCAAATTTAGGCAATGTAAGGGTAAGATGTCTAAGTCAAATTCAATTGAAATTAGAGGGTGGATTCTGAATTATGTGGCTCAAATGATAACTGTTCCTTTTAATATAATTCATCCCTCTTAAAAAAATATAAATCTTCAGGGGAGTCCAACCTGCAGCCCGCAAACCACATGCATCCCAGGATGGCTATGAATGCGGCCCAACACAAAATCGTAAATTTACTTAAAACATAATGGGATTTTTTTTTTGTAGTAACATGTCACAAGTACTACTTAATGGGTGGCCCAAGACAACTCTTATTCTTCCAGTGTGGCTGAGAGATGCCAAAAGGTTGGACACCCATATATATCTTGTATAATATATTTGTCCTTCTAAAGTGTGCGCATTAGATATCTAGTGACAATATGAGTTTCTTGCATTTCCTTTTTTGTGCCCATTCATCAATCGGCTTCATAATTGAGGGAATCTGAATGCTGTGCTGTGAAACAGATACCACCCAGGATGTCCGAGTTGCGAAGCTGTCTTCCAGGGAGAGCTCTCTGATTTATAGAAGGGAAGACCTGTCCAAAGGAATCTATAAGCCCAATCTGTTATTGCTTACTGGTAGTGTGAAGATCATGTAGAGGAAATTTCACCCTTAATAGTGGTATCGATTACTTAAGAATTAGTTGTCTCTTTGGAGTAATAATAATAGTTAACATTTATTGAGTGCTTATTATGTGCCGGTGACTATACTAAGGGCTTTACAATACTATTTTATTTAACTTTTAATAAGAGTTTAGAAAACATGACTTTCCCTGTGATATAGGTAAGGAGATTATGGCCCTTGAGAAGTTGATAATAAACTTGTCAAAGGTCAGCCCCGGGGTTCAAATCTCGCACAACGATGGCAGAGTCTACATTCTTAACCACCGTGGGACACTACCTCATACACATGCTGCATCTATAACCATCGCAGCCCCTCTACACAGCCAAGCTCTGTGTTCTGAGAGGTTTTCCCTTTACGAATTATTATAACTTTGCTCAGCAGTTTCCTCTTGTGACTTGCTATTTCTCTTCAAAACCTGATTCAGATATCACCTCACCTATGAGAACTTTCCTAACTTTTCCCAGGAAAATATAGTTTCCTTATTCAAAGTTCCAATAACACACATACACACACCCCATTTTTATATATACCTTTACTATATTAATCCATCATCATTTTTATAGATCTGTTCCTCCACCCAAGCTGATTAAATCAGAAAGCAGGTAGCTTTGATCTCCAGTGTTCTACACATCAGTGGTTGGTTGGAGCTTGCTGATTTAATGTGTTTGAGAATGGACAAGCAGGGCGTTCATTACCCACTTATTCCTGGTTCCATAAAGACTCCTGTGATGTTAGCATGGAAGGAAGGAAGGAAGGAAGGAAGGAAGGAAGGAAGGAAGGAAGGAAGGAGGGAGGGAGGGAGGGAGGGAGGGAGGGAGGGAGGGAGGGAGGGAGGGAAGGAAGGAAGGAAGGAAGGAAGGAAGGAAGGAAGGAAGGAAGGAAGGAGATATAAAGAAAGAAAACAGATACTTCCATGGCACTATAAAAAATAGGAAGAAATTTAACTTAGAGTATAATAATCTTCTATAGAAACTATGGAGAAAAGTGATAAAACTTACAAACTTATTATAAAACTTCTTTAAGAGAGGTTGTAGTACCATATATGTTTTATTGACATTGGAATGATTTATTTCTCTTTATAGCTCTAGGGTAAAAGCTATGACCCTAAGATCAAGAGCCCCCAAGTTATATAACCGTGCGGTCTCTAGTTTAATAATCTGTGGCTTCCCTCTGAAACCTCAAGCAGTATCTTAAATTTTCAAAAATGAAATGTCACCCTTGATCCTGCATGTTGCTCTTTTAATTGACACTTTAGAATTACAAGATAGTAGGCTCTTGTATTGGTATTTAGTCTTGAATTTATCATTATTCAACTTCTTCAAAAAAATTCTAAAAAAATTTTAGCTAAAGTGAAATGTGTCTTAGACAGGTTCTAGTTTTGTTTTCTTGCCATTTAGTGGAATGTTGAACAAGATAGTCACCTCTCTGTGGGACAGTTCCTTCAACTGTAAAATGGGATAATTGTAGGTTTCTATCTCTTACATAATTAAGAGGATTAAATGAGTTTATGTATGTAAAGTGTTTAGAACAGTGTCTGGCACATAAGTGCCTTATAAGTATTTATAGTCATCTTTATTTACTTATTTAGAAGTCTGTGTGCATACATCAGATTTCAACAAAAGTGCCCTCAAAATTTGTTATAATACTGTGCCCTCCTCTTACTGACAATGATACAAGAACGACCTTGTGAAAAACATTTCTTCTAATTTTAAACCCCTTGTCCAAAATAATGTCTATTGTGTGACAAAAATTCATGTTATTTTTTTATATGAGGACTACATGGCAAATTCAAGTTTGAACTTAGTATCGGAAAAAACATTTTTTCTTTTGAAGAGCAGATAACTATTTCTATAAGAAATTGAAAATTACATGCAACTTTCTGCTTTGGGGAAGAATTTGCCAATAGAGTTCAAAGTTACTACCTTTTGAAGAACTTAAATTTATGTGCCTGTGTTGTTGAGATACACATGCATTTGTAGTCAACCAAATGAAAATAGAGTTTAAATTTTGCTCATGGAAATTAGACTCTAACCAGGAGGCATGCCTCCAAAGTGGTCACTGGAGCCTAACCCAGCACTGGGCCAAGGGGACAACAATTGGCACAGCCAAACTGTCCCTTGTTACACAGTCCCCTCCGTGCACATCTGAGAATATCTGAAGCCCCAGTTGTTGCTGCTGCAAGGTGCCAAGTGGGTGGGGGTTTGATGGTGCTAGGCTGTATGCTGAGGATGCTCCTCATAAAAATGGAGGCAAAGTCTCTTCCATTAGCCAGCATCCATTGTTTTATTTTCACAGCCTAGAAATCATCTGCTTTAAGACTGATAATCATGAATTTAATATTCATGTCATCTTTCTCTGCCCAGAACACATTTATTTTAACATGAATAAAAGCAGTTTGAAAGCTACCTGTTTAAGCATCTTTCTATTTAAACAAGGAGCCTTATTTTCATATGTCTAGCATTGTGTGTTATTAACCAAAAAGGAAGGATTAGGTGGCATAATGATGAATTTCAAGTATACTTTCATTTTATAATAGTTATTAATTTGTGATTGAAAATGGCATTGGCAGAGGGAGCAGAAAACACACAAGTACATGGAATATACATTTTAAAGAGCTTCCTTTTATTGGAAAAGAATGTCCAGGTATAAGCAATGGGGATCTTTTGTGAGTGCATGTTTCCCTTTGTCCCTTATTGTCTGTGTTTAATGTTATTAGACCACCATTAAGTAGGGGCCAGGAGCATTTGTCAACAGTTGAAGCCATTTTCCCTTTGGCCACAGCTGCAGCTTGAGGTGATTCACGATGACCCCAGACTCAAAGGGCAGTCATAAAATGACTGTCACCACCCAAAACTCTATTCAAACAACTAATTTACATGTTAAGTGGAAACCTGGACAGATGGCCATATTGGCCACAGAGAAGTTCCTCATCATTGTTGGAGACTGGGATTCAGTTCTAGTCAAGATGGTGCATTAGATCCAACAAAGATCTTTACAATAGTGATGTTCTCAGAGACTAACGAGCTCCACACACAGTTTTATGTTAATATGACAAAGAATATTTAACAGCTTATAAATTTTGGAGACACCAGTATAGGCCCAATCTAGAAAATTTGCTCAGTTGGTGGATGAAAAGAATTACCCATGATGATGCTTCCTTCACGCAGCTGGTGGGCATTTATTAAGGACCTTCTAAGTGCCCACTGTTGCACTGTCTGAGGGGGGTGCCATGGTAAGCAGGGTAGTTGTGATGTATTACCTACCTTCAAACCCCTAATGATATAGCAGGAGAGGGTTCTTTTAAAGGCACCTACTTGTATGGAAAAACATAAATAAGAGACAAAAGCAATTCATCATTTAGGCTGGAAAGCAGATATAGACATGGAAACTGATTTAACAAACCCAAAAATGCTGAATCCTAAAATCAGCGGTGGACAAAGACGAGAAACAATCACCAAAGCTCTCCCAAAGGCTCGGGAAATGACCTCACAAGGCTATCTCTGGAATTGGGGAGTCAACCTGAGACCCTTCAGAGGAAAATTAAGAGCAACTAGATAACCTACAAATCCTCTCACTCATCCATGCACCTGCAAGGCCGACTTTCTTCCCCATGACTAGGACAGAACACAGAGTGAGGGGACTTGGGAACACTGGAGAATAAGAATAGGAGTATCACACTGAAAATAATGGAATCAAGTTAGTGTTTACATTTGGAATGTTGAAATCCACAGCCTTCTTTCTCACTGGACTCAGAGAATCCTAGCAATCAGATTTTACCAGGAAGGGTGTTTGATGGGACTGGGGAATTTGATCAGTTCGGAAATGAAAAACAGAAGGATACAAAGATCAGGGATTCCTTAAGTAAACAATGGCTCAATTGTGCCTTCGGTAGAGCAAAGGCACTACTGAGCCATTTCTTGCATGCTCACAAGCTCTTTATTCATATTGTAAGAAGACAACAATGGATTAACACATGTTTAAGGAAGGCTTCTCATTTGACGTAAACACTAAAAACACACAGTAATACCTGACAGGAAAACAGAGGTTATGTGAAGAGCCAAGGCAAGATTTTGCCTCAGTGGAACAAGAACAGTGCGCTGTAGAAGAGGTGTAGTGAGAGAACAAAAGAAAATGTGCCTAGAATTTAATATTATTACAGCAGAAATACCTAAAAGGGTTAGAAAATAACATTGGGGCATTCTCTCAGAAAATACAGGAAACAAATAAAAAGGTGGAAAATAGGAGATGGAATTTTCTTTTAAATTAATGTAAGGATCCTCCTGCTTCTGATTAATGAGAATTCTCCAATATGAGGGGAAAAAATGGAGGGGGGAAAAGTCATTAGAAGAATATTCTCAAAATCAAAGAACATGCGTTCCCCAACTGAGGGAGCTGTGATATGTACAGGACAGTGGGGGGAGAGAGAGAGAGAGACCACATTTATGAAGAAATTTTACAACACTGGGGACAAAGAAAAATCCTAAGAAATTCTTGAGCAAAAACACAGATTTCATAGTTAGTTAGATTATCAAAATAGTATCAGATTTCTCAACAGCAATCTTGGGTAGCTAGAAGGTAAGTGCCTTCGAATTTCAGAAGGACATTTTTTTCTAATCTAGAATCTATACCAAGTTGCACTATTATTTATGAGGACAGACATACTTCACAATATTATATTTTTAGATACACGAGAGTCAGCAAACTCCACCTCACATTTCACCTTTCTCAAGAAGACTTTGGAGAATGTACTTCACCAAAGAAGAGAGAAACAAGGTGGAATACAAGGACTCAGAGATCAGGAAGCACAGACCACCATCCAGAAGAGAAAGCACTGGGAACCCGAGCATGACATCAGTGCAGTAACTGGTTTAAAATGGAACTAGGCAGAGGCTCCAAGAAACTTCTTGGAAAAGAGGGAAATTTACAGAATACCTAAGGAATTTAAACATATTCAGAGATGTGTATAATAAGAAAAGGGGCAGGATTGAAATAGTGATAAACTATTGAAAACAAACTAAACAAGATAATTATGAGTGAGTGAGGGTTTGTGCAAAAAGGGACACAATTATGATACACTGCATGACTCATTGGAGAATGGCACTACCTAATAATAATACATTGATAACGTCATAATAACCACCACTGATCTAACTGTATTGGGAGAATGGGATAAGAAGTGTTTGTGTAGTAAGGGCAGTGGGGGAGTGAGAAAACTAAAGCCTTCCCTTTCAAGCAGAAAATTGATATTCAATGCCTAAAACCGAAAATTCGCCCTGGCTGGTGTAGCTCAGTGGATTGGGCGCGGGCCTGCGAACCACATGATCGCGGTTCGATTCCCAGTCAGGGCACATGCCTGGGTTGCAGGCCAGTTCCCAGCAGGGGACACATGAGAGGCAACCATACATTGATGTTTCTCTCCTTCTCTACTTCCCTTCCCCTCTGAAGATACATAAATAAAATCTTTAAATAAATAAATAAATAGATAAATAAAACTGAAAATTCAAGGAAAAGTGATAAAAGCATAATATTTTCAAAGATAGTAAAAAATGCCAAAATATCCAACTAGAGGAATAGAAAATAGTTGCTTCTAGAGAGCTAAAAATGGTGTTGGAGTGAGAGGGTGTTGCTGTTCTCCCTAATAACCCCATAGAACTGTCTTTTTTAAGATATGTTCATTTGTTTCCTTGAAAAAGATAGAAAGCAAATTTTCAAAAAAATCTAGCCTAGCATTAATAGTCTTGGAGTTTACACCTTTAAAGAGACAAGTCGACATGATACATCAGCATGTAACTAATATATACATAGGTGTGTAACCACCAATTGTACTAAATTCTATGACAGAAATTTCCTGTTTAAACCCAGGAAATGTGGCTTGGTGTATCAGAGGGGTCAAATAAATTGTTCCAGGGAGAGTGGCATATTGGCACCTTATAGGGTGAATGTCAACTGCAGTAGTTGGCCAAAGACTGTTACAAGTAATGAACTTCAGAAAAGAGTAAGGAACAATCAAATGTGGCTTCTGTAGAGCTGGAGTAACTAACTGCAGGATGCCACCTGGACATTCTGTTTAACCATGATGAGGTTAGCCACTGTGACTGTGTGAAGAATAATATTCTCTGCTCATGGAGAACCATTCATTTGGCCCTAGAAACAGGAATAACCACCTGGAGTCCCAGAGTGGGAGACGCTGTAAGGACTCCAGGTCCCATCTACTGTTACTTTCACCTCTTTTTTGCAGTTGGGAAAACTCGGGAGGTTTACTAGTCTGCCCAGAGTCTCTCTCAGAGCTATTTGTATTTAATGCCAGAGCTAAAGCAAGAACTCAGATCTCCAGTTCCTGACCCAGAACTCTTCTCTATAGCTGTAGAGAAATATACAGTTTGGTGTGTTTTAGAGAACCTGAAATTAAATTGACAATCACAGTGTTGTCCAAGGACAGAAAACTTCGTTTTCTTTATTCAGTGAAAGAAAACATTGCAAAAAATACTGTTTGTACTTGAATTTTACATTATTGTCTAAATTTAGTACCTGATAGCAACTTAGGGATGATCAATCTCTTCATTACAGAATAATCTATATTTTACATTCATAAGTAACCATGTGAAAATCCAATAGTGATAACTGGTTAAAATCTTTCCAACAAGTGCATGTACATGCTGCAATGTGTATGACTTGCACCCACTCTCATTCCGTTTTAAATAATGGCTTCGCATTTACTGAGGATGCTTATATTTTAATAATTTTAATTATATGATTAAAAACTCACTGTTCTATCTTCCAATGTAATTATGCTAATGAAACATAGAGAAATCTCTCTCTTCCACGAAAACTTTACAATTCAAGACAGCATGCACACACCACACACATATGCACAATCAGATTTCCCTAAGAAAGAATATTCATGGGTGTCTGTTTTTGCCACAATAAGAAAGCTCCCTTGAAAATGTCCACACAGTTGCATCAGGACTCTTTGACATTTCAGTCATGTTTACCGTGGTCAAATCTACAACAGCATTTTGAAATTTGGGTGTGGGCCATGCCATGCACTGATACGCAGCTGCAAGAGCCCCTGTCATCCCAACAGAAGCTTGGTGCGAGTTTAGAGAAAGAACAAGGCTACTGTTACTGCAAAGAGACTTGTAGGCTCCATTTTTATCCTGTAGTAAGGAAGCTTTGTAATAACTAGGTCACAATATGATTTCTGATTGTAGGATCCAGTTGGAAAGTTCCAAGAAACATTTTAGATATATTAAAGACTAATTTAAAGTTGTACTGACTCTATGGTCGTTGTCCACTCAGAGCAGGGATTCTCAAAGTTTCATGTAGGATAGTAGCACAGAGATGCGATGTCCTACACAAAGACTGGAAACTATATTAGGCCACATGATACTTACGATATGTCCCTGTGGGAATCGGGAGGTAGCTATGATTTGGTAGAGTCAGTAAAACGATAATTTTAAAGTTTCTGTTTTAAAAATTTCACCATGTCCTTTAGGTTACACAGATAGAATGAGGGTTAGCACTTAAGTAGGTGACCCCTGAATCGGTATTTTTCCCCTGACTGCTAACCCTGACCAAGGAATGGCCAGAGTGAAGGCTCTGCTAAAATCAAGAAACTCCCAAGAGATTACGGTTGGAAGGTCGAATTAGCAGAATGACTGAGCTCTGAACAGTTCTTCAAATCTAGTACACCTTGGACCAAGCTATCCATATTTAATATCTGAATAACTGAGGTGACAGCATTGCAAGAACCAAAAAAGGTGACAGGAAGAGTTATTCCTGCAAGTGTGACAGTGAATCATGTGATTAAAAGCAGGAAAATGGAATGTATTTGTCTGTTTCTCTCTCAGATAGTTTAGCTCAGAAGGGCATCTGCTGTTGCTGAATTTTTGTCCCTTTCGAACTCATATTTTGAAGTTGTAGCTGCCAGTGTGACTGTACTTGGAGACGGGGCTTTTAGGAGGTGATTTAAGTTAAATGAGATCAGAAAGGTAGGCTTCCAATCCAATGGGATTGGTGGCCTTATGAAAAGAAAAAGACCAAGGGGTCTCTCTCCATAGTCACATATTCGGGAAAGGCCATGTGAGCACACAGTCAGAAGGCAGGCATCAGCAAGCCAGAAGGGAAGTCTTACAAGACCCAGGCTGTGCTGACACAATGACCTTGGACCTCCAACATCAAGAACTGGGAGAAAACAAATTCCTGTTGTTTAAGCCAACAATCTATGGTGTTTTGTTATGGTGCCTGAGCTGCCTAAGGCAGTACCACAAAAATGTTCTAGGGATCTTGGAGCATTGAAATGAAGCTTGCATCAGCCTTAGTGCAGGATCCCAAGAGCAGAGATAGAACAGTGTAGGTAAGACCGGGGTCCAGAATAAAGACAAGGCTGAGACTGCGAAGACTCATCAACAAAGCAGCATCAACCAGGATTTAGCACAGTAAGAAGCTTAAGCTTTGGACTTAAACTAGGTTAACTTTTTCTGCACTTTCTACACATTGTAAGACTTTAAGTAAGTTACTTAACTATCTCATTCTAATTCTAGTACTTTACTACTATTTCGAAAATGAAGATAATGCAATTATTACATAGCCACTGTGAGGATTAAATGATTAAATATTAAATGACTAGTATTTGGCACAGTGTCTGGCTCACACTAACATTTCGATGAATTGGTAATTAACTACAAGTAATAGCCAAAGTTAGAGAGCTTGGTGTCTGAACTGTTTACATTCATATCCCAAATATTTACTGCAAATATACTCTTGCCAGGCAAGATTATGGGTGCTAGAGACAGAGCAAAGAGCAAAAAGAAACAAAGCAAAATAACCTCCCTTCACTGAGCTGACATTCTAGAGAGAGCTGATTATTCCAATGACAAAACCTGAAGTTGACAGAAGCTTGAGTCCTCGGCCATGTCCCACCATCCTAAAAGCCTTGTTCTGGACAATCCCCACAGTTCCTGGGAATGGCTAAATACAGTAAGTGAAAAAAAAAAAAAGAAGAAGAAGAAGATGAAGAAAATGTATGCTGTCAAACAGCTTGTCACATATACAGTAAATATCATTCATTTCTCTTTCAAAAATGCATGAAGGACTACTGTTTGACATGGCATTTTGTAAAAAGCTACTTATCCCCCCCTATTTCCTAAAAGCATTTCTTCTCCCTCATCTCTCCCCTCTGGAAGGACAGGCTTTAGATAGACAGCTTTCGCCACCTGCAAGTACACTTCAATCTATCCATTGTCCCATAATGTTTTATTCGCTTTCCCAAACCTTGTTTCTGAAAAATTTCAGGATGACAAAAAGGAAAACAGATTTTAAAACAAGTTAAGAAATTAAAGCCTTACAATGACAGGTTTCTGAAAGCGACCCCTGTCTGCTGCCAGCTCCTCTCCTTAAGGCTTGCCGAAGTCTGACGGCGCAGCCTGGCAACCCCAGGTGCCGAGGGAGCTCTGTGCATGTTCTCCCTTTCCATCACTCCCCTTAATTCTGGAGGCAGGCTAGCATGTATGGGCTCTTGCAAGCTAGATTTTTGTTTGTTTGGTGGCCATTTACCATGTTATTTGTTATGCTTGTCATTATTTTGTCACCACTATGCAGAGCTGATGGGTAAATAGATTTGGTTATGATTGATAAGCCATTTTTTCACAGTTAAAACTCTTCTCCAGCACACGCCTCTACAGTGGTAGAGTGGTGAAGCAGGTTCTTCTTCTGGTGCTTTGGAAATATGCCTTATTTTCTTTTATTATTTTGAGGCAACCTGAGTTTATATACAACAATTCAACATCCAAACAGCCAAGGGAAGCTGTTTGGAATCAGCAGCCTGTTATCATGTGCTTAACTATAAGGCAGGACAAAAGTAAAAGCAAGTGTTTCTGCAAAACTTCAGTGAATACGTAATTGGGATAAGTAAATAACCACTAGAAACAAGGCTGAAAGAAAACTCAACTTACTCCAGATTTTTTTCTAGTTTATAGAAGTTTGGTTTTCCTTCCTTCTTTCCATATAAATGCATAAAAATATTCTTATTTCAGTAAAGTTCCTTTTTTGATTTATCATATGGATGGATCATGGGAAAATACAATTTTACAGTTGGTTGCTTTTCATACACAGTTAAAAACTGAGACTGCCAAATGAATACAGGGTGGGGCAAACGTAGCTTTACAGTTATTCATATGAGAGACAGTATAATAATTAATAATAGTACAAGAATAAACTCTGTTTATATACTCGAACCTGTAAACTTACATGTGCCTATAAATAACATAAACTCTTACAAAGAGAAATTCTTCTTTTACAACTAGAACACCTCTCCCAGGTGAAGTCTTTGTTGGTAAGGTAAATTCTGGAAATGGACTTCAGAGTAAAGACCTCAGTGTCTGTTTCTATTCTTGTGGAAACAAACAAACTGCTGATGGAGAACGCTGCAATGTGCCATCGCTGTTCAGAAATGAGGTGCCTTCCAGAGTGTTCTTTATTGCCTTTTGAGGGTTGGATGTTGCTCTCCGTAGCCACAGGACCAGAGAACATGCGGCTTCACAAAACAGCAATGGCACCATTAGAGCCATTTGAGCCTGAATGCGACACACGCTCTATTAAAATGTCCAACATTTGGGAATATCGGAGTGACTATAGGACCGTGTCATTATGTTCACATAGGTTTGAGTCTTTATATATGGGATTTAAAAGAGCAGAAGAATATGTATTCCATTGTCCTTCATGCCTTCTTATTGTCTATAAAACTGCAACCCTATGTCAAAAGCTATCTCGAGGGCTATTCCTTTAGATAACAAGTGGGAGCATTGTTTTGCTCCATACTTGCTTCATCAAATCTGGATGTTAAAACGTCTAATACTTCACATGCAAACTACAGTAGCATTGCCTTCCAGTTCTGCGGGCAGAACAGGGAATGGGATAGGAAAATATCACATAACTTTCAAGTCCTGGTGAAAGGCTGCTTGGTTGTGAGGGAAATGCAGATGTGTGGAGATGACAGAAATGACAAATGGAAAGGGAGTTTGTCACTAAATCACAGAGCAGGAGAAGGCTTTCGGAGCAGCATTCCCAGCTCTGGCTGCACAATAGAATCATCCTGGAGTGTTCCCGTTTCTGAGAGTGACTAGCCTGTAAGTTAAGACCATAGAAAAGAATTCATAGGTAGGACATAAAAATAGATTTATAACCCAGAGCCTTTCTCTGTGCTTCTTAAAAAACCTTACGTGATCAACAGTCATACCTTTCTTTGTTTCGGTGGGGATTGCATGGGGTGAGGGTGTAGATTATCTGTCATTTACCCTGAGTAGGCATACAGTAAATGCTTGGTTGCTAATCTGACTTTGTTTTCAGCTGCAGCCCTGTGGAGTTGAGTTAATGGTGCCTCTACCTGGGGGTAGGCGCGCCTGTATATGTAATGCTCTGCGTGAATAAAAAGCAAGACTAGTTCTTTCAGAAATGTTCTCTCCATTATGATTAAAGATAAAAATAAAAAAATGTTAAGTTTCCACAAATGCTGCAAGTGACTTTTTCTTAGAGTGTACCCTTTTACATTTTCAATAGCATTTGTTTGTCTTTCTTGAAAAAGTCCTCCATTCAAGGACCACATTGCAACCACAGATCATTTATGTATATTTGTAGATGATAGACATTTGAAATTACTGTGGCAGGTGTCTTCACATTGTTTCTGCTGATCTGATAAAAAGTATATTGCCAAAGAGTGTGGAGGACTTGAATTCCTCAGAATAAATCTGAAGCACCCTTTCAGAATGAGAATTGCTACAAAGAAGCATTTTGGAAAGAGGTGGGGGTGAGGTTAACAGTTCTTCAGATGAAAATATGGTTCATTAAAACAAATGTGTTTCTTTAATGGGGACTGTATAGACTGCGCTTTAACTGATGCATCATTATTGTGGTCCTTAGAATTATTTTCACCCACCATCTGCGTGCTAGCCCCAGGAAGCCCAGAAGAGAACCAGTGAAAACAACTCAATGCATACTCCTGGTGAACTATTTCAATATATTTCAAAATAAGAAATGAGAGTTTATTAAAGAGACAAAGAAAACTAACGACTGAAGACTAAAGAGTACAGAGAATCTCTTTTCTAGATGATGGTCCATCAGTGCCAGCATTAATGTGTAAAACCAGTCAGTGGCAGCTGTGTAAGTAATTTATGTGGGAGTAAAAATTGGTTTTATATTACTTTTGCTGTGGAAGATAACATTCCATAAGCATATCACATTTTGAATCTTGACTTAAGAAAGTACTGCTGTGGCAATATTTTAAATGAGCTACACTTATCTCTTTGCAAGGAGCTCCTTCTCTTCCTTGCATGTCCTTCCCCTCACACCCACCCGCCCCCACCCCACCCCATCCACCTTCCCCTTAGCCAAAGGCGTTTGTGAAATATGGAAGCAGTTATGTTATGCTGTTATTTGGGGTATGCTTAATAAATGCCTCCGATATTTCAGAGGTGGTCTAAGGAGGTCAGCTAATACAATTTCACTCTGATTACTTATTTGAATTTTGGATGCAAAGAACCCTGAACCAATTGCCTGAATTTGTCATAATCATAATTTAGTTATCCACAGCTGCATTATTAGATTTAAGGTGCCTTCAAGACTATATTGATTATTACAGCTCTTGATTATCTAATAACAATATTCATAAGATGCCCTTTTCTCCAGCTCCATTTCCCTGACTCACTGAATGGAAAATGGTTTTAAATTGTCTCCTTATCCAGTTGCAGCTTCCCTCTGAGAGTTAACGGATTACAATGACACAGCGATATAAAGCAAGACCTTAGGCCCCTTCAGATGTTATACATTTGTCTCCATAAATTCTTCCGTCCCTCTTTCAATGTACCCTTATTACTACCACGAGAAGTCTACATTATGAACTCAAATACAAACATGACATTTCAGAGCTTAACACGGGACAGTGCACCCTATGGCACACTTTTAAAGAGAGAGGTCATAGGAGGAAGCTCTTGAACCAAAATGTGAAACTTGTTTAGGCTGAATGAAATAATCAGATGGGAACACTAACATGAAAACATGCCAACCCTAGTAAGTTAATATGTTTTTAAAGCAGTTATATTTCACATTTTGTATTATCATGTAAAGGAAAAAATTGATCGTATATGAACTTTTTGTTCAAATGATTTATTCATTGTTTTAGCAAAGTGTTTGAGAGCAGCCAGACTATTTCAAGAACTAGTCTAAGCAGTAAAGATTCCCAGTAAACAAGACGGACAAGTCCTTAGCCTTCGTGGATGCAAGTGGGTAGAGAGACAATGAGGTCACTGTATGGCAGGGGCTTCGATTGGAGAGAATGGGGTCCTACAGAATCCAGAGAAAGGACACCTAGGGTGTCCTTTCAGAGACAAAATTATCAGAGAAGTCTTCCTGAGGAAAGTGGCATCCAAGCTGAGACCAAGAAAAAGAGAAGAAATTAACCAGGCTGATGGGGTTAGCGATCAAGGCAGAAAAGCAAGATCCTACCTTATTCAAGGAATTGGGAAAGTTCCGGACAAAAGACTGAGCAAGGGCAGGGTGGAGTGAAGGCAGTGGAGACTGGAAAGCAATCAGGACCCTTCTCATGCAGAGTCACAGTCAAAGAGAAGCAGGATGAGGGGCAGTTTGTTGACTGTGGTTTTCTAAGTGACATTTGCAGTAGGTAGGATGATACAATTCAGTGCAGGGGTCCCCAGATCCCAGGCTGTGGACTGGTACTGGTCCAGGCCCTTTAGGAACCAGGCCACGCAGCAGGAGGTGAGCTCAAATCTAATGCACTTGAATCATTCCGAAATCATCCACCCTACCCGGTCCATGGAAAAATTGTCTTCCATGAAACTGGTCCCTGGTGCCAAAAAGCTGGGGACTGCAGATCTAGTAGGTAATGTGTAAGTATAATTAAGAGGTAGCTGAATTTTTTAGGATTTCTCGGTTTTCTAGAAAAAATTTTTGACTTTCTCTCCTGTTACTTATAATTCACTGAATGATATATCTGTAGCTATCTTTTTCAACAAATTTCAGAATTACATACTTAAAGTATTATCAATGAAGAATTTTTCTATTCTAATTATCTTTAATTTCTCTGCATGTTTTTCAACCAGAAATTGATATAATCGAAAATGTTGTGGCATATTCTATGGAAGCACAAAATAAAAAATATAAGTCTCTAGCATTACATTATGAGTCAGTTCTGTGGAAGTTTAATTCCCCATGCTTGTCAAAAGTTGTTAAAATGTTGCTTGCCTTTTTTGAATATAAAATGTGGGCAGACGTAGTAATATATCAAAAAATGACACTTTGTCAAAGAGGGCTTTCATGGGAGAATGTTCTGAATAAAATGTTTTCTTTTAAAAAGAACCTGGCCTGTTTAACATTCCAAAGAAAACACAAAAGAACACAAAATGCCTGAACTTACTGCCAGTCACAACAGTCAGTTTCATTTACCCCTTCATACACTTTTTCATATTCCAAAAATTGCTCTCCCAAAGGTATTATCAGTTCTATTCCATGATAACCCTGGTTTGAAGTAAAATAAAAGTAGTTCTGACCCTTCTCAAAATGGATTCCTTTCAGACTTACTAGCACTTCTAATAGTATGAAGATGATATGGCCAGCTCTGTCTACTGGTAGAGCCAGTGTAATTATATGTGAAGCAACAATTCCCTTATCTGCGAGGAACACTTGCTGCGAGGAACACTTGCTGCGGTTAACGGCATTTCAGTGTCTGGCAGATGAAATGAAGAATTAAAATCTCAAACTAGTTAGTTTTGCAGGTCTCCCTCACCCCCACCCCCCGTCATTTAAAAATCTTATAGCCTAGAGGAAATGGTAGCCAGAAAAGCAGAGAAAACAGATGGTATTTGAAGGCCTTAGCAAGATTAACGCAGCAGATGTGCCTGTATGTCTCCCCCCTTCCGGTTCCTCACCGGACCTCTCCATTAGGATTGCTCTGTGATGGTTCCAATCCTTCAGACCTCATGAAGATGCTCAGTGTTAAGATAGTGACCAATACTTGAAATATTCAACTTAAAATCAATCGAAAATTGGATTTGATCACAATCTAATATCTAAATAGGAGGGATATCTGTATTTGTTACCTACATTCTTTGCAGAAAATGTGCCTAAGTAGAGCTCTTGAGTGGGAATATCTGTCATTCGTTGTTTAGGGAACCAAGGAGCAAGACTGAAAGAAACAGAAACAGATGGCATTTGAGGTCATTGAGATCCCGTACAGCTTCAAGGCATCCTGGTATGCTACATAATAGTACTAGTGTGAAGAGAAGAGAAATATTCTACACGAATTCCCAGAATGTGTAAGCTGAGTATGAGTTCATAGCCTGCTCGGAATTAAAATTCCCAAAGGGTGGGTGGGGATACAGGAGGTTTGAGCTAATGTCCGAGAATGTGGGGAATGGATTCCCCCAACTATAGGGGCTCATTGTAGAATAGAAGGCCCAGGTTTTAATAAAATATTTGAAAATTCTGCACTTATTGGTATGAGAGGATATTAATATTGGGGGCAATAGTTAAGCCACCTTTTAATTAACTCCCATTGTTACGCAAGGAAGAAGTATTTTTTGCTGGTTGTAAGCATCTCAGATTTGAGAATGCCTTAGACCTCTGAGATGGAGAGCTGGGGACAGTGAGGAGCAGATCCAGGCAGTGAGGCTTCACACTGTGCCTCCTTCACTTACCATAATAATTATGTGACCCAGGGCAAGTGCCTCAGCCTGCCCAAGCCTCACTTTGTTCATCTGTAAAAATGGGCCTAACAGTACCACCTCATGCAGCATTTAGTTCATGCCTAATACATATTCAGTACCTAATAAATGGTAGCAATACTATCAACAAACAATGTGTACAGCATAGCAATTTTGCACACCAAGCCCACCAAGGAATGTAGGGTATTTATGGATGTAGTTTCTCCCTGCCCCAGAAAACCGAGCCTGGGTGGCCGTGGTGAGTGTTTTAGAAGATTGTCAGTTATCAACAACCACACCTAAAACAAAAGCAAACCAAGAGGACAGCTAGATCAGGAGAGGAACCATAGAAATGAAGAACACATGGAGGGTTAGCAACAGGGGAGTGGGAGGAGGAGAAGGGGGAGAAGGTACAGAAAATAGCATAGACAGTAGGTAGAAAATAGAGAGGGGGAGGGCAAGAATAGTAGGGGAAATATAGAATCTAAAGAACTCGAGACACATGGTTATAAACTAAAGACGGGGAATGACGGGGAAGGGGGTGTACAAGGTGGAGGGGAATGAAGGGGGGGAATAGAACAACTATAATGATATAATCAATAAAATATATTTTTAGATCAGGAGAAATAGTTCTGCATTACTAGCCATTCTCTCGTGCTATGTAAGTTATGTTGTTTGTTTAAATAGAAGTTAAATTCAGAACATTGCCTTGAAAACACTTTCTGATGACATTACTACATTGATTCAAAGAAAGTGAGGTGCAGAGGCTAGTTGCACATGTATGAATCATCGGCTTACACCAGTAGTGCTTCTGAATGTACTACGAGAAAATTTTACTTATAAAATTTAGATCCCTTTAAAGCTTAAACAGTCATATCTGATTATAGACTATTATTGCCTGGTAGCTTAAAGAATCTCTCATATGCATAGAGGAAGCATCAATGCCATGTGAGTTCATTTGATTCTACTGTGTGATGGTCATGCCTGAGAGCCCACAATCATACCTAATATAAAAGGCTCTCTATGGGCTCACAACTGTAACCAACAGGAGATGCAAACTGATTCTGAATTACTTTACTATTAAAGTTTCACACCCCTTTTTTGTGCTACTTTACAAATTAATTAATTTCAAAAGGGATGAGTCAGTAACATCAAGGTTTCACTAATTATGTTTAAATTAAATATAAGCATTTAAAATAATCATTTTAATATAAGAGTCAGGCAAATAATCATGAAAAGTAGACTTGGCAACTTGAGGTTTATCATTTTGGAATCACTCATATCTTCTTTTTAGTGAGTTCTTTCCTCTCTAAATGAAAGACGAAATGTATTTCTCTGAAGTGCTCCTTAGTAGAAGGCAAACTTTTAGGGGTCAGGCTTGTCAATTTGATACTGAATCACTGCAAAAACAATTCTGCTTCACTAGATGCACAGCCATAATTCCTAGATGCACAGCCATAATTACTATTTGTTAAGCCATTTCTAACTTGACCTACATCTTAGTCCTATAAACTTCTTAGAAACATCCTAATGATTAAAAAGAGTTTATTACTCACAAAGAAAATAGACTGATTTTGAAAAAAACATTACGGAGGATGGAGGACTCTCTCAGGGAGAAAAATTTAAATAACTTCTTAATTAAAATAATTTATTACAACTTCAAGAACAATGAGGGATAAGACTTTGAGTAGTTTAATTTAATAAATTGTAGACATACAAAGTCTATCTGGAAAAAGTCCAGCCACTGTTAATGTACCAAGAACAGTTTGCATGACATCACTGTAACCTGACAGCCAAGGACAGTGAACTGGAATGTACATGTATGAACAATGATGATTTCATTGCACTAGTCAGTTGGGGGTGGTAGATGCCATTGAGTGAGCATGTACTGTGTGGCTTTCATAGTCAAAATGACTGAATGAATAGAACAATGAATCTGCATCAAATTTTGAGTTAAGCTTGAACATTCCACCACAAAAACTATTCACATGACTCAGAAGGCTGCAGCTATGAGCAATTGGTGATTGGCAGCTTCACCACAATAACGTGCCTGCTCATGCATCGTGTCTCATGCAGAGTTTTTTGGTGAAAAGTCAAATCACCCCAGATGACTCAGCCCCTACAGCCCACACTTGGCACCCTGTGACTTCTGCCCTTTCCCAAAACTGAAATCACCTTTGAAAGGGAAGAAATTTCAGACCATTGATGAGATTCAGGAAAATACCACAGGGCACCTGATGACAACTGGGAGAATTGTATGAGGTCCCAAGGTGCCTAGTTGGAAGGGGACTGAGGCGTCATTGTCCTGTGTACAATGTTTGTTGTATGTTATATCTTCTTCACTAAATGTCTCTATTTTTCATATTATATGGCTGGATACCTTCTGGACAGACCTCGTATGCTCCAAACTTTAAATTTGTAAGAATATACAAATATATTGATGTAATCAAATTTGTATAAATGTTTGTATATGTTTTAAAAACAACCACTGGCACCCTGGCCAGGTGGCTTGGTTTGAGCATCATCCCATACACCAAAAGATTGCAGGTCTGATTCCTGGTAAGAGTGAATATGGGAGACAACCTATTAAACCTTTTGATGTTTTTCTCTCATATCAATGTTTCTCTCTCCCCCCTCCCTCCCTCTCTGTCCCTCTTCCTTTTCTCTCTATATCTCTATTTAAAATCAATAAATATATCACTGGGTGAAGATTTTTAAAAATAATAATAAATAAAAATTTAAAATAACCATTGGCTAATTCTTATATTAGAATGTTACTCTTTTAACATGTACCCCGACACATGGTAGGTGCTTAATATTGGTAAATTAAATTAATAAAAATATTGATAAATTTTATGAAATATCTTTTAAAAGACTCTCTTTTAAAACTATTACTATATCTCACCCTGGTTGGTGTAGCTCAGTGGATTGAGTGCGGGCCTGAGAACCAAAGGATCGCGGTTCGATTCCCAGTCAGGGCACATGCCTGGGTTGCAGGCCAGTTCCCAGCAGGGAATGCATGAGAGGCAACCATACATTGATATTTCTCTCCCTCTCTCCCTCCCTTTCCCTCTAAAAAAAAGATAAATAAATGAAGAAAATCTTTTAAAAAAAGCTATTACTATATCTCACCTTCTACTTCTAGCCACTCAACTAGAATAGCTAATAAAGCTGAAGTGCATCTACTTACAGATTTGAAGGTGGTATGTTTTCCTGTAATCAACTGCTTTTCTGTGCCGTGGAATTAGTACAACTGTTAAGAATCTGAAAGTGAGCAGTGCCTTTCTGGCTGGGATAAGGAGATTTAAAGGCAAGATAGCTTGTTTTGTTCCTTGTATTAAATACCTGCAATTAGTTATTGTCACATTTTTCTCCTGTTGTAAAACTGAACTAATTAAAGGCACTACCCTTAGGGGATGAATTCTATAATAAATGTTGAGTGTCCTCTTGAGTTTAGCATTTTAATTATTCATAATTATAATGATTTCTGTTTATCTGAGGACTTTAGAACTAATTCTAGTTTATAAAACAAATTCAGAGTAGTTGAGGCTTTGTTTATCTTGTGTTGAGGTCAGCAGGCCTGTGAACATGCCAAGAAATTCTCACAAGAACTAGAGTCCATTTTCCGGCTCACAGATGGGCACTATTGATGTGCTGTGTCCTGATATAACTGAAGGCACTTGTTTCTACTCGTTCTCTAGAAGTATTTGGGCAATGTTGGGATTGTAAAGTAAAGAGTTGACAAGTGGAAAAACTGGAAATGATGCAATACAATTTGAATCAGAGAAGAGATAAAATAGATTTGATAGCTGGCTATTAACCAAATATACAAATTTTTAAGGTCTCTCCTTTTCTTGAAAGAAGTTGTGCATGTGTGTGTGTGTGTGTGTGTGTGTGTGCGCTATGCAACCTAAATGTATTTGCATGCAATGGGTTCAAGCAAAAAATGGATATTCAAGATGGGTAATCTGGTCATTTGGGGCTAGAATAATTTTTATGTCTACTATATTCAAATATATATTAGTGAGAATAATATATTGGAACAGGGCTCCTACAATCTATTTAGGTGTTATGTACATTTTTAATAATAGCCTAAAATAATGAAATCCCACCTTAAAAAAAGTCTGGCCCTGGCTGGTGTGGCTCAGTGATGAGTGCCAGCCCATAAACCAAAGAGTCATTGGTTCAATTCCCAGTCAGAGTACATACCTGGGTTGCTGACCAGGTCCCCAGTAGGGGTGCACAAGAGGCAACTACACATTGATGTTTCTCTCCTTCTCTTTCTCCCTCCCTTCCTTTCTGTCTCTAAATACATAAACAAAGAAATAAATAAATCTTTAAAAAATGTTTGGCATTGCAAATTTGTTTCATTGCAATTTGTTTCATTTTTCTCATATTTTTTTTTCTTTTTATGCCTCTAATAAAACACTTTAGCTTTAGAGCCAAATGTGTACTCTGCAGCTAGAGAATTACTCAGGTCACCAGGTAATCTATATTCAGCTGAGGAAGAAACACAATTGTTTAACATATTTAAGTAGTAGCAAATGTAAAAATAATTGATATGGATAATACCATATGGCTATAAAAAGGCCCCTCTGGGAAACACAATATTAGCATTTTTAAGGAGAGTACGTCTAACCACTCTCACCTAAAAGCCTCAGCAGAACCAAGGTCCTACAAGAATATTATCTGAAAGAACATGTGGGTAGCTCTCAGTTTACAAGTCCATCTGTGATGAAAGGGAATTAATAAACATAGAATCTGAGGTCTAGCTCAAATGTGAGCTCTTGCTTTTCATCAGCAAATTATTTAATAAAGAGACTGGAAGTGCTATTTTTAAAAAGAAATGTTCTGATCATCCACAATATATTTCTCCTTCCCAAAACAAAATTTTAACCACAGCTACTGAGGAGCAGAAGAGAACAAAAAAAACACTAATTGGAAAATTATGTTGACTCTGTCTCTCCCTCCAGGTACGAACAAGAGGGAACAAGCCCCAAAGATAAGCCATAAGTGAGGAAAGGCCATGGAACAGCCACCAACCAGATAATCGTCGCTGGAATAATTGGGAAGTGTCTGAATGTAGGTATGTGTATTAGAAACCTTTGTGTGCTTGTGCGTTTTGTTACCAACTTTCCCCACTCCCATCCATGCTCTACACCGGCCGTCTCACCCAGGCTTTTGAAAGCACTTCTTGGTGTACCCTGGCAGCCATGTGCTCATGCACTCAGCCACTCAGAAACCCCCAATGGCTCACCAATGGGAAGTCCTCTTATTCTCTTGGGGTTTTAAAACATCCTACAAAACAACTTTACACTGCCTCCTGCTCTCTAGTCTTGAGTGTTCCCATATAAAACCCTCCCTCCCCATGGACATTGAGCCGTATTTCCTGAACACAGAAACTCTTTATCTTTGCTGTCTCCACTGTCTGAAGTAACTCCCAATTCTTCTTTGCTGGTTTCAGTTCTGGTTTCCCTCCAAGGCCTGAGTCAATTTCCACCTACACTACAGACTCTTGTTGCTTTCTCCATCCCCATATTTGCTTTTTCCCTAAACTTCTGTAGAACATATAGTTATACCCTCTCTCTGACATTTGACTGCCTGATTCAAATATTGCTTTTCCTCTCTCTATGCATATGTCCTGTGTCCACAGTGTAACTGTTTATTTCTGGAAAGGCAGGACCTGCCACATTTTTTTATTCCAGGGTGGCAGTAAATGGACATGCAATGAGCTGCTATGATGAAGTGAGGCAACAAAGGAAAGTGGGATAAAACACAGGCTCTGGAGCTGGACTGCCTGCGTTTGTTTCCCACTCCACCAATTACTGGCTGGGAAAGGCTTTTAAAAAAGGAAAAAAACTTTCTGCACCCTAACATCCACATCTCTAAAATAAGAATAGTAATCCTGTCCATCTCCTTGAGTTGCTGTAAAGTTTAAATGAGCTAATAAATTTTTAAAAGCTTAGAATTGTCTAATACATATAAAACACTCAAAAATCATTACCTAGTTATTACTGCATACACAGTAATGTTCCACCTCAGTTTCCTCGATAATGCTATAAAATAGCATCATCCCCATTCTTAAAGCAGGAGGCTGTGGTCCTGAGAGGGGACAAATATTACTAGCAAATGAATAAAATATACTCAATTAACAAAAAAGAATGAACTATAAAATTTATGTTTTAAAATCATTTTATTCTATTTGAAATTATTTTGAAGAATTTACCAAGAGCTCTGTTAAACTTGGCAGACCAGCCTTCTTGGAATCTCTTCATTTTCTAGGAAGTCATCAAGTCTTGTTCTTGTCGCTGCCAGAATTCCTTGGCTGCTGCTGCATCGTTTGTGCATCTGTAGCCCGTAGCACTGTGCTGAGATGTAGTAGGTGACTGAGAAACCCTCGGTTAGGTTAAAATCTGTCACTGTACTGACAAATTAAATACACTCTGCCCTCTGCCCATGACAGAGTAACTTTAGAAATCCCCTGGAGAACTAAAGAAACTATGTTTAGGTCAGTATTGCCGTGATTGCCGTGATTGCTGTGAAGTTTGCAAGAACTAACATTTTTTAATGCTTATCTTATTCTAGTGGGTTTTTTTTAACTTTGCAAACATCATTTCATTTAACGCTCGAAATCCCTGATGAAGTAGATATTGTTACCCTTCATTCACTAACAAAAGAGTTAAGATTCAAAGAGTTTAACCAACTATTTAAAAATCACACAAAGAGAATTTGCGCTGCAACTCTAATGCAAAGAGCAAGAAGTGGTGAAGCAGCGACGCAGGTAGAGTGAGGCCTAGATTCAGAGGCAGGAGGCAGATCCTCTTGACAGTAACTTCAGGGGACGCACTCGCCCCTTGGAACTTCCTCATGCCTCAGTTTCCTTATCTCATGTGATGTTATTATGAGCATCAAGATAATTTATTTGTAAATGGCTTTGCAATTATCATCAATGCAATAAACATAAACTATAATTTTGGGTCTGGTAAATAAAAACATTGAAATAGTTAAGAAGTCCCCAAAAGGTCTGAAATCTTTAGCAGGTGATGGGGGGCAGAAGGTTGAAGCAGTGAGAGGGAGTGAAGACCAAAGACAAAGCCACACCATGCCTGTGGGGGAATTCTGGGAGCAGATTTAGAAAAGATTTCTCTAGCACCAGTGCTGATCCAAGGCTGTTTAGTTATTAATTACTCTTATAATATGTTGTATCATGTTTTTTGATGTAGCTATAATGACTGTAATCAGTAAATCAAGAACTGGATATATAGGATAAAACATTAGAAATAGGAATGGTTGCCTATGGAGCCCAGTACCTTGTATTAGGAATTGTTGTAAGGCAAGCTACCCACGTGAAGGATTCAGAGTAGTGCTGTCCTTAGATACATAGTTCTAACTACACGTGTACCTCCCAGAGCACCTGAAACCCCTCAGGGCCTCGGTGGGACCCAGCCTGCTGCTTCTTGAAACAATCTCTTCAAAAGTTTTCCAAAGAATGAATGGCACTTCATTGTTTGTTGATGTCTTGTTTGTTTTGACTTCATAAATATTGAAGGGAAATAGGTGTATTTGATGAGTTAATAAGCATGTGCTTCACTTACTATGATAGTTAAAAATAGTTCAGTCTTATACTATAATAAGGTGCTTTCCATTTCTTAGCATTTAATTGCATTCCTACTGAATATAGATAATAATTCATCTCAGCCTATGGCCTAATGTATGTACTTAGCGTTTTAAAAGTTTTAATATAAGAATATACCATATTCTTTCTTTTTCTTTGATTACGTGGTAAGTTCCAGAAGCCACCTACCAGATGTGTTTTAACCTGAATGAGAACAGGCAACCTAACTTATATTTCATTCAGTATTTAAGAAATCAAAGAGAAATAAGAAGGCACTTTCCTACATGTCTTTTGTCAAAGCTCACCTCGAGGAGGCCTCTACTTCCAAGGTCTACTGCTGAGATGGGAGAATCTGTGACTGATTGCTCAATTTCATCTGACCAATTCTAACTGTCAAGTATTTTGAAAAATATACGCTATGATAATAACACATTTAACCTACTTTAATATCTTCTTTAATATTTGAAGTTTATCATTATTGTTAATTATTGAGTACCTTAAAGGCAGAATGGGTTGAAAAGATAATGATCAATATTATAATACAGCAACAAATGTCTAATTTGAGGAGTATTTGTAGAGCATATTCCTAAGTTATAAGGGCATCTTTTCAACTATGTCACTATACAAATATTATTTATAAGAATAATTTTTATAATATCAGATTATGGTTTTCTGCAAAGTTATGAAGTATAATAGAGAAAAAATTTCTACTTCTGTTACTTAACGTGTATTAGTGAGCATGAGTTCTTCAGTTCATCATAGGATGGTACCTACCTGGGAGAAGACTCATAAGAATTATAAAAGTATGTGCTATTCATAGAGTGTTCTGTGCTAGACCCTTTAAAACAGACATTCTTAGTCTTCAGAGTGGCCCTGCAAGGAGATTTTATTTTCCCCAGATGCCCTCCTATACATTTGGGGTTCAGGTAGGTTAAGAAGTAGTTTAGTAAACTAATCAAATGGTAGTGCCATGATTCACACCCAGAACTTTGAGACTACTATGTTCATGCTCTTTAACTATTAGGGAAGTCAGATGCCTCTGTAAAGGATGGGAAGGAGAAAAAAAGGAAAAAAATCCCAAACAAAAATAATAGTAACTACTGCAGTCTACTAATGTGCCATGTCCTGGGCCACGTGCCCTAGGGACTTTAAACCCTATATCCTAATATACAGCTCAAAAGAGCATTCTTCAACTCAGGTTTTTCCAATGAATTAAATATTAACCTACCCACTTGCCCGTGAGAAATTTAAGGTTCCGAGGCATGAATTACTGACATACAATGGCGCACCTCATAAGAAGCAGAACTGAGTTCCCAACTCAGGTCTTGTTGAGTTCCAAAATCCATCTTCTTTCTTAAGAATATTGTAAGATAAAGTACAAGTATGTGCCTGATTTATAAAATAAAGACTGCACTGCTGCATAGTTTCAAGTGATTTCCGTTTTGTTTAGAAGTTCTTAAACTTTCTGTTAGTAAGAAACTTTCAGAAAATTAGTACTAATTCAACAAATATGCACCTGTTTGTATTTATTCCGTTGGTATTCAAGTTTACATTGAAGTCAGATCCTAACATTATAACTCTCATGTACTCAGTTTCTATTTTATAATCAAGAATTTTACCAAGAACTTAAAAATTAAAACAGATTTATGAAACTCAGGAAAACTGCCTCCCACACATAAATTGCTGTTCTGAATACCACGAGTAACAAACACAACTGAACAGCTTTCATCCTACTCTTACAAGAAACCTGAATCAGCAGTTTGCATTCATTCATTAAACAAGTGTTACTGATTGCCAACTACTTCATAACTGTGTGCTAGGAAGATGGGCAGAGAATAAGACCACAAACACCCCTGACCTCAAACAGCTTTACAAATTAATTGGGGAGAAAGGACATGGAAACCATTATTAAGCAACGAAAACTGAAGTTAAATAACTTTGCAACAGTGAAATAAATCATGTTTAACTTTAAAAAAGAAAAGACTGCTACAATGTCATGGTTGGAGGAGCTGACTGTGAGTTAAAGTAGTGACAAGGGCCACACAGAACAAGGCAACTGACCAGGCAGAGAGGATGGAGGGCACGGGCCACACAGGCACTGAGGATGGACCTGGCCAGGCAGCAGATGCATTTCTCACGCCGCAAGCTTGTGCAGGGGAACTGGGAAAGACAAGACTGGAAAGGAGGTGCGCCCAGATAGCCAGGGGCCCCGATTCTAGCTACAGACTCTGACCTTCGGCTTCCAGATGATGGGGAGTCATTGAAAATTTTTGAGCAGGGGAATGACATAATTAAAACAGTGCTTTAAAAAAGATCAATTTGGCAGGACTGGGCAGAATGAGTTTGCGGGAAGAGTACAGGAGCAAAGAAACTACTGCAATAATTCAGTTCTAAGGTGATGAGGCTCTGGGCGGCAGTGACGGTGGGACTAGGAGGAAGAAAGTACTGAGTGCGAGGGGGCGCCAAGAACGACGAGAGGAGGCGGTGACTAGATGTGGGAGAAAAACACAAAATAAATTAACTTTAACCTCTTTGTGGGAACTTTCATAGTTTCTAAATTTTGTCGAATTCATTGGACATCACACATAGTATTCATAGTCTAAGATGCCACTGGATTCGAGGAGGATCTTGCTTTTGTTCAGTGTGGCATTTCTTTTAGCCAAATTTACAGTGAAGCCCTGATTTCCAAGAAATAATACATACTATTATAAAAATTCCCAATATTTGTAACTTTATGTTAAAATAATAACTGCAGTTATAGGATGGCAAAATATTTAGAATACGTATTTCCTGAACACAGAGGTGAAAATTCAGCTAAACAATGATGTTTCATTTGTTTCCAAAACTCCAATTTATTGGTTTAGCTGTTGTTATGTTCTCTACCAAAATGACTTTTAAAAATTGTTCATTCATTGTCTATAGTAGATCATTTTCAAAAATATGTTGACACAATTTCCTAGCAGTTTAGCGTTTATTTGGTGCTTCTCCCCAATATTAATCCCATTGTCTTCAAAATGTCCTTGCACCATTATTTTATGTTACAGATGGAAAAACTGAGCCATAAAGAAAGTGAATTAATGATTTATTCAGGGTAGTGTGAGAGCCAAAGAATGTATCTTTCCTTTGGGTCCAGTGGACTTCATTAATAAAATAAGACTAGAAAGAAATCAATTCTCTTTGGTTGTTTAGTAAAAATAGCCAGTGCCAGGCAAATGCAACCTTGTTTCGCACAACCCCCTCACACACACATTCCATTGTGTACTATCACACACACACACACACATCATAGTATGATATATGTATAACTGATAATATATATCATTTGCTTCAAAAAGCAAGTGTCATTTTAATATTCCTTAGATGCTGTTTTTAGTGCATCAAGTAAAATGTATTGTAGCTTCTAGTATTAATTCATTCTTTACTTAGCATTGTTAAAAATATTTATGATCTGGTACAGAGCGAAACATATTGTTATCCATTTCCCCCCACTTTGATTTTTTAAAAAAGCATTCTACAGCTCTTTTCTAGGGACAAATGTTGTCAAAGTTTGATGGTAATTTATGTTGTCAGTCCATTAAGTTGATTTTATGGCAGCCAACACAACTATTGTCTATTTCTGAGAAACCCAAGGATCACCCCCGGTCTCCACGAAGGCCGTTTGCGGCCTGCCCTCTCGTCTGGCTGACCTTGAGAAGAGTTGAGTTTGGTAATTTATGGCAAACACCACCTGGAAGACCTATTTGCAAGATTCGCTGTCATTTAGTGCTAAATGATCATTGCTGAGTCCAGACAATCTGAGCTCCTGACAGCACAATCCCGTAAAAAATATTGCCTACCCACCCAGGTGTCCTTTCCAATTATCTGAAGTAGAAATTAATACTTTTAAAAGCTGCTACTTTTTGAAAGGTTATTACAATTTATTCCAGCGGTTTCTTTTGCACATTATGATGAATTAGTTTACTGTGCCATTATTTTCCATGTCAGCTTTTTAGAAGATTGAACTGTAATGTTGAAACACTAGTGGGAAAGGCAAACATACTATTTTACAGCTGAGTAATATATTTCTTTGAGGAAAAAAGTGCTCAGTTTTTAATAACAGGTAATTTTATGTTTATGTTCCCTAATGCTGTTGTCAGGTATTATTGATTTCTGTTTGGTAAGAACTGGAGAACTTTCTTTTAAAATCTTAATGGTGGTTTAGACAGATTTTAGAGTCATGGTAAGAATATATTACTTAAAAGTAGAAAATATAAATTGTAAGTGTTTTTCCTTGAAAGCTAATATTTTAGCTTTCATTTAGGTGAGGTTTTCTTGACACCAGTTTCATGTGTGATTACTTCCAGGGAAAGTAATGCTCTTGTCTTGATTTTTTCCTCTAAATTTAGTGGACCAGGTAGAGAAGGGGTTGTTTATATTTCTAAGGTCTTAATGACTTTGAAGTTTTGCTTTTATAAAACTTCTTTATCCTAAATGATCTGTTCCTTCATAAATCATTTAGTGATATTCTATCATTTATAGGTATTTTGTAAGTAATATTAATTAGCATTTTGATAGAGATTTATTTTTTGTCATTGTTCTTCATTATACGTCTACTAAAATAGTAAAGATGTATATGTAACTTCCTATTTACCAAGTATTAAAAAAACCTTTGTATAAAAAAGATTAATTAAGAAGTACTCTAGAGAGTACTATACTTTTATTCATATAGCAGATATTTTTGAATGTCTAATACACACCAACCATTATAAAACCATGTGTAGTTGGGACACAGCCATAGCAACACTTTAGAAATTCAATCTTTTCATTTCTGTTCCAATTATTTTTATCCACAGTTTTTAAAAAATAGAACATCACAGAATTCTGAGTCTTGAGTAAGCTAAGCATGGAAGCAAATTCAGTAACACTTTGAAAGTTGTACATTTGCTACCTCCAACCCAACAAATGGGTGCCAAAGGAAATACTGTTTTTGTTTTCTCATCAAACACATTAGTTTTTTTAGCAAACATTTGCAATACTGAAGTATTTATCTGTGTTGATGTTATTGAAACAAATGTTTGTTTTACCAAAATACAATTCACAACATTCCATACATTTTTTCCATTGTGCCAGAGACCTTTTTGATAATGTATGTGGCTGATAATGAGAATACCAGACTTTCTTCTTTCAGAGGGAAGTATAACACACATTCAGAGAAAATGCACACATAGTAAGTGTGCAGCGCAATGGACTAGCACAGAGTGACCACACATACATAACCAGTGCGCGAATCAGAATAGAGAAATCATGACTTTCCAACATGCACCCCCTGTCCCATTTCAGTGTATCACAGCCGCCCTCCATTCTTCTGCCTTATGACATCATAGATTAGGTTAGACTGTTTCTTGAAATGTACATGATCATAATGAAATTATTACTTCTTTTGCTCAGCACAATGTTTTCAAGGTTCGTCCAATGTTTTCAAGGGTTCTATTCTGTTGTACTTTGTTGTCATCACTGTGGCGGACTCCAGCCAGCAGAGTCCGCCTGTTGTGGCTGACAATGAGAATAAATGCACAGGCGACAACAACCCTGTGTGGAAAAAGGGAACAGGCACAGCTACTCTCTCAAGGGGAGAGTGCCCGTGGTGCCTTGGCCACTCCCTCAAGAGGGGAGTGCCCCGACCCTTGCCCAGACAGGCTTTTATTGTTTTCCTGGGGTCTTATGTCAGAGAAAGATTCGTTATCTATTACATAGAATATTATTGTCTACATTATAGGTTCAATCAAGGAAATGAAAATAACATGCAGGGGAGAATGGCAATGAGCTGATTAGCTCTGTCCTTGGACAAATCCACACAAGCTTTGGATATTACCTTGAAGATAGACAATACACATTTGTTGTTTTAGACCAGGGTGACAGAGTTTTAGCAAGAGCAAGCCATAACAATCTGTATGCATTTTCTAGGCCTCATTCCCACTGGTTTTTCCTGTGGAAAGGTCTGGCTCCTGCCCACCACTTCGCTTCTGTAGGTTTTCCATACAGAGCTGAGTCACGTTTGCCAGACCAAAACAAACCGGTCCCCTACAATCGCTACATGGTATAATCCATTGTCTAAATAAATATACCATGTTTTACTTGCCCAGCCTGTTGATGATCACTGGATTAATTTCAGTTTGGGGTTTTAGGAAAAAAATGTTTATATGAGCATTATGTATACATACAAACATACACACAAGGTGGGGCAAAACTAGGTTTACAGTTGTTCACATGGAAAATAATGCAGCAATTAATAATAATACAAGAATAAACTGTGTTTCCTGTACTCACAACTATAAACCTACTTTTGTCCCACCCTGTATATCATAAATATCTATGTGCACACAGTGTTGTATATACACAATAAAAGTGTATCGGCCGGTGTATCTCCAGGAGTGGAATAGCTGGGGCTCAGGACAGCTGCAGGTCTGGCTTGGGCAGACACTACCAATGAGTTTCTTCTGAGCGCTGTACTTTCTTATACTTACCAGTTCTGTTCCTTTAGACCTCAAGCTAGGAAATATTTGGGGAGAACTGGAGTAAGTAGTTTCTAGGTTTATTTCAGGCCTAGAATCCTGTGACTCGGTACTTGTTTACAGTGGAGAGCACTGGCATGGACTTCAACAAAGGGCAGATAATGAGAAGGTGCTATTCGGTTTTCCATTATACTTCTCTATTTGCATTTGCCACTGGGCTTGACTGTTAATGAACCTGCGCATTTACATCATTTACTAAATAATGAAATTACAGTATCTGATGCAGAAGGGCTGGAAAGTTTCCTGGTTTTTCCTATTATATTCTTCCATGAAATACCGAACATGTTTGCCAAGCTACTGGTAATAACTAGCCAGATGCAAAACAGCCCCTCTCTTTAGCGTTCCTGGTAGTCTTCACTGGAGCAAAGTATTTTATGTAAAACAATCTCCAAGTATTTTACATAAAACAAGTATTCAATACATTTTTATTGTACACATTTATCCATTTGATTGACTGATTTGGGGAGGACAAAGCTTTGGGGATTGCGTAGAATCTTGACTCTGCCAGCTGACTTTGGCCAAGTTATTCATCTCCCTTGGTCTCATTTTCTTCATCAGTAACGTGGAGAAAACCCTTCTCTGCTTCACAGATCCCTGTGAGAACAAAACGATGTAGCAGACACAGAGCACTTCGCACAGCACCTGCGAGTGATGCTCAGTAAATGTTGGGGGGTATTATTGTTGTCTTTTTAATGTTAAGATGGTAGCTTTACAACCTCTGTCTATAGACAATACAGCTGCTCATACTTTATGGATAGACAGATATGCTATAAAGGCAATTAGAACCTGACAGCTAGATTTTATTCCTCTTTTCAAAGTGCAGTGTGAGTAGGCATGAAAGGGAAGTCTAGACACCACGGACTTCCGTAGGGGCACTTCACTCCAGGAAAACTTCCTGGAGAAAGAGGCCGCTCAGCTGACACCTGACCGATGCGCAGAACTTAACCAGCTAAGGGAAGAATAGGGAATATAAAGGAACAAGAGCGCGCTGTACAGAGGAGACAACATTGGAGAACTAAAAGACTTTCAGAAAAGCTGACGCTCAGGAGGCAAGGTCCAAGGACAAGGAAAGGAAATGTATCAAGAAGAAAAAGGTAAGGCTGAAAGGACAAGCAGGGACAAGTCCATTAAGGCCTTAGAAACTAGACTTTGGACTTTAGTCCTGAGGGTAATGAGAAGCTATTGATTTCTTTAAATAAATTTAGTATGTCAATGAGATTTGTATATCAGACTATGCTTGGCACTAAGTGGAAATGGACTGGGTGGGAACAAGACAGGAGAAAGAAAGACGGTAAACAGGGTGGAAGGTCTGAATTCAGGTCTCAGCAGTAGGAGCAGAGGAAAGAAGATGAATAGAAAGTATCTCACTTGGAAATGTAGGATGGTACCCATAGTTCTAGCCTGAGCAGTAAGATGGATAGTCATGGTAATCCCTAGTGGCAAAAATGCAGAAGGTAGAGATATAAGGTGAATGCATCCCACTGGGGCAAATTAAGTTGCAAGCACCTGTGCTATCAAGGGCAGAAAGTAGGCCAGTGAGTGTTGAATAAATAGCTTTACATTCAGAAGATGTAAATAACACGGTAATTACAGCATCTGTGAACATAGGACAGGTTGCTTATGCACAGTTTAAAGTGAGAAGAGAACAGCCTAGAATAAGCACTGAGGAAAAGCCATATTTAAAATGTAAGTGGAAGGTGAACCTCAATGAGAAGCCACAGAGGTGGTGGGAAAATGTGAAGACTGGTTCTCCTGACCAATGGGATAAAATGTTTCTGGAAGGAGAGCATGAATGGTCAGTAGTAGCAGATGCAGCCAAGGTGTGGAACAACCTGGGTATTGAGGATTGGAACCACCAGCTCTGGCAATGAAGAGATCTGTGGAAACTTTGCTAAGAAAAGGCTGGCTTTGAGCAAGTTAAGGTACAAATAACAAATAACAATATAGCCAAGAGTTGATGGATTTCCTGGCAAATGTGATTACTAAATAGCACATTACATAACTATACTAGTTAGCAAGTTACTCTAAGATCTGTTAAATACACATTTTAAAACTTAAATACAACTACAAAGTATATACTGCTCTTGATCGTGTTTTCTTTTTTTTAATGCATTTTTACCATTGGCTTGACATTCACCTTTGAATCATAAAAATGTTCTATAGAAGAATATAAATGCTTTGCTCTAATTCAATTGATAGAAACTTGCTTCTTGAAACTTATCTGACAATTCCAAAGAAATTAGAATGGAGTAAGGGAGGAAGTTCCCTTTGGAGACTCGTTGCGGTTGCTGTTAGTGTTGAAGAGAATAGGTTGTGGAAACACAGCAGAGAGGAATTCCGACGGACAGAGAGCTCAAGTTCTCACATGTACTATATGCAGAGTCCAACTCGGAGAGCGAATGAACTCATGGAGGCAAAGCTGGTGATTCATTATTGTGAGTTAAAAGGGGACATGTTATAAATCATAAGCAGGACAAGCAAGTTCTGTTTTCTGTGCTCTGTTCCACTGCTGAAAATTAATTTTCCTCAGGATTTTTTTTTCCTGGTGGCTGTTATTTACAGTTTTGTCCACCCGGACCAGCTCATTCATTTCCGCAGGCAGTTCCGTTGGCACACCAAGGTAAAGCATAGCAAATTAGTTTAGGGGGTTGCAGGAACACTGTGTGAAAGTACCGCTTCCAAATTCAATCTATAAATGTAAGGTGTGTTTATCCTCACATCTCACATCAAGCCCAAGCCCAGTTTAAATATGTGAAAGTTGTGTTTAAAGGAGATGTGGAAAGAATCATGTGTGGGGAATTTTTCTTTTAAAAATAAATAGGTCGCTGAGGTGTATGATATAACGGGTCCTTTCATGGACACAGCATCTCACAGTGGCTTTGTTACTTCCAGGGGAGAGCGAAGGGGCTGGTTGTCTCGCGGAGCAGTTGGCAGGGTCCATGGCAGATCCGTTCAGGACACCCCTGCCCTGTCCTCCACTGCCAAGTAAGTGCCCCGCTCTGGGGACTCAGGACGTGGGCCAGGTGCTAGGCGGGGACTTCCATGCGCTCTGTTCTCCTTTCATCTCCAGCAGAGCCATGAGGTCAACATTATAATCACATCCATTTTAGAGAAAGGTGAGTCAGACCTGAGAGTTAAGTAATTTGCCCAAGTACACAAATAATAAGTAACAAGACCCAGATTTAAACTCACATTTTCCCACAATGGCCAAAAGGAACTAAAGGATACTGTGCTTTTTCATTGCCTATTTTTTCCCTAAGTTTTGAATAGAGTCCACTGGCTTGATTTAAAAAAAAGACAAAGTTTTTTTCTTCTTATTCTACCATGGGCTTCACTTCCCTACCCTTTTCTTTTGTTCCTTTATTCTTGATATATATTTATATCTTATTATTTATAACCTTTCAGATCACTTAAAATTGGGAGGATGAAGAAAGAAACACTTTATTAAGTCACAAGATAAATGATCAAAATTTGCTATCATAATAAAATCTGGCATATAATAGAGTCAAACTACACTAGTGTTAAGCATAAGAAATATTATTCCATGAAAAGATTAGCATAAATTCATTAAACAAATACTGTTTGAGCAACTACTACTCACTAGGGGCTCTTAAGTGTGGAGTCAGGGTCTGTAAACAGTATCTGGAGCTGACCGTTGCAGGTGAGGATGGGGGTGGGGAATGAGAGAGGCAGACAGTAAACAAATGCAGAACAAGGACAGTGGGGAAAGAGAAAGCAAAATCAAGTAGATGAGGGGTGCGGAGGGGATGGGAGCAGAGGGGCTGTGTTCTTATGGAAAGCAGTTAGGGAAGACTTTTCAGGTGAGCTGGGTTTTACAGAAGTCACAGGGAGCAAACCCTGCCCACACCTGCATGAAATGCATCTCAAGAAAAGTAAGCCTGACCAGCAAATGCCTAAGGCAGAAACTTGCTGAGTGAGTGTGGGTGCCCACCTCTGCCTTCCCCCAAGCAGGGAGAGTGGTGTGGCCAGAATGGAGTAGGTGAAGGGAAGGGAGAATTGGTAGCTATTAAATCAGGCGGGATGATGAGGCAGGGTGGTCTGATCTTACAGGGCTCTGTAGGCCTTTTAGTCAAATAGACTAAAGCAAGTCACATTTACAATTAATGTTGCTTTAATTCATCCAAGGCAAGTTTTACCAGTTTGTCTCTCTTTTAGGTTTCCTTTTAGTTATAAAAAGTGCCGGTTGGATGATTTGTCCTGAAACCAGGAAGGCACGGATCAGAAAATAAACAAGCTACCACTCCCCTCTGCCCCATGGCAGGCAGCATAACTGATCACAGTTTCTCTAGTCATGCTGCAAAAGGTCAGAGCTGGCCAAAGAGGAGCCAGTCCAGACACAGCCCTTAATAGATCTTCCATCTCTGCCCCCCTCTACCCCCAAGCATTAACAGACTGAGGTCCAAGAGCCAAATCTTTAGCAGCTGGATATGTCTTTGCTTCAGCCCACTTGCCTGACTCAGGAACTAAAACTCCCTTGTGGTCTTCCCTGCTTCCTACTGAATACCCTCCTAACCCCATGTGGGTCCCCTAAATTATCCTCCCTGCCTACTGTTGCCCACTGGAAGGGGCCTGAATAGTAAAGAAATGAAAGCAAATAATCTTGACCTTTCTGGGTCTTGCCGTTCTCATCTGCAAAATGGGTCTGGTCTTGCCCAGCCTGTAGGACTGTTGTGAGTACTGAGTGTGGGTGCCTACCTCTGCCTCTGGTAGTAGTTATAAAGCAGGGGTGTCAAATTCATTTTCATCGGGGGCCACATCAGCCTCACTGTTGCTTTCGAAGGGCCAACTGTAATATTAGGACTGTATAAATGTAACTACTCCTTAACTATTAGGAGTTGAAATTACATTTGGCCCTTTGAAGGCAACCATGAGGTTGATGTGGCTCCCAATGAAAATGAGTTTCACACTCCTTTTATAAAGTGACCATGGCTGATTCTAGTTGAGTCCCTGATCTGGTGAAAAAAAAGGGGTGGGGGGCGGGCAGGGGGAAAGGATACCAGGAACTTAAAATAGAAAAAACAGAGGTGAAAATTGCTTAAATTTTATACTGGCCTTATAGTTTTACCACACGGCTAATCCTGTCCTGAAGAGTTAACGAGAGTGAAATAAGACAGAATATGAGAGTCCAGGGCCAAAGCTTGACCTCTCCACCAGTGGGGTGTGATGGTAGTCTGCCAAGTTAAGGACATGAATAGGAAGAGGAGAATTAGTCAATTCCTTCCATCAAGGAGGGACGGAGTTTTTCCGCTAGTGGATGGTAAGGAAGTGTATGTCGGTTGAGATACAGAAAGTGGCATTTGGAAAATTAGGAAGTGCAACAGAATTCTGATAGAATATGTAAACATTCCAACCTAGCACCACTTAAAGGGGGATTGTTGAACATTATTGAGTTAGCTATACTGAAGCAGGGCAGACACAGGGGGCCAGGGCCTGGCACACCCCACCAGCGTGGGACATGCAAGAGGACACATACCAGCTGTAAGAGCCCTGTGAAAGTCTGCACTAGGTGACAGAGACCAGTATCTAAATGACACCAGTTACCAGGTTACCACTACCATAGACATAGGGCAATACAGGGATGTTTCAAAGGACAAGTTAAGTAGAGCAACTGGGACTATACAAGTAAACACATTGGCCTTCAACCATTGGCTGGAGGTCAGAGGCAAGAGGTCATCTCCTTGTGGAGTCCACAGGGACAAAAAGAGTCAGGGGAGACTAAACTGGCATAGGGCAAACTAAAGAGAGTGGAGATTATTAGGCAGTTTCCCAGGTAGTTTCAGTTAACAAAAATGAGACCAAATAAGCTAGGACAAGGCGGAGACTCTGGAATCACAATTCAAAACCCTTAGCAGTGAAGGTTACACGAGCCCGAGTTCCTCTATCTCTCCTGGCTGAGATGGGGGCTGACTGATCGAGAGACAGGCCATTAATATCGCACCTGCATTTGAGAGGTTGGATCATTGAAAGAAAGTGTGTGGTGGCAGAGAACTGAGCCAGTATTAACCCCTCTCACCCGAGAAACGCAGCAAAATCCACTTTAGCCTCTGGGCTTCTTTGGGCTGCAAGATGAAACTCTGAGATGAGAAAAGTAAATCTGTCAACTTGCTTGGAGGTTTCAAACTCTTGCTTCTTTCTAAAAACCAATTCATGCTTAGCTCACGTAGTTATGGAATTACTATGCTTAATTACCCAAAATTTCACCCAGAACTGGGTATCAGTGAAAAATGGTGCCCTCAAAACCTTAAAATTCTGAAGTCAAAAGTGGAGACCTTGAGAACGTAGATGGGCCAGTAAGAGTGGAAGTAGCAGTAGGGTGGCATATGCCGTGCACACGCGGGCACTGAGAGAAACACAGCTGTGTGCTTGTAGAAAGGGATTCTTTTCCTTTAAAAATAGAAAATTGTGGTGTGCTAATATTGAGAATTGAGCTTAAAGTTTTCCTCTGGATAGCTTAAGGAACATAAATTTGAACTTTTTAGCTTACAGTTAACTCAGGCACAGGGAATGGGATATACAAGCAAGCAGAATGTGTTAAATTGGAAGAGAACAATGTTATAAACACTGGCACAAGAACTTATGTTTTTCTGTTTTAATTTACAGTTTGCACAGTGTTGATATAATTTTCTACATTTTACATGATTTGACTCTAAGTGTCTCCTTTCAAAGGGGCTTTGAGTGTACTGGAAGTTACTGGGCAAATGCGGATCTGGAAGCAAATGGCTTTTCATACATACTGGCTTCCAGAAAGAGGTTGTTCTGGTTCATTCAGGCAACTGGAATTCTGTCCACCAGAAAGCTAATCAACAAGATGGCTAGTTACATTCATGAGTATTTCTTTGAGAGGCATTTAGTTTCAATCCCACAGATGGTAGCTGCAGTCCATTAGTTTCTGAGCCAAGCTTTTCCATGTCCTATTGTACTTAGCAAGATTGCTATTGCACCAACACAATTATTCCAAATCCAGTGAGACTCAGCGGGGCTAAAACAAAGCTATGTCATAACAATTTAATCCCAGCTCACCTTCCTCTTTACAGGATAAACAATCAAACACCTGCTGAATTCTGTTCCACATAATGAGAACATCTGAGCAACAAAGATCAAAGAACACTGACATTTGATCTTAAAGCCAGTACAGGAGAACCCCTTACAGGAAAGATTTTTATTACATGGTTTCAGATAGCTATTCTTTGGGTCAAACCATGCTACCCACAATAAACAATCCCCAAAAACTCTGACCCAACGTGGTTAATTGGCAAGGCTTACACTTCATCATCATTTATTGGTGCTTTATTTTATTAGCATTAGTCTTCCTTTGAATGACATGGGCCATGATAATTTAAGATTTACAGTCTGTGTGTTTTCTGGTTTTTTATTCATGCTTTAAACAAGCAATGCAAATTTCAAGATAAAAGCATGTTAAGTATGTTTATCTTTTTGGTTACGCTAGAGTTTCCACTTTCAAGAACAAGCAAAATATTTTGTTTCAAAAATGTCCAAAACAGAAAAGTTTTCTGGTGTATTTTACATAAGACACCTTGATGTCCCTTCTGTGTTTTTTCTTGTATGCTTATGCTGAATAATAAGTATGACCATGATGGCAATGCTTTCTTTCAGAGTTTTATTGTAATTATTGAATATACTTCCTACACTCAGGTATTACCTCCTTCCCTGGGCTTTAAAAAAAAAGATTTTTGTACAGTGCAGAATGCACATCCTCTTAGCTTCTCTCACCATACCCAAATACCCTCTGAACCACTGCATTCTTCACAACTCCTGTTCTGAGTAAAAGTGAAATATGGCTTTCTCCTCCGGTTCTCTACATCCAGGTCTAATTGCAAGAGCTTCTCAGGTCCTCTCCTCTTGTATGGTGTCTTATATATGAAGTAAATACTTATCTTGATGTGCTTAGTCAAAAGGCTGCTGTATCTCTGCACGTTGCCTCATGAGATTGCCTGTCCCAGAAAACTTGAAGATGGCAAACACTGAACAAGAGTCATTCTGCAATGCGTGTAGCCTGAGCCTGGGAAAGCTTCCCAGTGATGTCATGCTAATGGTTGTGTGGACACAGGCTGTGACATCTAGGTCTGTGTCAGCACCCCAGGAGTGTGAGTGAGGGTACAGAATATCCACAGGACATCCAAAGCTGTTAACTGTATTGGAAGGGTCATTACATTAATTCTATCTGGGTGACAGTAAGGAGCAAAAGACTAGTTTTTACAACAGTACTTGATGGCAACGAAGAAAAACATAATCAGCCATTTCTATTCCCTATAAAACAGAATTTCTTATGTTGGAAGATAACACTAAGCCAAAAGTACCCGAGCATCCTCTTGGCATGAACAGCCTCATTCCTTGTTTAGCTAACATGTTCCTCTAACCAGCAAAGGCGAACTGTATTTTAAACCTGTATTTTCTTGATACTGGAGGGCACAGAATTACCAGGATTTTGAATTACCAGGTGCTTTACCTCATTTGGAACTATGTGTGAATCTTGCACTATTGTACACATAATTTCAGGATGATGATATACCCCAGACGCTCAACTCCTGTTGCCCTAAGAATTTATAGTGTCTAGAAAAATGACTCTGTTTTACCTACAGCTGAAATATTAAATTCACATTACTCTAGAGGTGATGCTTATATTTGTGCATACACCAAATCATTCTGAAATCATGACTTCATGCACTGGGATGAAGGAGGATATATTTACTAGGACTAAGGATCACAACCAACAGAAACTTAGATATAATAAAGGCTTATTTCTCACTGACCTCACAGTTTGGAATGAGCAGTTCAGGTTGCTGGGGTGACTCTGCTGTACTCAGTTATCCCAAGAACCACATTCCTTCCATGTTGTTTCTTTTTTTTTCTTTTGAATGATATTTTTATTGGTTTGATGAATATTTCTTTTGGTTATTATTATTTTAATTTAATTATTTTAATAATTAATATATTTATTAATTATCTTAATTACAAAGTTATTTAGTGAAGGCATAGTAATCTAAAATTATATTGGGAGGCAAATAATATACACTTTTCAAACTCTAGCCCTAACCTTCACACCAAAACCTGTTCTGAATCCACTAACATGATTTACATTTTAGCCATTGTATTTCCACAACTTGTTATTTTACATACTGTAGTGCAAGGACTTTGCATTGTTACTTTGGTTCAAGATTTACATGGCACTTGGGCTGTTTCCACATCTTGGATATTGTAAATAATGCTGCTATGAATACATGGGTACATATATTCTTTTGATTTAGTGTTTTGGGTTTCTTTGAATATATTCCCAGAATTGGAATCTCTGGGTCAAAAGGCAAATCCATTTTTAATTTTGGGGGGAAACTCCATAGTGGTTTCCATAGTGGCTGCACCAGTCTGCATTCCCACCAACAGTGCACTAGGGTTCCCATTTCTCCACATCCTCACCAGTACTTGATATTTATTGATTTATTGGTGATAGTGATTCTGGCTATTGTGAAGTGATATGTCATTGCGGGTTTTTTTTTTATTGTTTTTCAAGTACAGTTGTCTCCATTTTCCCCCCACCACTGACCCCGCCCAACCCATCCCTGCCTCCCATGCTCAGTGCTACCCCCTTTGGCTTTGACCATGTGTCCCTTATCCATGTTGTTTCTAAATCATCTTCTTTTCCACGATTGGAGTTTCCATTGCTCTCTCCCATGGAGGAGCAGAAACAAAGGTCAATCACCATTCTTTTAAGTAAGTGGTATGGAAATGGTAGCCACCACTTCAGCTCCTGTTTTGTTGGTGAGAGTTCAGTCATATGGCCACACGCCGTGGCAGGGAAGTCTGGGAAACAAAGTCTGCAGCGGTCCCCATCCAAGCCTGTGCTTCTGAAGAGCCAATATCCACGCTCTTGCAAAGCCCCACCCAGTCTTTGCAGCCAACACAAAGACAGGCAGGCACCCCCTTTCCTATCAAAAGCATCATGTTTTGGTGACCTATAAACAAACGGTCAAGGGGTCTGGCTCTGCCCATGCTCCCCCAGTGTGTGGTGTTGGTGCAGGAATAGGACAACTGCAGCAGAACCTCCCATTCAGAAAAGGAATTGTGGGAAACACAGTGGTGCTGAGTCCATGCTGATAACCCTGCTACTCAGGAACTTTAGAGATACCTGCTCTCCCAGGGGACTTGTCCCCATGTCCCTTCTGGAGGGACCATTTGGCGATCATCTCCATGGCCCCTGACTTTCCCACCAGAAAAATTCTTCCTTGTCTTTGTCCTCCTTAGCCACCTCTGACATGAGATAGAGAGAATACTTTCTTTGGAGCCTAGTTTACAGGTTGAATGATCGTAGGCTTTTATGGGGCCAGACTTCTCCTTTCTTTAATAATAACATTTTCTCAAAATTTAATCAGGTTAGGCTATTCTCTGCCATAAGAGAGGGACAAAATCAAACACCCTTTTTTTGTCATCTGTTTTTAAACAGGAGTCGCTCTTTAACAGTACACACAATTTGCTATCTCAAGTATCCTACAGAGCTATCTTCGTGGTTGGTCATCGGGATAAGTCTCTCTACCACCAAGGACTGCTTCATATAGAGCTATGGCTAAAGGAGAAGAAACGTTTACAGAAGCAACTGTATTAGGTTATTTTTGTCAATTTTAATGGAAAAGCTAAAGGCAATTTTATTTCCAAAGTAGAATAATTCCTTCTACTGAGAATAGTGAGGCTCCATAAAGTATGGAGAATATAGTCAATAATATCACCATAACTATGTATGGTGCAAGTTGGGTAGTGGAAATATCAAGGGGAAACCTACGTAAAGTATGCAATTGTCTAACCACTAAGCTATACATCTGAAACCAATACAAAATACAATTGAAAGAAAAAAAAGAGAACAATGGGGGTTTGGACCCATTTTGTTAGCCTGTCTCCAATAACAATTCACTTAAATGCAACCTTAATTTAAGAAGATACACTTTCCCTTCAGCAGTGCATTTAAAGGTAATGAAGGAGGCATACTGATAACTCAGTTAAGGTCACTTTCCACAGATTCCTTAAATTCAGCTATGGTATGTACAACACTACTATCAGAAACAGCCCAGGGCAGAGTGCTGTGGCTTGGGGGCTGACCACCCTTTTCCTGCAGAGGGAAGACCTGAGTCTTCCCGTGGCTCACCCGCACAAGCACTTGCTCTCATATACAGTTCCCCAGATGGCCCAAGACTGACGTCACACTTCTGCATCTGCTTGGATGTCCTTGACCCTGCCTGTTCCACGTGCCTGGCCCCTCCCAAAGAACCTCTACTGTCTTGGTATCTGTCACTTTTTCCCCCTATAATCCATCCAGGCCACTCTCTCTAGTTTCCTCCATTCTAATCTTTCCTATCCTCTGATTTTGGAATTGCTTTCTAAACCTAACACTGTCATTTCATTGCAGCTTTGCCTTAAACCAGTTCTCAGGTATACTGAGACCCCTACTGGGGTCGACTGCTGGGATCCATACAAATAACAGTTGAGAGGCTGGTGGGGAAAGAGGCAGGCAGGTGAGAGTAATTCCCACAAGCACCAGCTGAGCATGTCTGAAGGGCCCAGACACAGGTAAGTCCTCACCTGATCACGGCTCTGACTCAGCTGCTCAGCTGAGCTGCTCAGCTCCTGACTAACCCAGAGTGCTGGGCGTGGGAGACCAGACATTTACTGAACAGCTGCTATATACCAGGCACTGCCATAGGAGCTATTCAAAGATCTTGTTCATTCTAGTAACACCATTTTGAAGCAGATACCAACTCAGTATTTTACAGATCAGGAAACGGAAACACAGTTCAGATTCCAGAGCTAGCTGGTATCATAGCTAAGGTTCGTGCCCAGGTCTACCTGTGCCCAACACTTTGCTTTTTCCACTTAGTAGGGGTCAGAACACGTTACAACCATTAGGGGATTTTCTGGATCTGCCACTCCCAGGTACCTTTTCCAGCTTGGGCGTTGCTGATGCACTGAAGTGAGGACAATCTCCCAGATGGGGATTTCTCTCATCATTGACTAGTCATGTTTAGTCAGACCGTAGGAGCTTCTGCAGAGTTTAATTAACTCATTGCACCAAACCATCTAACGTGGTCCCAGGATCTGAAGCAGATTTCTTTCTTTGTGATATACGAAAACAGAACTTAGTAGGGCTTTCATTTTATTTGTAAAATTTCAATTTTGGGGCAATGACTGATGAAAAATCCAGTCAATAATGTAATTATTTCATTAAATATATTGGTCTTAGGCCATGAAAAGTGGTGAGCGTTCTGTAATGGTGCTCTGCCAACGTTGGGGAGCCCTGTATGCCTGTCTTTGTACAGTTTGAAACAGAATGAAAGTCTTTCAGCCTGAAAATACAGGACAGCAGTTTTTCTGACAGTCAAATAATCAATCTTGTCAGGAGCGGTTATGTGCCAGTCGGGCTACAGGGCAGAGGGGGGTGAACACACTGCCACTGGGGATGGCGCAAGAGCAATTGCACTGCCTGCCAAAGTCTCGTATGGAATTAGCAGGAGCACCACCTATCAAATTACTTCCTATTCTGCCATGCACATGAACAAAATTCCTATGAGAAATGCAAATCTAGAAAAGGAATGAGGCAATGATAATACACAGTGATCTCCCACTGAACACAACGTATGTGTGGTTGACAGTGATATTCACTATTATTCCATCAGACATTTAAGTACTTCTCGTTATGTGCTGGACATTATTCTATGCGATTCATGGGTATGAAGTCATTAACATTGACAACAGTCTTGTGAATTAGGTACTGTTATTATGCCAGCATTAGAGATAAGGAAACTAAGGCATACACCATTAATGTATGTTACCCAAGGCCACATATCTAGTAAAAAGCAACTATGAAAATTGTGCTTCTTGTCTGAAGGACCTGATGTTGAGACAGAGGTAGTCAGTGACAAGTACTTGGAATTAATAAAGGGAGAAGAGAGAGCTCAGTAAACTCACAAGGCTGATTTACACTGTTTAAGTCACTAAACTTCTTGTGGCCAATGTCCACCGCGTGGGTGTCTCTTCCTCCAGAAACATGAACATTTTCCTCTGTGAATATGTTTAGGTGAGGAATCTGTGCTAATGAGGCACAAGACGATGAGCGAGTAGGAGGATAACTTTTACCTAAAAACAGTCCCAAACAGACACCACTGTATGCAGCACTCAGCCCTTCCCCTTCCTTATCTCCATTCATGCATGGACGTCTAGGAAAGCCTTGATTTAGAATTCTTCATTGCTTAGACTTCATCAGTTCGATTCTGTTATTTTAGCTCCATTTTCTGAGATTTTGAAATAGTTACATTATAGTGGTTTGCTATTCTTAAAATATGAGCCTTCTAACTGGTATACCTAGATCTTCTTAAGGCAGTCGATTCCTTAATAACTCAAGTCCTGTTTGTCTGACAATTTTCTTTTTGAAATGCTTTCCCTCTCTTTCTTACTTGTCTTCAACTGACAATGGATCTTAATGCTGTAGGTTTAAGTTGGCCTTCCTACTCACTTCTCCCGATATTCTTCCTTGTTCATAATTTAAACATCAGTGATGAGTGAATGAAATGCATCTGAAATGTCTTATTCTGAAATCTGCAGTGAAACTTCAGATCAATTTTTTTTTTAATTAAGGTCAAAAAAGAATTAATTATATTATACAGAATACTTTTCTGTAATGGCATTTACTCTGATGTGATTTTACCTGTAACAGCAAAAAGATTCTCATACTTATTGGAGATATAATTATTCATCTTGCCAATTTTTTTTCAAAAAATGGCCACATTAAAATTCTATTTGGCCACAAGGTTTGTATTAACCTCACCCACTCTCCTGGTCACTGTACCCTCCTTCCTGACAGCTGTCCCCATCTCCCATGACATACATGCCTGCCATATGACCGCATTCAGAGTTTCCACATGAAATGGAGTTTTAATGAAAAAAAAAAACATGGTTGGTGGCTTTGCTTTCTGATGTTTCTATTTCATAATTCCTTTCATTGGTGTGCCAATCCCAAACTTTAGATCTTATTTGAACTATTTTGAACTAGGTATTTTGAACCCTAATTACAATTGCACATCTATAAGTGGCATGCTCCTCACATCCTCTTCTGAGGATTCACAGAGGTGGGGACTTGTCACCCTTGAAATAAGAAGAGAGCAATACTCCAAGTAGAAAAGCTTAAGAACTATGGATGATGGGGAAAGGAAGGCAATACAAAGGCATTATTTTGTGAGAGAGAGGAGGGAGACAATGTGGAAACCATGAAATATCATGAATATTATAGACAACTGAGTATGAAGAAATGAAGGGGGAAACATGGGCTAGAAAACGAAGCAAGGAAGAATTTGTTTTATTCAGATTACGTAAGGATCTGAAGTCAGTAGAATATGTCAGTCATCAGCTAGCAAGCCTGCATACAAAGAAAGACATGAACTATATTGTCTTAGATAGAGTGACAAGGTGTCCTGACCTAATGGCTATGGGACAGGAGCTAATGTGCAGAAAGGTCAAGTTCACCTTCTCAGTTTCACCTTCCAAATACCCTCTACTATCTTGTTATAATCCCATGAAGTTTTATATACTCGATATGGTACATATTGTTAAAATAAAAATTAAAACTGTCATGCTTGGGTAACTGAGGCACATTTATAATTTATCTCCTTCTTTTATAGTTAAAAAGAACAACCAGGGGAACGCAGCTTAGCTCTCACTCACAAACTCTCACCACCGCATAAAGCATGCTTGGGCCTCATAGGACAGATATACTGCACACAGTTAGCATATTTATTTCCCCCCTTATGGAACTTTTTCTTATCCCTGGTATACTTAGCTTTAAATATATTCAGAGGCTATAAATATTACAAGGAGTTGTGAGATCTAAAAAATAACTTCTTTATCACTGATTTACTGATATGTTGCAGAACAAGTTTAGTATCTATATTTACATAATAAAAATTTTCAGTTAATATACTGAGCTGTTTTTAGCTATCCATGGCAGTGCTGTGATTATATGTTGATCCTGAGAAAAAAAGGGGAAAAGGGAAGCAGTTCAGAATGAGCCCAGGTTTCTGTCCATGACTGCTGGGTAATAGAGGTTGGCTTGTGAAAGCAGGAAGAGATGAGCATCTCTACTTGATGAGTACATTTTAATGAGGTAGCGAACCCAGATGCCCAGTCCTTGTTCTTCTGATATTAGAATCATGCATATCATGTAGTTTTAAAATCTCATGTCAGTTCCCATATGAATAAAAATAATAGCTGCCACTTGTTACTTTATTTGCTCTAGACGTTGGTGTTCACCCTATCTTATTTATCCTTATAACAACCTTGTGGGTATTTTTCTTCATTTTACAGTTAAGGAAATTGAAGCAAAGGCATTGAACAACTTGCTAAAAATGACACAACAGCAGAGAGTTGTGTGCCTTCAAAACCCTTGCCTTCACCTCTGCCCTCATCTGCTTCCCATTTGAAAAATAGCACACTTGCCATTTTCTTACGGAAGAGTCACGCTTCTCCCCAGTGGCTCACTCGACCCCAGAACAGCTCCCCACCCCCACCCAGGTTCCTCATCGGACTCCTCTGTCCGAGGTGCTTCTCTATGTGCCCTTGGAACAGATCTGATCGTGACCCAAGTGCCCTGTGTTCAGTTCTCAGCCAAGGGGAGGGTGGAATAGACTCAACAACAGCCGATGCTTTCTAAATCTCCATTTGTTCTACAAACAAGTCCTAGAATATTATGACAAGCAAGGGTGGGCAGCCCCTAGAGATTTTCTAATTCATCTCAAACATCTACTGTATCTCAAATTCCACCCAATCACACACCACCTTCGTGATTTCAGCCAGATCTACCCACCACTTTTATGACTATCTATTACATCATTTAAATAAACTTTTTATAATGTATTTATTATAAAAGGAATGTTGTGTCAGTATTATAAATGGAAAACCAGTCACTTTCCATAAATTGAAATTAAACATTAAAAATGCCATATGATTTCACTCATATGTGGAATATTAAAACAACAACAACAACAACAACAATGAACCAACAAGCAAACCAACCCAAACTCACAGAGGCAGACCACAATTTGGTGATTACCGAGGAGGCGGAGGGGTAGAGGAAGGCTGGAGTGGGTAAAGGGGGTCGAGTGTGTGGTGAGGAATGGACACTGGACTTCAGTGGTGAGTGGGATCTAGCGCACACCGTACAGGGGCCAGGGTTTAATGCTGCACACAAGAAACTTAGAGAATGTTGAAAGGCAATATTACTCCACTAAAAAATAAAGTAAATAAAATAAAATTACCTAACCACAACAAAGATATAGACAAAACAAGGTAACATTATTAAATTCTAGTCTAATATTGCCAAAACTCTGAAATTGATAACCAGGTTTTTCTTGCGGTGCATGTTAGAAAGTGTTTGAGGGATGTTAATGATACTGTAGCCTCAAACTGAGGCTTTTCTCCTTGAATAAATAGGAGAATTAAGAAAGGAATTAGAAGGAAATAAATCTTTCCCTGGGTGATTCAATGTTATTTAATACCATGTCTGCACATTACTTACCATTATCACTAACATAACTGGTAGAGTGTGTTCATTACTTGGGAAACTGGCCTTGTCTATTCCCCTAAGTTTTACCAAAATAGAAACTAAGATCCAGATAGGTGGAATCATCTTCCATGCTCACACCACTGGTCCCTAGCACTTAGTAGGTGTTTAATGAATGAAAAAAAATGAGCTCTTTGGACATATTCGGACTTGAGAACCAAATGTGGGTTCTAACACTGTCGCTACCACACACTGCCAGTATATACTGCCAACCAAACCCAGTTGGTCTCTCTACCCCAGTAGTGTCCTTACGAATGCTGCATTGTGCCTCATTAGTTGAAGATGACACTTAAATGGTGGGTAAAAGGGCTGGATGCAGACTCTGTAACAGGTCCAAGTTATACAAGGCAAAACCTAGCATGGAGTTGGGAATTCAAGATGTATTAAATAAGTAATAGCATATAAATCTTTAGACAGAGACAAATCTCATATTTTTCATTCTTAATTTAGCAAGATTCAATTTAATTTTAGGTTACTGAGCACCTTCTGTATTCACTCAAATAGAGCAGATTCAAAAATAAATCCATGCTGGTCCTGACTGGTGTAGCTCAGTGGATTGAACTTGTGCCTGTGAACCAAAGAATCATGGTTCGATTCCCAGTCAGGGCACGTGCCTGGGTTACAGGCCAGTTCCCAGCAGGGGACACACGAGAGGCAACTACACGTTGAGATTTCTCTCCCTCTCTCCTCCCTTCCCCTCTAAGGATAAATAAACAAAATCTAAAAAAACAAAGATAAATTTATGCTGAATCACCCAGAAGATGAAGTGATCTGTGGACGCCTTTTCTGTCCTCCTCACACCTTTTTTTAATCCCCCACTGAGAAAAGGTTGAAGTTCTATGCTCTTCACATATTTGTCCTCCCTGTGTCAGTCTTGCCCACACTTGCCTGAGTGGCTTTTGTTGAGCTGTTCCATTAATGCAGCCGCAGCGGCCAAGCTGTTCAACATCAAAGCCCAGGAAGAGTTGCAAACTGAAAGCTGCCTCAGTCACTGCAGCAAAGAGAAAAGTGTTTCTGAAGGAAAAGTGGGGAGACGATCCAGGCAGCAGGGCAAAGATGGCCCTGTGGGACTAAACTGTGATGCTCCTGGCAGAGTTCACTTTCCACACCGCCTTTGGTGGCATGCACGGCCTGGCTCTCCATTCTAACCATGGAGCGTGAAGAAATCTTTCTACTGATACTCTGCATGTTTACCAGAATTGCCACATAGGTGGATTAGGTTCAAAGGACTGTGAAGTGTGTGTGGTATTTTCATGCAAAGAGGGTCAGGAAGGAATGCTTGAAAAAATGTTCAAGTACACATGAGATGTTCCTAAATGGTTACCTGCTCATGCCAACCTAGTTTCTATCTCTGGCTCCTGCTTTTAAGTTTTACCTGTCCTCTCCCCACATCAAGACCTGCCGCCGTCCCCAACATTCCTTCATTTTAAGCAGCAACTTGCTCTAACCTCAATTACAGACATGATCACATTAACCCAAATACCTTTTGCTTCTAGCTATGCTGATACTACACAAGTCACCTTTTTTGAAGACCAGAGGAAATCTAAAAAGTGAATTTGTGAAGAGAGTAATTTTTGAAGTTCAGTTCAATTCAGTAGTTGAAGGCAATATGACCCTCAGTTTATGAAATGAGTGACTTTTCTCTCCCCATTAGTTCGAATCTGCTTTGTATCATAATAGATGCTCAATGAATACTTGTAAATGAGTACATCAATGTGCATTTGAACATATAATGTGTTTACAAATCAGATGGGGTCATTTACTGCATTGCTGCCACTTACTATGGTGTGACTTTAGGCTAGACACCCAGCTCTCTGAACCTGCATTTTCTTATCTGTAAAATGCTAGTGCAATTTTTTAGGATTAGGGATAAAGTATGAAGAGCATCTAGCACAACACCTGGCCCATAGGAGGAATTTAGTACATGATAGCTAAGTGCCTCTGTGCTCCAAGCTTATTATTGGGCATATTGAGGAAATCTAAAAATACCTTTTCCCTCAAAATTCTAACTATCTTTTCAGTCATCCATGCCACCAATAGGACATGGTGTGAGATGCCAAAGGAGACATAGGCAATGGGAAATTGGAAAGTGGGAGAGATGAAACAGGAATGAAAGAATCAGATGAAAAAGGCAGACAAGGAAAGTCAAGTGGAGGAGCAGAGTGACCTGCCAACAATCCTGCCTTGCTCGCACTTGGGACAGAGGCATTCATTCATCTGCCTCCCTTCCCCTTTCCTTAGAGCAGACCACGGGAGAGACAGACTCAAGGATTTTGAATGGTCACCTGGAAGAAGTCTTATTTCCTGCTACTGTTTTGTGTTTCACTCTTTTGTTTGGTCAAATTACTAGGTGTTTAGCGAATCAATTTAGCAGGTATTTATGGAGCAATAGCAAGTCTAAAGCCCAATAGATAGCATGTCAGCAATGAGATACTAATCTAAGACTGCAGAGGATCTTGTCTATGTGACATTTATAGATACGTACAGCTTTCTCATCACTTTAACAACGACAACAAAAAAAGGTGGTTTTCTCATATGCAATGGTAATTTCCTAGTACCCAAGAGTTAAAAGCAGCAAACTGTTACTTTTGTGCTTTGAAATTGTAAATGGATATGTGAGAAGAAAAGGAGAATTGGGAATTGTTTTCGCTGAGGGAGAAAATATCTTTTCCAGATACCTATTCAAGAAGAGATAATTCTCAGATTTCTACTTCAGATACTGCCATTATCCAGAAAGCCATTGAAGTAAGATAGCTATGATGCATTATGTTGTCATATCCACACACCCATTTAGGGGGAAAAAAATGCTTTGGCAATAGTTCTTCAGCAGAATACATTATGTCCTCTAAATGAATAAAATTGAGAAGGCAAAATATTGAAGAATGATATGTTCTCCAAATGTAATTCTTCATAAAAACACCAGGACTTTTGGCACTCCATCAATATTATTTTTGCAACTATTATAATTTTTAAAAAACAAGATGAAGCCAGAAAGATGTAGAGCCCAGTATGAGAAATGCCCCCATGCCTTACTCCATGAAAATGTCCAGAGTAATTTTAAGTACTTGGGTTATGCAAATGAAATGAGAAATTTTTACAGTGACCTCCTCTTGAACTAAACAAGGCTTTTAAATTGCCATAAATTTCTTGAACTGTATTCTCAAGTGAGTCAGTGCCGAAACCATAAGATAAGGACAGCACATCACAGTAGCCCAACAACAACCAAACTGGCTTCTTCAGGAGAAGCTGAAGGATTTCAAGTTAGTGCCAGATCAATTCCATACAACAAATACACGTGGACTTTTGTGTAAGATGCATCATGACGGCTACCCGGGGATACAGCAGAGTTCCTGTCCTTAGAATTGTATCATCCAATGTGCTGGACAGACACTCTAGCAGTTATGATATAGTCACTCTTTCAAGCAATATGATTTGAGCACCTACTATGTGTCAATCTCTATTCCAGATGCTACAGGTAGTGCAAAAAAACAAATCTCTGCCTTTATGGTATGGGAGCCTAACATATGTTATGTTAGAATAATGAATAATATGGAGAAAAACAAAGCAGAGAATGGGACTGTGACATGGGCTCTAATGGTATTTAGGTATTCAGGTGAGTCTTCATGGGGGAGGTAGGTTTTGAATAAAGACATGAAGGAAATTGTTGAGCAATCTGAGGGCAATCATTCCAGCAGGGAAAAAGCAAAGTCAAAGTAAAAGTAGGCATGCAAGGCGGGTGGATGCCTGGAGTGCTCAGCATGAGGGGGAGTGGTGGGCAACGTGCGAGCAGGCAGGGTGGGCCGTGGAGCACTGGCACCCATGACCTCATTAACAGCCCTGCTGCTTCTTTCTGCCCTTAGAATCCTATCCACTTCTTGGTTGCTCCCTGAGGAGTGCTGGGGTCTTTCATTGTTGCCCCTGAGTCTGGGGCACACTCACTCCCCCCAGATCACCTATCTCTTTTCTCACCTGGCTTAATTCACTTTTCTGCCACCTTAAAAAAAAAATCAAGTGAATGGAAGAGGTTTTCTCTCACTTTTAGCATCTGAGTCTCAATGTAATGTAGGATCTGTACCTCTGTGAATGAGGGAAGGAACAGTAGGTGTGTACAGGATGAGCAGCTGGGCACAGCAGGCCCCGGCAACCCACTGCTTCCCCGGAGGGCTCTGAAGAAAGAACTCCCTCTGCTTTCATCTCTTCATCGGTTTAGGTTTTCCTATCTCTCACCCCACTCCCATGCTGCTTCCCCAATCTAGCCAGTCACTTACACCAAAAACCAGTATGTCCCCAAGTTCACCATGGGTGTGACCCCCTCCCCACAGGCATTCTGAGTTTTTTCACCCTGTGCAGACTGGATGGTTCACCTGGAGAGGAAGCACAGGTGTCAGAGTGGTAATCATGACAGTGATGTGAGCTTTAAGGGATCTGAACACAAACTAAAATTCAGGAGGCTGCAGGGAAAGAGAGAGATTGACAAAGGCCAGAAAGGGGAATGCATACAGGGCATATTAAGGAGACCTACCCTGAGCCCTGCGTAGAAGCAGCGATTTCCAACAGCCCTGGCTGCATATTAGAATCACCTGAGGAGCTTTCAAAAACTAATGCTCAGTCCCCCATTAAATGAGAATCTGAAGCAAGGCCCAGGCAGGTATTTCCTTAATGATTCCACTGTGCACTGGGGCTGAGGTCCACTGAGCCAGAATCAGAGCAGCAGGAAAAGCCTGCTCTCTGTAAATCCTGCCTTGGAGGCAGCTGTATGCAAAAGATTCTGACTGCCACCCTGCGACAGGCTCCCTCCTGGGCCTCCCCCACTCCAGGGCCTCCTTTCATGGGGCTCCAACCAGACGTTCTTGAGAGAGAAAAAAAAAAGATGGCTAGGTGATACAGTGTCTGCATAAGACCCTTGCTTCAGACCTTAGATCCAGGCCAGCAGTGAACACTTGGGCAAGTTACTGAACCTTTGTTCCTGGCCTCAGTTCCTTTGCCTATAAAGAGATGGAATAATAAAGCTCCCCTTATGGGGCTGTCATGATTCTGGGATTTCGTAAATGTAAAGCTCCTCACGTATCCCTAGCACATAGTTGATGGATGATGCTATTCACTGTCAGCATTGCACATCTCCCCCTGGTATGTGCAAGTCTCTATCCAGACTTCACTTCAAGGTTTGCCAGTTTCTTAACTCGTTGCATTTTCAAACTCAGTACATATTGACTGTCTATATGAATGCTCTAAAATACCTTTTCCGTTGGCTTGTTAAAACACTCACTCCCCTCTTCCCAGCCTGAAATTTCTACCACTGAAATCATTTCCTTTGGTTAAATAAGAAAACACCATCACATGGATAGAAATCTAATTAAAATACAACAGTGTTCTTACATGGGCTGATACCTAACAGAACAGATGAGCAATGACAAACCTCTGCAGACAGCCTTGTCCCCTCCCTTTGACTCAGTGTCCTCAGCTAATCATGGGCTGGAGAAGCTCAGAATCCTTCCAATTCTAGAACTCCAAAGGTTTAGGCTTAGATCCTGGGAAGGCTGACAGAAGCTGACTCTGAGAAAGCAAGACAGAGAGACGGACGAGACCATGGCAACTAGGCCCATGGCTGGGCCCTGATGGGCAGGAACAGGGTGGGAAATGACAGTGTCTGTGTGGGAAAAACAATCCAGGAAAGGCAGGTCTAGATGCAAGGCCTAGAAGAAACTGGATAAGGGGGTGAGGAATGAGGGGTAAAAATGGTGTAAGTAGAGGGAGGATGAGACCCTCTAAGGAGCAAACACAACAAAAAAGCTTGGAGGCAAGAGATGAAATTTGAAGGTTGGGTGGAAATTAGATTGATAAAAGCATAATGTGGATAAGAGAACAAAGATGATAAAACAGTGAAAATGTAAGGTGTGGTCTTCTTAGCCCTGAAAATCTCCCCAAAGAAAATCAAAACTCAAGTCCTCCAAATTCAGAATGGCCTAAAGGGGAGCTGAGCCTCAGACCGCGAGTGTGCCAGGAGCCCAGAGGTCCAGCAGTTAGCCTTTCACAGCTGCCAGCCCTGGCCTTGGTTCACAGAAGGTACACGGCATGCTTTGGTGCAGACCTTATTTCATACTTACCAAGCCTGCAACTATTTACAAGTCTGCTTTCTCTCCTCAGACCAGGCTGAAAATCCTGTTTAAATTGGGCCAGGCCGTCTCCATTGCTTCAGGCCATAACACTGCTCTGTTTCCCATTGCTCTTATATCAGAAGTGGACATCAGTGGAAAACACCCTGTTTGTGACCACTAACACATTCTTGGAAAATGCCTGCCCTGCTGGTATTTGGCTGAATTTTGAATAGCTGCCTTTCTAACTACCTTGGCTAGCTGGCTCTGTGAGAGCAAATGAACAATCCTTATTCATTTCTGGCATTTAAATGGCCTAGTAAGATATAATGAACTTAACAGTAAACACCATGGATAAGTTGGTATCAAAAGTCATCATGTTCAGTGTCTGAAGACAAAATCACATGTTCGAATAAATTTTAATTCATTGCAGGAGCAAATGATAAAAGGATAAAGGGTATTTTTTGCAAAGTTTTACTGAGAATTCACAAATCACACAACTGCACTAGATATAAATCAACTGTCTGTATCATACCATACATATGTGTGGTCACTGGATAGTTTTTTTTTGGCTCTTTCAGTACAAGTTATTGGAATATAGGTTATGAGAATAATGAAAAATATGAATTATTAGCATGCAAAAGGAAGTTTAAAAATGTAGGGTGCAAATAAGATAAAGATTCAAGATATTTATAAAGTAAAATACAGAAAAGTTAAGCTGAAGGGAAAAATAAAGTAAGAGGAAAGGAATTGTCCAGTGGAAGCTGCACCACAACCCTCCCTTGGTCCCAGTGAAAGGGTTCATTGGAATACTGGATGCCCTCAAGGTGAAGGCCAAGGCTGCTGGTGAGCATGGGCAGGGAACTTTACCAGTAGAAAGAGAAACAGGGGGGGAAATGGCAAAGAGTGATTTTATGGGAGTAAAATTCATGGCTTTTTATACATGAAAAGAAAGAGCTGAGCAAAGACATTTGGTAGATAGATATCTGACTTCTTAGGCTTTAGAGCAAACTTTAAAATAGAATATTCAAGTCTTTCAAAGTCAGCTTTCTGAAAGATTTTTTTTAAAGCTCAAATTCCCTCCCCTGTTTGTAATAATTATGAAAAAACTGTTCCCTAAGAGGTTTAAAATTTTTTTTCTCTCAATACAACACACTCTTTTAAAAGCTGATCTTTTATGTATTTTTAAACTTCAAAATATATTGTCAAAAGAGGAGAAAATGCTTTATACCTTTTTACTTCTTATACATCTATAGAGTCACTAACTTTTGAAAAGTTTACTTTTCCAAGACTTTCAAAATAAAACTCATATTTGCTACTTTGCTACCTATTTTATGAATGCTCCCCTCAAATATGGTCTACTGAAATTCCATTTACCTCCTATCTCTTTTTGATAATCTATGTGGTAGATATTTGCATTAGATTGCTCCTGAAATACATGACAATTGGAACACTAAAATGGTTTCCACCCCATTTCCAAAAATCACACATGCAGCTTTGATGCCTCTGTAAAGCCGTGCAGCCCATGGTGACACCGGCCCCATTCTCCCATGAAACGTTAGTGTGTGCTGAGGTAGATTTTCCTTCGCACAGAAAATTTTAGATTTGCAATTACATAGGTAATTTTAAAAAGTACATTTGGAAAATTTGGTCATGATGTTAAAAATCCTTTCTACTCTTTGTGAAATGCTTTTAATAGTGACTACGGTTACTTTTCTCTTTCACTGCATAAAACTAACATAGTGCTCCCCAGTAGAACATTTCAGGAAAATGAAAATGCTGTACACATGCACAGATGGATAAAAGAGATACTAGTCACAATGTGCACTTGAACTGTCATTAGTTCAACTGAGGAACTGAGTTCTTCAGTTTATTTAACCATAATTATTTTACAGTTAGGTAGACCCAGGTGGCTAGCACCCGCAGCACTGGGTAGCACAGAACAAGCAGGTGTGGACTGTTGCCTTTACACATTGTTCCATGGAGACTGAACCTGTGCTTGTGTTTGCATGTACTCTGTGCACTCCTTAAATTTCCCCTCAGTGGAATGAGAGCATAGACTATATGGTTTCAGTTGTTCTTTACAGCTCAAACTGTCTGAGCCTCTTCTCTGTCTAAAAATATCACTCTCCTTACACCCAACTTTAACTATATCGCAGCCTAAATATCAAATCTAGTAACATGAACCTTTAATTGTATCAATGAGAATGACCCTGTGCACTTGAGTTCCATGCAAATTCTTTGATAATTAATGTTATTAGAACGACTTTTCACACAAATGGCAGAAAATGCTGGGGTTTTTTCCCCCTGAAGCTGCAGTTACATTAAAAGCCACCACTGGCAAAGCCCCCTCCCAGAAGGCTCACCTGACTCTCCCTCCTGCCTGCCCAGCCACCAGAGAACTCCTTTTCAGTGACACCACTCATCCCTACGATAGCAATTAGAACGCTATTAGGACTCATCATTTGCTTGGTGTCTCTCCCTCGGCTGGATGTTAAGGTGCTTGTTGCAGGGAGTGCTTCAGTCACCTCTGCATCCCCAGCTCCTGGAGGGGTGCCTGGCCAATGGTGAGACCAATGTACCAATGAGGACAGTTAATATTTACCAAGGGCTAACTATATACCAGACATTGTGCTAAGGGATTTCCAGTTTCATTTGCCCTCACACAATCTACGAGGTACATACTATGACTACCATCTCTGTTTACAAAGTGTGTGACGGATGGACAAAGCATGAACCAGAAACTTGCCTTCTCCTTTTCCTGGAGTTAGCCTTGCCCACTACAGACAAAAAGACTTTATCAGCAGCCTTTTCTACAATGACAAGGCCTTAGCTGCAATTTTTCTTCACTGCAAAACATATGTGACTACTTAATATTTGTAGCAACTAAAGGCTGAAAGAGCAAGGCTGGGGAGCTACAAGGAGCCCAGATTCACTCACTGACATTCACTCTGGTCTGGAGCTAATTGCTTACTCCATTTTCCCACAGTTTTTACTCTCAGCGGTTGTCTTCTTCACTCCAGGGTGCTGCTCAAGTCTTGGTTCAGGACTCTCAGCTAAACTGTATGAGATAAATACAAGGTGTAAGATCTATAAGTTTTCTTTTTGTTGATTCCTAATCTACCGGCCAGAGTCTAGTGTGCTGCCTGTTGAGCACTTTCATTCTGCAGGCCTCACTGGCTTCTAAGTTCCCCCTGCTGGAATGGAAGCTCCTTGAGGGCAGCAATTTGGCCTGGCTCGTTCATCTCTGCATATATGTATCTGCCTTCCAAGAACAGGGCCCGGCATGTTATAGACACTTAATTACCATTTGGTAGAGGAATGAGGATGGAAGTTCAAAGTGTTCCTCTGGTTGCACTATGGTCCTCCACCCCATTTGCAGGAAGTGAGGGAGGGAGAGGTGATTTTGCCTCCTTTTAAAAAAGGCTGTCTTATCTATAAAACACACCCAGAAAGGTAAAAAAAAAAAAGGCACGAACACATCATGCGATGTGTTTAAAAATTCTTAAAATGTTAATTATTTAGCTAAATTAAGATGTGAATGCAGAACATTTCTAATGCACAAGCACAGGGTATATCAGAATGATGTGGGAGAATTTAAAAAAACTATATCGGCTCTGGTCTTACCCTTAGAAATTCTAATTCGGTAAGTCCAGGATGCAGGTTGAGAATCTTTATTTTCCTAGAGAATCCCAGTTAATTTTTAATTTTTTTTTCTTTTCAAAGCAACTTAGTGCATTCATCAGTCAGGGTTCTCCGGAGAAATGGAACCAATAGGATAGGAGGCATATAGAGAGACATTTACAAGTAGACATATTTTAAGGGATTGGCTCACGAAATTGTGAGGACTGGTGAGCGCCGAATCTGGAGGGCAGGCTGGCAGGCTGGAAATTCTGGCAAGAATTGATGTTGCAGTTTTGAGTCAAAAGGCAGTCTGGAGGCAGAATCACTTCCTCTTGTGAAGACATAGAGCTTCTCTCTTAAATCTTTCAGCTGATCGAGTGAGGCCCACCCACCTTGTAAGGTAATCTGCTTTACTCAGAACGTACCCATCTAAGTGGTACTCACATCTAGGAAAAGTGGCTTCACCGCAACATCTAGTCTGGTGTTTAAACAAACTGGGTACCATAACCTAGCCAATTTGATGCATAAAATTAACCATGATGAAGAAGCACAAATCACACAGAATAAAATGGACTCGTGTTATGTATATAGTTAGATTAGTTTTGAAAACACATACTCCCTATATCTACCACTTCATTCAAGATACAGGACATTTCCTTTAACCTAGAAAGTTATCTCCACTTTACAACCACTGAACTGCTTTCTATCATTATGGATCCAATTAGTCTGTGCTAGAATTTGTTATAAATTGAGTCATATAATATGAACTATTTGTGCCTGGCTTCTTTTTCATCATGGTAAAATATATATAACATAAAATGTACTATTTTCACCATTTCTAATTGTGCAGTTCTGTGGCATTAAGTACATTCACACTGTTGTGCAACCATCACCACCATTTATCTCTAGAACTTCTTCATCTTCCCTGGTTCAGACTCTGCCAACTAAACGCTCCCTACCGAGTCTTCCCTTTCCCCAGTCCCTGACAACCGTCCCCGTGAGGTTGACTACTCTAGGTATCTCATACAAGTGGAGTCATAAAATATTTGTCCTGTTGTGACTGGCTCATTTCATAATGTCTTCAAGATTCCTCCATGTTGTAGCATGTGTTTGAATCTCCTTTCTTTTAAAGGCTAAATGATCTTCCATTATCTATACATATCACAGCTTTCCATTCATTTATTGATAGATGTTCAATGTGTGCCTGACTTCTATCACTTAGCATAATGCTTTGAGATTTACCCATTTAGTTGCTTATATCTGCAGTGTTTTACTAGGTGATTTTGATGATTCTCAAACTGTGCTGGCCAAATGAATTCTGGAATGTGTTTTCCTGTTTGTTTTTTTACCTTTTTTCCCCCTTCTTTCTCTGGCTTATTTTTAGCCAGTCAGATTATTATGTGTCTGTCTGTGGTAAGAAATTTCTGTCACTTGTAGGGCATATTCCATGACAAAGACAAGGAATGGTCCACAGTAACAATTTACAGTTGTATGGCGCTGTCCACTTATTTTTGTGCCTTGTGTCATGTAATCCTCTTAATAACCCTATGAGATGGTTATCCCCACCTTACCCAAGAGAAAGCCCAGGCCACCAAGGATTAAGTGGCGATGTGCCCAAGGTCACACACTTGGCAAGTGGCAGAACTGTCATTTGAACCCAATTCTTCTGAGCCAGGTTCAGTGCTCACAGCTGCCTATGCATTTCTTTGAAGGGCACAAGGAAAGCTCCTATCATAAAAATAACTCCCCCATAGCCTGTCATGGTGCTTGAAATTGCTGGCATAAATTGATATCTTTGAGTCCTGAGAGTTCTACAGTCCTCTAAAAATTCTTTTTAAAACAGCCCTTGGGATGAGCTGCCATTATATCAAGCTCATTCAGTAGGAATCAGTTCATAATAATAATAATAATAAAAAAACAGTTGCCATTTATTGAACCTATCCCATATCCCTGGCTCTGTGCTAGGCTCCTGCATTCCTTGAATACCTGACTTCCTTCTCAAGAATAATACTGGGAGGTTATTATCACTCCCATATTTTACATAAACTGGGCCCAGGGTGTTTAAGTGACTTCTCCAAGCAGGTAACTGGAGGAACCTGGTTTTTTTTATCTTAAATCTGACTGGCTGTATAGACAAAGTTTTTAATCACTACAGTATACTAAAACTCTTCCCAGACCTTCTTTTAATAAGACACTGAAAGGGGGCAAGAGATAAGAGATGAGAACACTCCTGAGGCAAATAGCTGGAAAAGTGAGTCCAATTGAACTTTTTGCATAAGTCTGTCTGGGGCTGGCTTGAATTTCTACTTATGAATGACTCGCTATGAAAAACTCATAAAGGCCTCTCTGTGTTATTTTCTTACTTTTTTTTTAACATCTCCCTCTCCAGTAAATTCTTCACTTGTGCAGCATGTGTATCTGGCACTTTTTTCTGCGTGTATCCAGGGAGTGTTTTTGAAATGTTTCTTACCGTGTGCCCTAATGAACTGATGATGTTAATCGTGGTGAAGGAAGAACAAGAATATAAGATCCATGCTGCTCTTTGATTAAAGCTTCTTAGAGAGAATCTTACCTCAGAGCGTTGTTGTTTTAATGGCCTCCTACAGATATTTTTCGGAGAGGTCTCTGAGGGCTTTATTTCCCTGCTCCCTGTAGCAGCGCCTGTCAGCTTCCACGCTGCATGTATTTTACTTCAAAGGAGAGCCTGCATAATTTGCCTATTTCTGCGTTTCATAGCAGAGTTGAACAATGCCAAGTGGGCTATCGTGTGTTGACAAGGAGTCAGCAGGAAAGGCTGGTCAGGTAATCGTCAAGTTGATATATTTGAGACGCTGTGTAGTCTCTTCAGCTAAGTACTCTCTCTGCCCTGTGCGAATCAATTAATCGGGAGGAGTTCAATTTAGGGTCCCGCATATGCCATTTATCCTGTTAGTGCCTTAAATAGCAATATGTGATATAAGCCTCCATTATGGGAATAAAAGTCTACCAAATTACCAATATCTTAAGAACTGCCTTTGATGTAGATGATGCCAGAAATAGAGTGCCTTTGGCTTTGCTAAATATTGAACAATTTTTATGAAATTGTAGAAAAATGGCTTTCTGGAATTCAATGATTCTTTTTTGTGGCACCACAATTGAGTTTTATATGTTTAAAATCTTTTTGAAATAATGCCCTAAATTTTACAGCTAATTTTCTCAGAACACTCAAACATTTTTAAATGACCTTTAGAATACACTTCTAAAATTTTATGCATTGGCAAAGGCATTTCTACCTAAAAACAAGATTTTCAAATTGTATATACTCTTCTCAGTTTAAAGAGACAGGCTAGGGTGTTTTTTTGTTGTTTTTTTGTTTTGGTTTGGTTTTTTTGTTTGTTTGTTTTCTGATATGTGATGCCAAAAAAGCCAAGATAGTAATTTTTTTTTCTAAAGATATTTCAACTCTATTAGTTTTATATTTTTAAAAATGAAAATAAAACATTTAATTTGTTGACCATATTTCATTTTATGTACCGCAGTAGAACATCACATCTTCCAGGGAAAAATCAATTACATTTTATTTACTTTCCCCAGACTGAGTTTAATGCCAATCAGAGATACATAAACTTATATCCTGGCTGCCTCTCTTAAGAAATTTTTAGCAAAAATAGCCACCCCCGCAAATTGCTTTTACCACACAGCTAGAATCACCTATGGACCAAACTATGAAATATTGCATCTTACTTGCTCATTTTATAGAACATTTTCCTCACTACCATCAAGCAATTTGCCGGAAAGAAATATGCCAAATGATCCAAAACAATGTAAATCTGAAAATTGGTAGTTGATTGTTAGTACTGTGGTGCCTTATCTTCTGAAAGAGGAGAGACATTTCAATTACATTGTCTCAAATGTACCAAGAAAGAAGGGTAATAATGTTAAATACTTTGTGTTGTTTTTCCCCATTACCAGGATTTATTGTTCATCAGCAGGTAATGTTAGATCTTTTTTAAAAGGGATGATCTTGGACACATTTGTGTATCAAACAACTGAGCTATAGTAGTGGAAAAGTATAAGCCAGAGCATTTTCAAAACTCATTTATCCAAATCTAAATATCAGTCTGATGTAGGAGGGGAAAAACTCACATATTCTTTTAGTGTCATATGTGGATTGGTGCTGGAAGTAGATATGGCTTTATGTAGAAAAAGGAGTACAGACTGAGAGAAGTGAAAGAAATGATAACCCGGCCCCAGGAGGTTCCGTCTGACCCAACATGCATCCCTGTTGCAACCTGCATTGCTGAATTTCTCACTCTCTCCGGGTTAAATGCAGTTCTGACCTGTGCTGGGAGAGCCAGTCACACTGTGAAGTGTGGGCAGCGTCCAGAAGGATGGGAGTCTAAAGTATCAGGTCCACAGCGGCAAAGTCAATCATAGCAAGAGCTGGACGAAAAAGTAGCGGCAGCAGTTGGAAAAATGAAAACAAGGGATTTCAGAAAGCTTTCCAGAGGTGACTTGAAGCCTGGGAAAGAAGCTGTTTGTGATAAGCTCCTTCTCGGTGGGAGGGAGCTGATAAAAACCCTGCCAGCCATGACCTCCACCTAGGAGAGTGGGTACTATAGTGACCATGGCAGAGATAAGAAGCCAGGCAGCTGGTATCCATACAAAAGGCTTGAATAAAGAAATCCAGAGAGCAGCAACAGATCCTCCCTGGAGTATCCTAATGAGTTCCCAGAGTTGTGATGTCTTGGGAAAGGGATGGAAAAAAACTGTGTTCAGAGACACCAAGTATCAACATATGCAAAGCATCATTAAATTCCTGAAGTAATACTTTGTACTTGCATGTAAATGTGTTCCTTATGGAATGCATGTAAGCCAAGCAGCCATAGGCATGGAAAGATCTCTTTACCTAGAGAAGACGAGAGCTGGATTTCTGAACCAAGTGTAAAGGTCAAGGCCATGGGTTAGCACACTAAACCGTATAATGTATCTATATGCTTGTGGTAAAATATTATGTTCAAAAATTGATTTGGGTAGAAAGAAGAACTTGTTATAATTAGAAACAGGATACAGACCTTGAATGTCAGGCTAAAGACTTTGAATTTGATTTAATTGGACAACTATTAATTAATTTATTTTCTTTTTTTGACACTTTTTTGAAGAAATTTTCATTTGTTTTCTTCACTTTCATCCTCACCTGCTTTTTTAAATTGATCTGAGAAAGAGAGAAATCAATGTGATAGAGAAAGATCTATTGGTTGCCTCCCATATGAGCCCCAACTGGGGATCGAACATGCAACCTAGGTACATGCCCTGACCAAGGATCAAACCCACCGCCCTTTGGCGTATGGGACAATGCTCCAACCAACTGAGCCACCTGGCCAGAGTGCTTCACACTCTGAAATGAAAGAAATTCAAGCCATTGAACTTTGGCTCAGTTGTCTCACTACTACAATGAAAGTCTTGGGCTAGGTTTCTGAGATCTCTTCCAATTTACAATTGTGAGTCTGGACAGTGTAAAAAAAAAGTAGGTGTTGTGCATGAATACTTAATAGTAAAATAGAGACAAGTTGTTTTAACCTGCTAAATGATTCAATTCCTGAAAGTAGACATCTGCAGATGGGGAATACGGTGGATCAGATGTTACCATCTTGTATAAATGACGGTAACATATTCCTCCCTGTTCCTTTGCTTTTGTGTCCCATACTTTACTATTCAACAAACGCTCCCTTAAAGGGGGGGGGATGTGTTGGTGGTATGTATGGCAAAATATTTGTAACATATGTTAACATAGTGTGGTTTAAACTTCCTAGATAATTTGTTTTCTTCCAAACTTACGTTAACAAAGATTGCCATGAGTTTAAAAGAGAGAGCCATGAAAATAAAGCACAGGCTAAACACATCAGATATCCCGAATGCCATGATCATTCCAAACTAAATATAATCTACTTCCTATTGAGAAAGACTTACAGAGAAAATTCTCCAACTGTACGCAATGAATACTTGCTCATGCTCTCTCACTCTCCCCTTAAAGTTCCCCAGGACTTCTGAAACATAGACCCACTCCATAAAGGTGGAGATTGTGTCATTCACAGCTATGTCCCCAGACCTAGCCAATCTCCAAAGAGTAGGGGCTATTAACGTATGTTTACATGAAGTAATGAAATGTTTAAACATAGCCCCATAGGATGGCATGGATCCTGCGGAGAAGATCCTGAGGGGTCCGGGTAGTCAAGGCAACACTCTAAGGGTTCGGGAGACATGCTAGAAGCCGGCAGGAGCAAGGCTGGCTAAGCAGAGTGGCAGACGATCCAGCTGGATCTCTCAGCATTACCCAAACCAGGCTCATCCTCGGGGGCAGGGGTTGGTGTCTAGGCTGAGCCAGGGAAGAAGCCCAGTCTCATTAAGAAGGAAAGCAAGGACAGGGAAGGCAGTGAGCCCTGGCATCTAGCCCCCAGGCTGGGCCTGGCACAGGACTGTCAATGGTTAAAAAATAAGAAAACCTGTTGGAGCTAAGATCTAATAATAATTTCTCAGTCATCACCTGTAACTATATTCCCACCTCCAAAAATAAACAAATACACAGATAAATAAATAAATCACTATTTAAAAATAAACATTCAATTTCTTTCCAAAGGCTATGCCAAATATCTATCTTTAAGGAATAATATTATAATAAAAAAACTATTGGAGACAACCTAAATATTCAAAAACAGTGGTTGGTTTTAAAAAATATATGGGCCCTGGCTGCTGTGGCTCGGTGGATTGAGTGCCAGCCTGCAAACCAAAGGGTTGGCAGTTCAATTCCCAGTCAGGGTACGTGCCTGGGTTGCAGGCCAGGTCCTCAGTTGGGAACACATGAGAGGCAACCACACATTGATGTTTCTCTCCCTCTTTTTCTCCCTCCCTTCCCCTCTGTCTAAAGATAAATAAATAAAATCTTTTAAAAAATAAAAGTATATGAGATTATGATATATTAACATTATACAGCTATGTAAAGTAACTTGTAAATATTCTTTTAACATGTTATTAAGTGAAAAATAAGGTAATAAGTAACTAGTATTGCATGTTTTGATAAAAAATTAATTTATCTACAAATAAAGGAGTCTAGAAAAATATAAACTAAGATAATACCAGTGATATTTATTCGGTATTGGATTACATTTTTTTCTTGCTTGCTTATATGAAATTTTTATTTTTTCCATAATGAACATGTATTACTTCTAAAATAAGAATACAGCAACATTTTTTAAATTAACAAGCAATAATAAATTTGTCTTTGGTGCACAAGGTTATAGAAAGGCCTCTGAGTAGAATGTTGCATGTCTTTACAAGTCCTAAGAAATGGGCTGAGCCTCTGCCGCATGTCTCCCCTGGAGTGAGCCTTCCACCACACAGGAGCCTCCAGCACAGAGGTTTCCATTTCCATTGTACCTGAAGAATGCAGGACATTTTTCTGTGGTGTATAAACTGTGGGTCAGAGCAGTAATATAAAAATAATAAGAGTAGTTTTGCTTCAGGAAACCCAACTTAATTTCAAGTGACTGAATTCCAATTTATAAGCCTGAGGCACATTAGACTTTGAACGCTTTTTGTTTCCTCTCAAATCTCCATTAATACTTGGCTCAGCACTCAAAGGGAAGCAATTCAGCAGCAAAGGTGCAGTTTTTCTTCGAGAATGCTAACATCAATTTAGCCATTCGGCTTGTAGTTAATGGTGAGTTGTAGTCTCAGATGCCAAATTTTCCTCCAATTATAGGTGTACATTACGGGGACTTAGTAAATATATATATATATATGTAAAACCTTCCTTTTTAATTCTTGGAACTCAAGCCCTTAAGGAGAAGAACTAGATGCACTTAACAGAATTTCTTCCCTCAGCTATAAATTTGTAAAACCAGGTTGATCGTTGCTTGTCTTTTTAGAGAAGATTTTGTTATTTTATCTGAATATACTTTTTTTGCATGAAATATGTTTTTGTCTGAAAAGCAACTTAGTATTTTGTATGTGGCTTACTCAGAATTCTCAGAATATGGCTTAGTAATCATTAATGCCCCATGAATTTCTAAAACCATCCTCCGTATGAACTGACGAAAATTACCAAAATGTAATCCCATGTAACTGCATTTCTCCCCATTGTGGGATTAAATCTGTTGTTTTTTTAAAGCACACGTGTATGCACACATGCAGCACGTTAATATTTACAAAATGTCAATCAGTAGTACCACAAACTCATAGAGTTAGATATGAAAGGCATCAAGGTATGTTTGAAAGAATGTGAATGTTGAAACCACAGAAAATTGATTTTAGAGCTGATTACAGGACTTCCGCCAAGATGGAGGCATAGGTGGAAACACTGTGCCTTCTCCCACAACCAAGTTTGACTACAACAAAGGTTTGGAGAACAAAGACACAGCCAAAGAACAGAAAATTGAATTATACGGAAGTCCAACAACAATGAACCTGTTCAACCGGGACAGGAAGAGGGGCAGAGCCAGCAGCGGAGCGGGGTCGGGCAGGAAAGATCCCCCGACCTAGGTGCGCAGGTAGACCAGACCCAGTCAGGGTGTGGGGCAGACTGACAGGAGGTGGCAGACGGGACGCCATTGCTTCTCTTTGACCCCGCCCCCACATACAGCGTCACAACCCAGCGACTGAGTTGCCCTGCTCTGGTGAACACCTAGGGCTCCAATCCTGCTACAGAACAGGCACAAACAGCCCAAAAGATGGCGCAAGAAGAACTCAAAGTCCCAGAGCCGATAACTCTAAGTGACCAAGAGATTGCCAGCCTCTCAGAAGCACAGTTCAAGACACTGTTTATCAGGATGCTCACAGAACTGGCTGATTTTAGTCACAAATTAGAGGAACATATGAAGGCTAAACTAATTGAAATGAAGGGAAATGCACAGGAAACCAGTAGTGATGGAAAGGAAACTGGGACTCAAATCAATGGAATTGACCAGAAGGAAGAATGAAACATCCCACCAGAAAGGAATGAAGAAATGAGAATTCAAAAAGAATGGGGAGAGGCTTAGGAACCTCCAGGACATCTTTAAATGTTCCAACATCCAGATTATAGGGTACCAGAAGGGGGAAAGAAACAGCCACGAGTGGAACACTTATTTGAACAAATAATAAAGGAAAACTTCCCCAGTCTGGCAAAGGAAACAGACTTCCAGGAAATCCAGGAAGCTCAGAGAGTCCCAAAGAAGTTGGACCCAAGAAGGAATACACCAAGGCACATCATAATTACATTAGCCAAGACCAAAATGAAGGAGAGAATCCTAGAAGCATCAAGGGATAAGGGGACAGTCACCTACAAAGGAGTGCCCATCAGACTGTCAGCGGATTTCTCAAAAGAGACCTTACAGGCAAGAAGGGGCTGGAAAGAAGTATTCCAAGTCATGAAATCCAAAGACCTACAGCCAAGATTGCTTTATCCAGCAAAACTTTCATTTAGAATGGAAGGACAGATAAAGTGCTTCTCAGATAAGGTCAAGTTCAAGGAGTTCATCATCACCAAGCCCTTATTATATGAAATGCTAAAGGGACTTATATAAGAAAAAGAAGATGAAAAATATGAACAGTGAAAGGACAGCAAACACACAGTTATTAACAACCACACCTAAAACAAAAGCAAACCAAGAGGACAGCTAGATCAGGAGTGGAACCATAGAAATGAAGAACACATGGAGGGTTAGCAACAGGGGGGTGGGAGGAGGAGAAGGGGGGAGAAGGCACAGAAAATAGCATAGAGGGTAGGTAGGAAATAGATAGGGGGGAGGGTGAGAATAGTGGGAGAAATATAGAATCTAAAGAACTTGAGACATGTGGTTATAAACGAAGCAGGGGAGAATGGTGGGGGAGGGAGTGTGTGGGTGGAGGGGAATGAAGGGGGGAATAGAACAACTGTAATGATATAATCAATAAAATATATTTTTAAAAAATTGATTTTAAGTTCTAATTCAGTCAATTACTGAGTATAGGGACAAATTACTTGATCTGCATGAGCTTCCATGCCTCCTGTTTTAACAACAACAACAACAACAACAACAAAACAATAAACCTTTACACAAAAGGCTTGTAAAAATTAGGGGGAAATAGTATGTCTTAACTACTAACAAATACTAAGTATTTAAAAAATGCTAGCTGGGGTTTGTTTGTTTATTATCTGTTTGTTTCATTTTGCCAAAAGCTACTTGAGGGCAGGAAGTATATTTCCCTTACACCCCCGATGTTTTAGCACAATTTCTAAGTCTTAGCAGTTGCTCAGGAAATATTTGTTGAATAAATTAATGGAACATTGTAGCATCCCACAACAACTGAGTATTCCTAATCAGGATTATTTCTGAGTGTATTATAAGGTGGTAGAATAGATCTTTGTATCAAATTGTATCATTTTGTATCAAATTGTATCATTCAAATTGTATCATTCCAGTATCTTATATATCTTATCTCTAAATCTTTTATATTCACTTCTCTCAAACCTAAAGTACATTTTTATGTCCAGTGTTCCCCACTTTGCTTGCCATTTAATCTCCCATGTTTTCCATTACTTCCTTAACATTAAGCACTTCTTCCTTACTGAGCCAATGTAATTTCAATTTGCAGTCCCCCATTGCCTTCCCAACTTTTGAAAAACCACAATGTTTCTTTTAAAAGATTATTTTATTTTCTGGGTAAATGGAGAATTTTTCAGATTTTTTCATTTTATCACAGCCAAATTTTTGATATATCTCAAAGCAATAAAACCTCTGAGTGGCGGTCCGACCACCACGCCAGCCACACCACCTGTGTTAGGGAAGCATTTGGCTTTCACATCCACATAGGTCAGTTTTCTGCTGTTTCACCTGTTTTCCCTCAGACACTTTGCGTTCTAATTCCCCCTTTATGTTTGTGGATATCCACTCAATATGTACCTTATCATAAACTTTTCTAATCTCTTATTCCCTTCAGTACAGCAATTCCTTTTGAATAAGATGAACTGTATCAGTTAAAACAGTATATATTGTGAGGCAAAAGTAAGTTTACAGTTGCTCTTATGGAAAATAATGCAACAATTGATAAACAACAATAAAAGACTAAACTCTGTGTTTTGCATACTCACAACTGTAAACCTACCTTTGCCCCACCCTACACATTGTGCTTTGATTACAGACAACCTACAAATCTATGTGGTTTAAATTTTTTTCTCTCAAATTACCTACCCACCATAGACTGCATATTCCTCTGTCCTATTTGGCCTCCATTTAGCACCAGATAACAGGCCAGCTACTACCTAGAACACAGTCAAACAGCAGACGCTATGGCAAAGGAAAGAAGGCCTAGGGTACATCTCACACTTTCTCTTAAAGCTTTCACCTAGAAGTGACACAAGTCATTTTTTGCTTATATTTTAATGGCCAGAGCAAGCCCTATACCATTCCTGTCTTGAAAGAGGAGGAGGTAGTACCCCCATACCACCTGTACATAAGAAGACCAGAAAAAACTGATGGTGTAATTAATGCCTGAGACATATACCTTTCTACCAATTTATTCTAATCATGAGTTCTGTCCCACCTGAGGGTGCTTGTATTTACTTCCATATTTTAAAATGTCAAATTCTCTTAATTTATTAACCATACATTCAAATAGAAAAATGGGAACCAGAAGTCAAGATAATGATAAACGATGGGAATAGCCCCATACAATTGCTGTATTATATCCAGATTGTTTTCAATACAGTTAACTCCAATCTTTAAGAAATCAACTGTTTGTGAATCACTAGTCTACTAGAAATAATATCAAAATCTTAAGACAAAACACAGATTTGCTCTCCAGTTGCTCTTTTGTATTTCCTGCCTAACTGTGGATCAGCTTCCACTGGAAATTGCACTACCCCCGATAACATGTGGGGATGGCTAAGCCAGCAAGGATTTATAATCGCCCACCTCAGACCCTTCCCCATACTTCAAGGTACCTCCCTTAAAGACTGGCGAATCTGATCCTAATACAGAAAACCCACAACTAGAGGACTGAAGGAGTTCTCCTTGCCACAGAGAGATGGCCCTGTGAATGTTAATGTCATCATTAATTCCCTCTATGACCTGAGGCAGATCACTTAAGTGCTAGCTGTCTTCTTTTTCTGGTCCAGGGATAATATTAACATACTTCTCTAGTCCTAGTGAGGCATACTGTACAGAATTGATTGCAAAAGCATTTTCAGTATATGAGACACTGTGGAGACATTCGATGTGCTCTGAATTCCCATTGTTGCCTACAGTGCTCTTCCTAGAGGTGAATGTCTACCTAGAGAGAGAGATTTCTGAGGCAAGGGATTGTTCTATAGGATGGAGAAGTCTGTTCCTGAATTCGCAATTAGGCAGAGTCAGTCATCTCTGTTGTAGATTATATCTGGGGTGTTTGATGTACTGATCTTCCTCCTTTCTGTAGGCATTTTTCTGGTTTCTAGCCTAACCACTTTGCAGAGGAGACAAAATGCAAATTAATCCTTTTTTTTTTTTTTGCTGGTAAATTCAAATTAGTCCTTTTTGCCTGGTATGGTATCTCTAGAAAAAATGTTAAATTGGAGACGTTGTTATAAATAATACTAGAGCTTTTTTTAGAGTAAGAGTGTTGACATACTTGTTCATGATTTAACTGTTTGCAAAGTAGTTTCACAACATGTATGATGTTATTTGAGCCTTGCTATAAACTGTAGAATGGACATCATCAGAATATACAGAGAGGAGACCAAGGTTCAAAAGATTCAGGGTGTTGCCCAAAGTCGCCACACTAAGAAATGACAGACTTACCCCCAGATTTTCCAATTGTGTGTGGAGTAATCTTTTGTTCCACTGTTCTAGGCTGCCTCTGTGTTTTCTGGCAGAAGTAGGGGACACCCAGCTATGAATCGCATGATCAAATAAAGCCAAGATAGGGTAGGAAAGGGGGGAGTTGAATGAAGAAACAAGCAGAAAGGAAATTATCATTCAAAGCCAAATTCAACATCTTTTGCTTAAGAAGTGAAAAGAACTAACTGTTCCTTCGAGATTAATTTTAGCATTATAATGAATTATAATGAATTCAGTTGATCAATCAGTTATTTTTCACTAGAGCATTCAGCCAGAATGGGGAGACATAGATATATATAAATCCCAATAAAAATGACGACTTGATTTCTTCATGAGGGTATTAGTCAATAGCTCAACTCCATCTCCCCAAACTAGCCCCTACCAAATAAGAAGAATGAGAGTTGGTATTCATTCATTTATTATGCATAATTTACAACCATTTGCCAAGTCATTCTACTCTAATGGATGGAAGGAGGGGGAGAACAGATAGGTAAACAGACTACTATAATACAATAAATGCTATAATGTAAAAAAAGACAGCACCAAACCAAGAAGAAGGGTTAAGAAAACTTTTTGGAAGAGGCAGCCATTCAGGCAAATGAAGCCATTATGTAATCTGGGAAGTAAGAGTTAGTTGGGCCAGTGGTTGGGAAGGAGTTCTGACTATTCGAGCAGAAGCACAAAGAGCTCTGCTTAGTAAAAGGATTAGGAAAGAGGTGCAAAGCAGAGGGAGGTGGGCTAGAGAGGTAAGCAGGGTTTAGACCTGAGAGACATGGTATGGCCTTCTAAGAGATTTTAACTTTATTCTTAATGCTGTTGGAGCCACCAAATTTAAAATGTCTGTCTGTAGGCCAGAGGAGTCTGGGGTCTTGGGAGATCTGTCTGCTGACTCAGAAACCTTCAAGGTTGTTAGTGAAATCCAAGAAACAACAGAGTAAGGAGAGGTTCTGCTCCTTGCCTCATGCTATTTAGCTCACACCTGGGCAAATCAGACACTAGAACTCAGGTTTCCTAATTCCTGCACTGGCATTTTTTTTCTCCCATCCCACAATGCCTTCCCATTTCTTTGGCATTTTCTTTTTTTAGAAAAGTCTATTCCTTCCATAATGTGTACTGGGATGCCGGAGCATTTTTAAAGGTAATCTCCTCTCCATACATATTTATCATGGTGACGGTAACTTTTAGACACTCTCACCGGCAATTCCATCCATGCAATCTTACTTGGTTTCCTTCTGAGAAAGAGAAAGCTATTTTTACTTCTATGGGTGAAAATCAAGAAGCCCTAAATTTCTCTAGCTAAATACTTTAAACTTGAAGCTTTAACTTTTCTTCATACTGCAGTTCAGAGAATAAAGCAGAGCAATTGTTTTATTTCATTCTTTAGTATCAAAAGATAACTGCTCGTTGTTAATGAGAATTGTAAGGCCAGTTCAACTACAGTGATAAATTCAGAGCATAAAAGATCGTATATCAACACGACCTCACTAACCTTCTCTGTACTAAATGACAAACTGCTGGAAATAGCCTTTGGATCAGGTCACAGACACACTAAAATACTTACCCTTCACCACAGAACTCTATTGAACCCTATCTATCATTTACCACCTTCAACCACAGAAGCCTGCTCCCACACTAAACAGAATTTCAAACAGGAACTAAAAGAGGAGGAAAACTTTCTTCAAATAGCCCAACTTCTGATTTTATTTAGCATTTCTTTGAACTTTTGAAATAATGTGACAAAAGACCAGAGCTAGTTACAGTGTTTGATGCAATTGTAGGACTGTGGTATAAGGGAAAGAATAGGGTCTTATAGCCAATGGGTATCAACCTGGTCTCTGAGCCTCACGTTCTCCTTCCAGAAGAGGAAGGACATAGTTAGTATCATATGCTATAACAATAGGATAGATGTATAACATTACTCTTTTTTTTTTTTGAACAGCAGAATGGGACCCAGCTAACAGAGACTGTTAAGCTTTTTAAGAGAATGGTAGATTTAATCAGGGGTTCTAAGACTGCCATCTTCTTGTCATATATATTCACTGCACACACTTCAACCCTAACTTCAAATACCTGTCATTAATTACTCTTCTGAATTGTCCATAAAGGACTTTTCCAGTCTACTTAGAAAATCGAGGTTTTAAATATATCATTAGGGAAATATCTTTAGGGATATTTCCCATATCTTTAGGGAAATTAATATACTCCTCAACCACCATCGACCACTCCAACATTCTTGTGCTATTTTCACGTATTTTTCATGTGAGAGAGAAATATTTTGGGAAGGTATAAAAATTAAAATATATTCTTCTATAGGTTATGGAACTTCATGGTTTGTCAGTGGGTAATTAGTGGGATTTTGCATTGTGCATAGCACTTACTCATTTGACTCTGGGGTAGGCAGTGTGGCTAACTGGAGAAGCAATACTGAACCACATACACACAGTCCTTGCATTTGTACTGCTGACAAGGGTAATAGCCAAGATGATTTGCTGAGTGAATGAATTAATGAATGAATGGCTTTTACCTTTCACAACCTTTTAACACAAAACAGGTATTTGTCCTATGGCTGAGTCTAAATTACAACAAAACAACTGGTCAATAAATTAAAAACAACATCTATTGTAATTTTAACTTAAGCTTTTTTAAGTTTTTTGTTGGGTCTTTAGTTACATATGTATCATTTAGGCAAGAAAAAGAAAAATCAAAGCAAGAATATTGTGCCACTCAGAAAAATACATGTATAATAAGAAGATACATCTATCAGCTGCACGTGATTTTAAAAGGACAGCTTTCAAGAAAATGTGTGACTTTACTCCATGCCATGTGACACACTGGAGCCTTGCAGTGTTCCTGCTTTTCCAGCTTGCGCTGGGGTAGGCCACACTGTTGTGGATTCCCACTGGATCTCCTACAGCTAAACCTTTGCTGAGAGGCTCTGAAGAGCTTTTGTTGTTACCATTAAGGAAACTCCAGTAATGTTCTACTCTGTAAATCATCAATGGGGATGACCACGCCCCTGCTCATGGCTAACACTTAAAATAGCAGCATGGTGAATAAGGCAGAATGTGGATATGTTGTTGGGCATGGAGGGAAATCCCAATACAGTAAGCAATATTCCCGACACCATTGAAAAATCCATCAATGAATCATACTATGCATAGAGAATCAGCTATATAAGTAGTGCTGTCGTGATTTAAAGAACTATAAACTGTTTCCCCCATCAAGATTATTTCATTCTCACCAGAGAAATCAGAACAAGGCATGAGCGACAAATGCAGAGACATCCCCAAGCCATCACTGTAATGGCAGAACAAAAATGAAAGTACAGGTGCTCTCAGTGAGGTATAAGCTGTTCATTCCAGTTACTCTACCACTGTCATTGTTCTGTCACAAAATCAGCATAGAAACGAAACAACAATGGCCGATGCTGCTGCCCAGCCAGATGATGTGAACTTCGTCCAAACGTGGCAGGTGTTACAGGCATGCTATCTTCGTACAACTTCCATACTTCCATGATCACATGAGAAAGATTATAACTTGCCCAAACTCTGCTTCAACCAGGTTAACTCTAGAGTAAAATTTGGTAAATAAGACTTATTTATAAAAATTCATTGAAAACCTATGCTATGCATACATTCTGATGGGCACACACAGACAATTAATGAAGGAAGGAAGGAAGGAAGGTAGGTTCGGATACTAATATATGCTATGAATAAAGGGGTTTTTTGCCCTTACTGGTGTGGTTCAGTGGATTGAGTGCTGGCCTGTGAACTGAAGGGTTGCCGGTTCAATTCCTAGGCTAGGGTGCACACCTGGGTTGTGAGCCAGGTCCCCAGTACAGGGCATGTGAGAGGCAACCACACATTAATATTTCTCTTCCTTTCTTTCTCTCTCCCTTCCTCTCTCTAAAAATAAATAAATAAAATCTTAAGAAATAATAATAATAATAATAATTTATTTTTTAAAAGAGCTTTAAAAAAAGAAAGTTTTTATGAGTAACAGGATAACCTCAGGTTTGCTTGGATAGGGTCAATGAAACCTTCTTAAAAGAGGGGACACTGGAATTGAGATATCAATGATGAGAAAAAGGCAACCCTCCAGTGAAGAGGAAGATGATTCTAAGCATAATGAACAGCAAGTGCAAGAGCGCTGAGGAGGAGGGAACAAGCTTGTTTCATTTGAGGAACAAAATGGCTAGAGTAAATGAAGAGAAGAATTGTAGAAGATGAAATGGAAAAGTAGGCAGGTGTCCAATTATACGGATTTTTGTAGCCCCTGGTAGAGTCTGGGGTTGTTACTGGCGGCAGTTGAGAGACTTTTCAACATTATAGGTGGGGAAATACTTAAACTGAATTCTCACTTTAGAGAGTAGGAGAAAGTGAAGACAGGGAAGCTACGGCATCCAACCAGGTGAGAGAAGAAGGGGAACTGGACTAAGTCGTCCCAGTACAGGTGAGAGAAGTCGTTAAACTCAGGGTACATGGAAATTACTTGTGCATGTGGTTGTGGCATATGGTGGGGAAAAATGGAACTAAGACTTCTACATATTTTGAGGACTTCCGCCAAGATGGAGGCATAGGTGGAAACACTGTGCCTTCTCCCACAACCAAGTTTGGATACAATAAAAGTTTTGGAGAACTAAGACACACCAAGAGGCCAGAAAACCGAATTATACGGAAGTCCGACAGCTACGAAC